>NC_136261.1:138694690-139294690 GCF_964187855.1 Myxine glutinosa
TGAACATCAACAATTTGCCAAAATCCTCCGCTGGTGTTTTCGACTATGTTAACAACATTGACTTATTAAAACAGCTTAGTTTGAATTTGAAGACACCAAGATTCTCATTTAGAAATCTTTAATTCACCATGATCAAAATCTTCAAAAACTTGTAATGACAACAACTCAAAGTAAAATGTGCATGAAGCAGCTAATATGAAGCATTGTCGTACCTAATCCATCACATTAACCAATCAAATATACCTGGTGTTGGCCTAATGGTTAGGGCGGTAGGCTTGGGATCCGAAGGTCCTGAGTTCAGATACCGTTGAATTAAAGCCAGGTGATTAATGTTGAATTAACGCCACTCTGATTCTGCATCTGGACCAGACGGCATCAGCCCACGGATCCTAAAATCCTGCTCTGCAGCTCTTTCACATCCTCTCTCTGTTCTCTTCACCCTCTCTTTTGCTTAAGGTCATTTGCCATAAGCTTGGAAATCAGCCAACATCACCGCTTTACACAAAAAAGGTGCAAAAGCAGATCCTTGCAACTACAGACCAATCCGCCTGCTCCCATTTATCAGCAAAGTCATGGAATCCATCATTGCTTCGGATATCAAATCCTTCCTCTTCTCCAAAGGCTTGATCTCTGATCATCAATTTGGATTCAGACCAGGTCATTCTACTCTGGACATGTTGCTTCTGCTGTCTCAACAATGGATGGAGGTCCTCAATGCCAAACAGGAAATCAGAGCTGTCTCCCTTGACATATCACGTGCCTTCACTACGATCTGGCACCCCGACCTGCTCACCAAACTCTCCTCTTATGGTATCGATGGAAATTTCCACGCATGGCTTGCGGACTTCCTCCCTGGTCATAATCAACGTGTGGCCCTGAATGGATTTCTCTTATCTCCCCAAACTTTTCAGGCTGGAGTTCCCCAAGGCAGTGTTCTGGGCCCTGTGCTTTTTCTGGTCTTCATCAATGATCTCTCTGACTCTCTGGAAAATCCTCTCTGTCTCTTTGCTGATGACTCCACTCTGCTGCTCCATACCTCATCCCTCAGATCGGCAGTCTGCAGCCTCCTCACTCTCGCAGACCTGGACACAATCACAGACTGGTCAAACAAGTTGAACATGTCTTTCAATCCTGACAAATCTCACACTCTCACTCTTTCTCTCTGAAAAGACCGACTCCCATCTACTTTCTCAACAATCCTCTCCAAGAAGTTCTGTCACTCAAGCTCTTGGGTCTCACAATCTGCCTTGATCTTTGCTGGGAAAACCACATTTCCAAGCTGGCCTCCAAAGCCTGTCGCCGGCTGGGCATCGTCCATCGTGTGAAGTCCTTCCTTGACACACCTGGGCTCCTCATAGTGCAGGAACCACATTGCAAAAAGTGCCTTATTTAGTGATTCCGTTCACGCATCAGTGTATATACCTGAAACCTATATAGTTTGGTGGAGGGGTCCTATGGGCAGTAGATATGCCCGGTTTTAATTCTAGATAGGTGTGCATTACCGATTTATAAGCATTTTGCTGATTAATTTGTGTGCACCATTTCCACCACTTACTGAATTTGGTATAACGTATCTACATGGACAAATATACAGCATGGGTAGCTTTGTATGGTATCAAATTGACCGGAAAGACATACTGCACACATAGAGTACCACCATAAGGCCTTATCTTAGCTTTTCATTCTTCAAGCCACCAAAAACTTCAAAATTTTGTCAAAATTCCGTTTCAGTTTAGGTTCTAGTCCCCCATCATTTTGTTCACAACCCCAAAAGTATATGACCGATTTATATGTTTGATACACCAAAATCATCCCCATTTATTACCCTTCAAAATAAGATCACATAATCAAGAAATGTATACCATTAATAAACTCTCAGTGAAGCAAAACTAAGGCTACCCCCTTATTTTTCATGAAAACGAAAATGTCCATATGGCATACATATATCATGTATATACATATGTTTTCAGATCTGGTGCCCGGTTCATTCCAGACTATCACATACTAACCTGTGTATTCATTTTACTTATTCTTTAGAACCTCATTACATTTTTTATCAGCGCCAAAAGGTGAATAAATTTTCGTTTAATTGTAAATCAATGACCTAGATATGTTTATTATTATACTTTTCGTTTGTATTGCAGTACGTTGAAACCGGTGTCCTGCTGCTCTGCTGCTCTGCTGCTGATGAATCCTACTCCCTAGTAACCATGGCGTCTAACACGGAACAGGAGGAGATTATTGAGCCTACAGCGGTGATGCCTGTTAAAAGGCGCAAGTTGCAGACGAATTGGTTAAAATGCCTATTCTGCCAAGGTACTGACGGTTTGTCTAACGCTAGTCATCAGGGCGTTGCGAAAGTATGTTCAGCCCTTCAAGATAGAATTCAGATTGAAACCACTGACATTACAGAACGACTGCAATCAGAAGCAACAACAACAAATCTCGGTGATAAACAGGCAAAATGGCACAAAAACTGTTATGCTTCATTCACAAACCAAACCAACATTGACCTTGTCAAGAAACGCTACATGGAAGCCACTGCTGCAGTAGATGCGGGTGATGCGAGTTCAAGCACAAAACCACTGACACGCACAGTAATACGTAAGGTTGACTGTAAGCAGTGTATTTATTGCCAGAGTCGTAAGCGTGAAAAAGTACAGCAAGTCCAGTCAGATGAAGTAGCTGCAAGCATCCACAGTCAGGCAAAGAATGATCAAAAGCTCAAATGCAAAATTGGGGAAAATGATTTGATAGCGTACGAAGCACATTACCATTCCTCTTGCAAACACAAAGCAGACAAAATCAGCCGTTCTATTCACCCCAGTGAAATCACTGGGATTACAACTGACCCCACTCTAGAAGATCTGATACAGATACTAGGCAATGGCTTTCAGAGTGGCCACATCTATAGCATGGACATTGTGACCGATAAATACATTTATCTTATGACACGATCTGGAATTCTCAATCCATCATGCCGGACACACGTCTTGAAACACAAACTACAGAAGCACTATGGTAACCGAATTCTATTCCGCAAACAGCGACTCGCCAACCAACCTCTGCTTCTGATTCCTGCAGCCACTACCACTGAAGATGCTATTGGGGCGATGATTGCAAAACAACAGATATCTACATGTAAAGAAAGCTGTACAAGTGATGAGATTAGTCACGAATCCTATTTCCTGCGTGCTTTGCATACAGTAGCAACTAAGCTGAAATCAGATTTGAAAGAAGCTGCAGGTCATCGCGGTTATGAGAATTTGAATCAAGAGGCGGCAGAACAATGCGTACCAACAAGTCTTTACTTACTTATCAAATGGATTCTACAAGATGAGACTGATCTAAAAGACACTTCAGACCAAGGTTCAAACGATGAGGACGTTGCGCCCGCCTTGCATCAACGAATCCTGAACATTGGCCAAAACATTGTCTATAACGTCTCGATGGGGAGAAAGAATACGCCAAAACATATTGGGACATAGTAGGAGACCAGCCTGTAGGTCCTGTGACCAAATTCTGGGAACAAAGGTTTGAAAGTGTTTTTGTGTTCCCTGATGAATACCGAACAATTTTGACTTGGGCTGCCCCCTTGAAAATGTCAGGCATTTCCGGGAAGGGTCAACAAAGGTCAAACAGGGGTCAAAATTCAAATATATTCCAATCGTGTCGACATGCATATCAAATTACTCGTCTAGTCATGAGGATTCCAAAAATGTATAGTTTGTTATACCTCCGACCTTAAATGAGGGCGCTATGGTCAAAAACGTCGAAAGGTCAACGCACTTTTGACTAGCGGTCAAATTCACCAACACAGTTAACTGTCCGATTCTAATGATTTTAGTGTCTAATAATATGTTTTCTGACATGGCAAATTCAAATAAGCAACTTTTAAAAGTAAAGGTGGTTGCCATAACCTTGAAATTTCAAAATGGCTGGCAAAAGGGCTACTGAAAGACTTGAATCAGGATCCTTGGCCAACAATAACACAGTTATTTCTAAACACATTGTCCAATGATGCTTATCTTGCTTTATTGCCCAGTTCATCATCCTACTCAGTGTCATATCCATCAGAATCAGAGTCAGAATCACTGTTACAATCACTAGTATCTGAATCTGTGTCAGAGTCAACAGTGCGGTTTGTTCTGGCATCACGTAGACGTTGAGGTAGTGCCGGCTGTGAATACCGTATTGGCAAACATTTGCCCTCTCTCAAGCTCCAACCATGCTGAAGGGGAGATGATGGAGCATCTGGATTCATAAAGTTTAACATGATGAATGCCTGATAGTTGGCCCGTGTTACCTTCAAATTATGTGAATCTGTATCAGGAGGAATCCTGAGAGTCGATTTCCTCTTCATCCCCTCCCACTTTTTGGCCCGAGCTTCTGCGAGTGTCTTGCTTGATTTATCCTTGTATATGTATTTGATGGTATACTGCTCTAGCTGTTTAAGAGTTTGTGATGTCACTGGGAGACATTTCCCAAGCCCTCTAAGTAGCTCTCGTGCCTCTTCTGACTTCATTGTGCTGTCAAAGACATGGTTTTCCACGGCCATAGAAACTGGAAATAGCATCTGCACCAGTGTGGATGTGAAATGGGATAATGATATCACTAATATCCTTATCAAGGAGTGTTGCGCAATCAATTATGCTTTTCTTCCTTTTCAGTCCTAGCATACCTTCAATTTGATGTGCCACATACGATACTAAAACCAACACATCTGTGTCTTCTGCATCAATGACAACGGCATCTTTTACTCTCGACTTTCTTAGTTGGGAATATATGTACAACAGAATGGTGTCTGCTTCCATATGCTGACATGTCAACTCAACTACCTCCTCATCAGTGGACCAATCACTACAGCGTTCCCTCACAGAGTAAATAAATCTGGTATCTGGATGTTGGAGTAACAGGGTTTTGAACTCAGTCTTCAGAAATTGCTGCAGACGAATTTTGTTTCCTGGGTTCTTGAACATGTTGTTGAAGTGCCTAGGGGATGGCAGTTCATCATTTCTCTTGATGAAAATATTCCTGGTCCCACCAACAAAAGGCAATTCACCTGTTCGCCTTTCATGTTCACTATCTTTGATGCTGTGTTGTAGATCATATGGGTCATTTACAAATATTATCTGGGAAGCCGTAGGATGGCGTTGGACAACAAGGTTAAACATTTTAGCAGCATAATCGCCCCATGTATAAGCACTTTCGTCTTGCTTCTCTCTATCCTCAGCAGACGGGGTTGATAGCCTTCAAATGAACCCCATATCTACTAGTGCAATGTATCTATCCCGGAACTCCAGTTCAATAAAGTTGAACTTTTGTGCCAGTTTACATTTTTGCCCTTTGCGCATTGTTCCATTTACATTGAAGATGGGGAGACACTCTTCTGTCATGCGGTATTCCATGACTTCAGATAGCACTAGACCATCATCTAACTCTTGTGCCAAAGTGATGATCTCGGCCATGGCTTTGTTTTCCATAGCATCTGTTTTTGTGACCTTCTGTTTTGATGCGTCTTTGATAACTGGTGGTTTGCTGAAGCTGTGTCTGCTGTTTCTGTGTATGGTTGCATCAAACTGTTTATCATCAGAGAACTTGCGCTCTTTGAAGAATGATTGCACTGGAGTCTCCCCATCCTCATGTGCTGAGTCAAAGTCTTTGACAAGTGCATCTGATGCGACCATTCCTGACTGGAGCGACCTCAAGATAGGCTGTGTAAGGTCGAATGGGTCACAATCAAATTCCATGATGCAATTGTCTAGATCTTGTACACCGCGCTCATCCAGCAACAACCTCGTTGTGGAGTTCTCTCTGTGACCTTCAGATGATTTGGTGAGGTTTGCCAATGCATGTAGTGAACTTCTAACTCTATTCACAGAGTTGACGGTTCTTGTGTGAGTCAACAACATCTTTTCATTTTTTAAGATGCGCTTCGAACCTGCTTTCATCTTCGACCCTTTATTCATGGTCATTTCTATCCAGAGATCCAGGGGTAAGCACGAGTACGGTTTCCCAGTCATTGATTGCGCGAATAGGCCATCTCGCATGTACCTCTCTTTTTCTTCGGGGAGACTGCTAATCTCAAGCCAGAATTCTACAAGCCATCTGCTGTCTTTATCATTGTCGTATATCCGCAGCCATGGCATCATCATTCGGAGGGATGCTTTGAATGAATCCCAATCCTGTGTCCTCAGGGCGTATATGTTCATGATCAGTATTTCAACCATTTCCATAAAGCTCAACCAGAACCTTGCCATAGGGCTGTCTGATTTCCCAACACTCTCAAATGCTCTTTCTACAAAGGACTTGAACTCTGCATCCATCAGGAAATCATCTGCGATGGCCTATAATTGTTCTTTTGAGCTATTGGGTGGACTTCTAAGAACTTCCAACTTTGATTTGAGCTCCGATGATAGCTTCAGTCCCTCGCTGACCCCGCGAAAAATAATCCTGCGAATGAGCACCTCATACATAAGTGAAAGGCACCTTATGCCTCTGTTGTAGTGTTTACCACGAAGTGCTTGGTCAACTGATCCTTCTGAAATTATATCGGCTGCCACAAGAATTTCAGATAAACCTGAGCCATGGAACCGCTTGTTTATCGCCGATATGAAGGAAATGTGAGCGTGGAATGGACCCAAGAATGGAAGGATAAGTTGAAATTTCTCAGGATTCTCATTTTTCAGCTGGACAATAAGGGCATAGACTGGTTGGTCGCCTACCAGCTGAATAAATGGCATTGACTTGCACTCGGCTGCGGTGACCATGCGACACATAACCTCGTGAACCACTGACTTCTGAGGTGGCTTTGGAAATGTCAGAAAATAGTATGCTGTACTTTTCACCACATACTCATGGATATTAGCCTGGAACCCAGTGAAACTTCCAACTTTCTGTTCATCAGCTGGTATGTTCTTCCCTGCAATATCCAGACGGGCCAACACGTGCATAACACCTCGCTTTCTTTGCTCATCACTTGTTTGAAGTGAGATATCAATTTCCTGACGAACTGCTGGCTGGCCACGTTTGACTGTTTTGTAAGGATGAATCTTGTGTTGTAAAGTACTTAAATCTTTCAAATCTTCAGACTTGGTCAATTGAAGTATAGGACGACCCTCCTCTGAGTCCATTGATGTAACATCATCAGGTTGTACAAACATAACATTGGTCCGGTGAGATGTATCGGCCCCTGTCAATGTATCATCTTTGAAGTCATCGTTATCTAGGATACCTGTTCCTGGAAAACCATCTGCTAACTCGTCAGGACAAGCAACATTTGCTTTGATATCATCCATGGCCCAAGCTTCATACAGAGCAAGAACATCTTTGTAACTTATTCCAAGAGCAAATTTTTTCAAGATGTCAATGATTTCACGACTCCGAGTTAATCCATGAAGAGTCACTGATAACTTTGTTTGGAAGGATGTGCGTTTGCCGGTGATGAACGAAAACAAGAGGGATGCCAAAGCAGCAATTTGTGGATCATGACATGCTTCAGTAAAGTCATTGGAATCAGGATCCTTGAGCCATGTCAAAAGTTGGCGCAAAAGTTCATGGGGTTCTTCAATATTTTCAAGCTCATCAACACGGAGAGGCCAAGATAAACCCACTTCTTCTGTAAACTTCTTTCTCAGACGCCTTGCAACATTGTTTAGTAACTGTTCATCACTTATTCCCCAAGAAAAAATGTCTGCTTCAATGTAACTTCCACCAGCAGATGCATCATAGACAATTGTGCTGTGGTTCTTGTGGAAACGATCATGGAATCCAATGTTGTCTTTGAATTCATTTTGAAGCATTTGTTTTATAGTGCTGGTTTTCATCACAGTTTCAAAACCAAAGTTTGCACTCATTTGGTTATAATCAACCAGAAGACCCTGTAATGTTCTTGGCTCATTCATCTCCAGCACAACTGTACGGACATGCCTAAAAAACATCTGTCTAACCTCTGTAAGTCGCACGTTCTGTAAGTGCATTCGGTCACCAGATGAATCAGAATGTTTGTAGTGAGGCTTCACATACTTCATCCAGCAGGAACGATGATAGCGTATTTCTGACGCAAAGGGAGCAGGGGTAGAATCTATGACAGTTAAAATTCTTTCTCTCATCTGGTCATCTTCCAAGTGTATTGTATGTGACTTGAAGGTGTTCCACGCATTCAACTGTTGGATAATACATAATGTTTTGGAATTTTTCAAGTCTTCTGGTTTCATACACCAAATGCACAGATTCTTTTCATGAAGGAGACCTGTGCTACGTGAAGATCGTCCAGCTTGCTGCTGGTCTTTTGCATGCGTTTCTTGTGTGTCCACTGTTTGTTGTTTCTGTTCTTGATCTCTTTTTCTTAATGCTTGTTGAAGTCCACGTTGAGCTGCCAATGCAGTCCTGCATGCCTTATGAAAATAGACACCATTCGGTCCTGCATCCCAATTGACTGAATCATAAACAGTTCCAAATTTATGCAACCCTTTCCAATCTTGTGCTTTGCCCTTCATGCGTTCCCATGCTTCAGGAGAAATGTTGCTTTTATCTTCATCCCATTGTTCATTACACAAAATACATAGTCCAGATATTTCCTCTCGTTTTCTTTTTCTGTTTGCTTGAGGCTTCAGTACTGGTGTTGACTTTGGTGCTGACATTGTTCCCAGAAGATCTAAAATATAAAAATACAGAGCAGATGTTAGTCTTGATCCTATGGGGATCCTAATCATATTTACTTTACATCGATACACAGAAGAAATGTTTGTAAAAATTACTAGTATGTGGACGTCATGAAACAGAACAAATGACTACCAGTAGCTGCTGATATATAGATACATCTATGAGTGCTATAATAGCAGTAGCTGCTGATATATAGATACATCTATGAGTGCTATAATAGCAGTAGCTGCTGATATATAGATACATCTATGAGTGCTATAATAGCAGGAGCTGCTGATATATAGATACATCTATGAGTGCTATAATAGCAGTAGCTGCTGATATATAGATACATCTATGAGTGCTATAATAGCAGTAGCTGCTGATAGATAGATGCATCTATGAGTGCTATAATAGCAGTAGCTGCTGATAGATAGATACATCTATGAGTGCTATAATAGCAGTAGCTGCTGATAGATAGATACATCTATGAGTGCAATAATAGCAGTAGCTGCTGATTGATAGATACATCTATGAGTGCTATAATAGCAGTAGCTGCTGATAGATAGATACATCTGTGAGTGCTATAATAGCAGTAGCTGCTGATAGATAGATGCATCTATGAGTGCTATAATAGCAGTAGCTGCTGATAAATAGATACATCTATGAGTGCTATAATAGCAGTAGCTGCTGATAGATAGATAGATACATCTATGAGTGCTGTAATAGCAGTAGCTGCTGATAGATAGATGCATCTATGAGTGCTATAATAGCAGGAGCTGCTGATATATAGATACATCTATGAGTGCTATAGCAGTAGCTGCTGATATATAGATACATCTATGAGTGCTATAATAGCAGTAGCTGCTGATAGATAGATGCATCTATGAGTGCTATAATAGCAGTAGCTGCTGATAGATAGATACATCTATGAGTGCTATAATAGCAGTAGCTGCTGATAGATAGATACATCTATGAGTGCAATAATAGCAGTAGCTGCTGATTGATAGATACATCTATGAGTGCTATAATAGCAGTAGCTGCTGATAGATAGATACATCTGTGAGTGCTATAATAGCAGTAGCTGCTGATAGATAGATGCATCTATGAGTGCTATAATAGCAGTAGCTGCTGATTGATAGATGCATCTATGAGTGCTATAATAGCAGTAGCTGCTGATAGATAGATACATCTATGAGTGCTATAATAGCAGTAGCTGCTGATAGATAGATACATCTATGAGTGCTATAATAGCAGTAGCTGCTGATAGATAGATACATCTATGAGTGCTATAATAGCAGTAGCTGCTGATAGATAGATACATCTATGAGTGCTATAATAGCAGTAGCTGCTGATAGATAGATACATCTATGAGTGCTATAATAGCAGTAGCTGCTGATAGATAGATGCATCTATGAGTGCTATAATAGCACTAGCTGCTGATAGATACATCTATGAGTGCTATAATAGCAGTAGCTGCTGATAGATAGATGCATCTATGAGTGCTATAATAGCAGTAGCTACTGATAGATAGATACATCTTTGAGTGCTATAATAGCAGTAGCTGCTGATAGATAGATGCATCTATGAGTGCTATAATAGCAGTAGCTGCTGATAAATATATACATCTATGAGTGCTATAATAGCAGTAGCTGCTGATAGATAGATGCATCTATGAGTGCTGTAATAGCAGTAGCTGCTGATAGATAGATACATCTATGAGTGCTATAATAGCAGTAGCTGCTGATTGATAGATGCATCTATGAGTGCTATAATAGCAGTAGCTGCTGATAGATAGATACATCTATGAGTGCTATAATAGCAGTAGCTGCTGATAGATAGATACATCTATGAGTGCTATAATAGCAGTAGCTGCTGATAGATAGATACATCTATGAGTGCTATAATAGCAGTAGCTGCTGATAGATAGATACATCTATGAGTGCTATAATAGCAGTAGCTGCTGATAGATAGATGCATCTATGAGTGATATAATAGCAGTAGCTGCTGATAGATAGATACATCTATGAGTGCTATAATAGCAGTACCTGCTGATAGATAGATGCATCTATGAGTGATATAATAGCAGTAGCTGCTGATAGATACATCTATGAGTGCTATAATAGCAGTAGCTGCTGATAGATAGATGCATCTATGAGTGCTATAATAGCAGTAGCTGCTGATAGATAGATACATCTTTGAGTGCTATAATAGCAGTAGCTGCTGATAGATAGATGCATCTATGAGTGCTATAATAGCAGTAGCTGCTGATAGATAGATACATCTATGAGTGCTATAATAGCAGTAGCTGCTGATAGATAGATGCATCTATGAGTGCTATAATAGCAGTAGCTGCTGACAGATAGATACATCTATGAGTGCTATAATAGCAGTAGCTGCTGATAGATAGATACATCTATGAGTGCTATAATAGCAGTATCTGCTGATAGATAGATAGATACATCTATGAGTGCTATAATAGCAGTAGCTGCTGATAGATAGATACATCTATGAGTGCAATAATAGCAGTAGCTGCTGATTGATAGATACATCTATGAGTGCTATAATAGCAGTAGCTGCTGATAGATAGATACATCTGTGAGTGCTATAATAGCAGTAGCTGCTGATAGATAGATGCATCTATGAGTGCTATAATAGCAGTAGCTGCTGATAAATAGATACATCTATGAGTGCTATAATAGCAGTATCTGCTGATAGATAGATAGATACATCTATGAGTGCTGTAATAGCAGTAGCTGCTGATAGATAGATACATCTATGAGTGCTATAATAGCAGTAGCTGCTGATTGATAGATGCATCTATGAGTGCTATAATAGCAGTAGCTGCTGATATATAGATACATCTATGAGTGCTATAATAGCAGTAGCTGCTGATAGATAGATACATCTATGAGTGCTATAATAGCAGTAGCTGCTGATAGATAGATACATCTATGAGTGCTATAATAGCAGTAGCTGCTGATAGATAGATACATCTATGAGTGCTATAATAGCAGTAGCTGCTGATAGATAGATGCATCTATGAGTGCTATAATAGCACTAGCTGCTGATAGATACATCTATGAGTGCTATAATAGCAGTAGCTGCTGATAGATAGATGCATCTATGAGTGCTATAATAGCAGTAGCTACTGATAGATAGATACATCTTTGAGTGCTATAATAGCAGTAGCTGCTGATAGATAGATGCATCTATGAGTGCTATAATAGCAGTAGCTGCTGATAAATAGATACATCTATGAGTGCTATAATAGCAGTAGCTGCTGATAGATAGATAGATACATCTATGAGTGCTGTAATAGCAGTAGCTGCTGATAGATAGATACATCTATGAGTGCTATAATAGCAGTAGCTGCTGATTGATAGATGCATCTATGAGTGCTATAATAGCAGTAGCTGCTGATAGATAGATACATCTATGAGTGCTATAATAGCAGTAGCTGCTGATAGATAGATACATCTATGAGTGCTATAATAGCAGTAGCTGCTGATAGATAGATACATCTATGAGTGCTATAATAGCAGTAGCTGCTGATAGATAGATACATCTATGAGTGCTATAATAGCAGTAGCTGCTGATAGATAGATGCATCTATGAGTGATATAATAGCAGTAGCTGCTGATAGATAGATACATCTATGAGTGCTATAATAGCAGTACCTGCTGATAGATAGATGCATCTATGAGTGATATAATAGCAGTAGCTGCTGATAGATACATCTATGAGTGCTATAATAGCAGTAGCTGCTGATAGATAGATGCATCTATGAGTGCTATAATAGCAGTAGCTGCTGATAGATAGATACATCTTTGAGTGCTATAATAGCAGTAGCTGCTGATAGATAGATGCATCTATGAGTGCTATAATAGCAGTAGCTGCTGATAGATAGATACATCTATGAGTGCTATAATAGCAGTAGCTGCTGATAGATAGATGCATCTATGAGTGCTATAATAGCAGTAGCTGCTGATAGATAGATGCATCTATGAGTGCTATAATAGCAGTAGCTGCTGATATATAGATACATCGATGAGTGCTATAATAGCAGTAGCTGCTGATATATAGATACATCTATGAGTGCTATAATAGCAGAAGCTGCTGATATATAGATACATCTATGAGTGCTATCACAGCAGTAGCTGCTGATATATAGATACATCTATGAGTGCTATAATAGCAGTAGCTGCTGATATATAGATACATCTATGAGTGCTATAATAGCAGTAGCTGCTGATATATAGATACATCTATGAGTGCTATAATAGCAGTAGCTGCTGATATATAGATACATCTATGAGTGCTATAATAGCAGTACCTGCTGATATATAGATACATCTATGAGTGCTATAGTAGCAGTAGCTGCTGATAGATAGATGCATCTATGAGTGCTATAATCGCAGTAGCTGCTGATAGATAGATGCATCTATGAGTGCTATAATAGCAGTAGCTGCTGATAGATAGATGCATCTATGAGTGCTATAATAGCAGTAGCTGCTGATAGATAGATACATCTATGAGTGCTATAATAGCAGTAGCTGCTGATAGATAGATGCATCTATGAGTGCTATAAAAGCAGTAGCTGCTGATAGATAGATGCATCTATGAGTGCTATAATAGCAGTAGCTGCTGATATATAGATACATCTATGAGTGCAATAAAAGCAGTAGCTGCTGATAGATAGATACATCTATGAGTGCTATAAAAGCAGTAGCTGCTGATAGATAGATACATCTATGAGTGCTATAAAAGCAGTAGCTGCTGATAGATAGATACATCTATGAGTGCTATAAAAGCAGTAGCTGCTGATAGATAGATACATCTTTGAGTGCTATAATAGCAGTAGCTGCTGATAGATAGATGCATCTATGAGTGCTATAATAGCAGTAGCTGCTGATAGATAGATACATCTATGAGTGCTATAATAGCAGTAGCTGCTGATAGATAGATGCATCTATGAGTGCTATAATAGCAGTAGCTGCTGATAGATAGATGCATCTATGAGTGCTATAATAGCAGTAGCTGCTGATATATAGATACATCTATGAGTGCTATAATAGCAGTAGCTACTGATATATAGATACATCTATGAGTGCTATAATAGCAGTAGCTGCTGATATATAGATACATCTATGAGTGCTATAATAGCAGTAGCTGCTGATATATAGATACATCTATGAGTGCTATAATAGCAGTAGCTGCTGATATATAGATACATCTATGAGTGCTATAATAGCAGTAGCTGCTGATATATATATACACATCTATGAGTGCTATAATAGCAGTAGCTGCTGATATATAGATACATCTGTGAGTGCTATAATAGCAGTAGCTGCTGATATATAGATACATCTATGAGTGCTATAATAGCAGTAGCTGCTGATATATAGATACATCTATGAGTGCTATAATAGCAGTAGCTGCTGATATATAGATACATCTATGAGTGCTATAATAGCAGTAGCTGCTGACAGATAGATGCATCTATGAGTGCTATAATAGCAGTAGCTGCTGATAGATAGATGCATCTATGAGTGCTATAATAGCAGTAGCTGCTGATAGATAGATGCATCTATGAGTGCTATAATAGCAGTAGCTGCTGATAGATAGATACATCTATGAGTGCTATAATAGCAGTAGCTGCTGATAGATAGATGCATCTATGAGTGCTATAAAAGCAGTAGCTGCTGATAGATAGATGCATCTATGAGTGCTATAATAGCAGTAGCTGCTGATATATAGATACATCTATGAGTGCTATAAAAGCAGTAGCTGCTGATAGATAGATACATCTATGAGTGCTATAAAAGCAGTAGCTGCTGATAGATAGATACATCTATGAGTGCTATAAAAGCAGTAGCTGCTGATATATAGATACATCTATGAGTGCTATAATAGCAGTAGCTGCTGATATATATATACACATCTATGAGTGCTATAATAGCAGTAGCTGCTGATATATAGATACATCTATGAGTGCTATAATAGCAGTAGCTACTGATAGATAGATACATCTTTGAGTGCTATAATAGCAGTAGCTGCTGATAGATAGATGCATCTATGAGTGCTATAATAGCAGTAGCTGCTGATAAATAGATACATCTATGAGTGCTATAATAGCAGTAGCTGCTGATAGATAGATAGATACATCTATGAGTGCTGTAATAGCAGTAGCTGCTGATAGATAGATACATCTATGAGTGCTATAATAGCAGTAGCTGCTGATTGATAGATGCATCTATGAGTGCTATAATAGCAGTAGCTGCTGATAGATAGATACATCTATGTGTGCTATAATAGCAGTAGCTGCTGATAGATAGATACATCTATGAGTGCTATAATAGCAGTAGCTGCTGATAGATAGATACATCTATGAGTGCTATAATAGCAGTAGCTGCTGATAGATAGATACATCTATGAGTGCTATAATAGCAGTAGCTGCTGATAGATAGATGCATCTATGAGTGATATAATAGCAGTAGCTGCTGATAGATAGATACATCTATGAGTGCTATAATAGCAGTACCTGCTGATAGATAGATGCATCTATGAGTGATATAATAGCAGTAGCTGCTGATAGATACATCTATGAGTGCTATAATAGCAGTAGCTGCTGATAGATAGATGCATCTATGAGTGCTATAATAGCAGTAGCTGCTGATAGATAGATACATCTTTGAGTGCTATAATAGCAGTAGCTGCTGATAGATAGATGCATCTATGAGTGCTATAATAGCAGTAGCTGCTGATAGATAGATACATCTATGAGTGCTATAATAGCAGTAGCTGCTGATAGATAGATGCATCTATGAGTGCTATAATAGCAGTAGCTGCTGATAGATAGATGCATCTATGAGTGCTATAATAGCAGTAGCTGCTGATATATAGATACATCGATGAGTGCTATAATAGCAGTAGCTGCTGATATATAGATACATCTATGAGTGCTATAATAGCAGAAGCTGCTGATATATAGATACATCTATGAGTGCTATCACAGCAGTAGCTGCTGATATATAGATACATCTATGAGTGCTATAATAGCAGTAGCTGCTGATATATAGATACATCTATGAGTGCTATAATAGCAGTAGCTGCTGATATATAGATACATCTATGAGTGCTATAATAGCAGTAGCTGCTGATATATAGATACATCTATGAGTGCTATAATAGCAGTACCTGCTGATATATAGATACATCTATGAGTGCTATAGTAGCAGTAGCTGCTGATAGATAGATGCATCTATGAGTGCTATAATCGCAGTAGCTGCTGATAGATAGATGCATCTATGAGTGCTATAATAGCAGTAGCTGCTGATAGATAGATGCATCTATGAGTGCTATAATAGCAGTAGCTGCTGATAGATAGATACATCTATGAGTGCTATAATAGCAGTAGCTGCTGATAGATAGATGCATCTATGAGTGCTATAAAAGCAGTAGCTGCTGATAGATAGATGCATCTATGAGTGCTATAATAGCAGTAGCTGCTGATATATAGATACATCTATGAGTGCTATAAAAGCAGTAGCTGCTGATAGATAGATACATCTATGAGTGCTATAAAAGCAGTAGCTGCTGATAGATAGATACATCTATGAGTGCTATAAAAGCAGTAGCTGCTGATAGATAGATACATCTATGAGTGCTATAAAAGCAGTAGCTGCTGATAGATAGATACATCTTTGAGTGCTATAATAGCAGTAGCTGCTGATAGATAGATGCATCTATGAGTGCTATAATAGCAGTAGCTGCTGATAGATAGATACATCTATGAGTGCTATAATAGCAGTAGCTGCTGATAGATAGATGCATCTATGAGTGCTATAATAGCAGTAGCTGCTGATAGATAGATGCATCTATGAGTGCTATAATAGCAGTAGCTGCTGATATATAGATACATCTATGAGTGCTATAATAGCAGTAGCTACTGATATATAGATACATCTATGAGTGCTATAATAGCAGTAGCTGCTGATATATAGATACATCTATGAGTGCTATAATAGCAGTAGCTGCTGATATATAGATACATCTATGAGTGCTATAATAGCAGTAGCTGCTGATATATAGATACATCTATGAGTGCTATAATAGCAGTAGCTGCTGATATATATATACACATATATGAGTGCTATAATAGCAGTAGCTGCTGATATATAGATACATCTGTGAGTGCTATAATAGCAGTAGCTGCTGATATATAGATACATCTATGAGTGCTATAATAGCAGTAGCTGCTGATATATAGATACATCTATGAGTGCTATAATAGCAGTAGCTGCTGATATATAGATACATCTATGAGTGCTATAATAGCAGTAGCTGCTGACAGATAGATGCATCTATGAGTGCTATAATAGCAGTAGCTGCTGATAGATAGATGCATCTATGAGTGCTATAATAGCAGTAGCTGCTGATAGATAGATGCATCTATGAGTGCTATAATAGCAGTAGCTGCTGATAGATAGATACATCTATGAGTGCTATAATAGCAGTAGCTGCTGATAGATAGATGCATCTATGAGTGCTATAAAAGCAGTAGCTGCTGATAGATAGATGCATCTATGAGTGCTATAATAGCAGTAGCTGCTGATATATAGATACATCTATGAGTGCTATAAAAGCAGTAGCTGCTGATAGATAGATACATCTATGAGTGCTATAAAAGCAGTAGCTGCTGATAGATAGATACATCTATGAGTGCTATAAAAGCAGTAGCTGCTGATATATAGATACATCTATGAGTGCTATAATAGCAGTAGCTGCTGATATATATATACACATCTATGAGTGCTATAATAGCAGTAGCTGCTGATATATAGATACATCTATGAGTGCTATAATAGCAGTAGCTGCTGATATATAGATACATCTATGAGTGCTATAATAGCAGTAGCTGCTGATATATAGATACATCTATGAGTGCTATAATAGCAGTAGCTGCTGATATATAGATACATCTATGAGTGCTATAATAGCAGTAGCTGCTGATATATAGATACATCTATGAGTGCTATAATAGCAGTAGCTGCTGACAGATAGATGCATCTATGAGTGCTATAATAGCAGTAGCTGCTGATAGATAGATGCATCTATGAGTGCTATAATAGCAGTAGCTGCTGATAGATAGATGCATCTATGAGTGCTATAATAGCAGTAGCTGCTGATAGATAGATACATCTATGAGTGCTATAATAGCAGTAGCTGCTGATAGATAGATGCATCTATGAGTGCTATAAAAGCAGTAGCTGCTGATAGATAGATGCATCTATGAGTGCTATAATAGCAGTAGCTGCTGATATATAGATACATCTATGAGTGCTATAAAAGCAGTAGCTGCTGATAGATAGATACATCTATGAGTGCTATAAAAGCAGTAGCTGCTGATAGATAGATACATCTATGAGTGCTATAAAAGCAGTAGCTGCTGATAGATAGATACATCTATGAGTGCTATAATAGCAGTAGCTGCTGATATAATGAGTGCTATAATAGCAGTAGCTGCTGATCGATCGTTACATCTATGAGTGCTATAATAGCAGTAGCTGCTGATAGATATATACATCTATGAGTGCTATAATAGCAGTAGCTGCTGATATATAGATACATCTATGAGTGCTATAATAGCAGTAGCTGCTGATATCCAGATACATCTATGAGTGCTATAATAGCAGTAGCTGCTGATAGATAGATACATCTATGAGTGCTATAATAGCAGTAGCTGCTGATATCCAGATACATCTATGAGTGCTATAATAGCAGTAGCTGCTGATAGATAGATACATCTATGAGTGCTATAATAGCAGTTGCTGCTGATAGATAGATACATCTATGAGTGCTATAATAGCAGTAGCTGCTGATATCCAGATACATCTATGAGTGCTATAATAGCAGTAGCTGCTGATAGATAGATACATCTATGAGTTCTATAATAGCAGTAGCTGCTGATAGATAGATACATCTATGAGTGCTATAATAGCAGTAGCTGCTGATATATAGATACATCTATGAGTGCTATAATAGCAGTAGCTGCTGATTGATAGATACATCTACGAGTGCTATAATATCAGTAGCTGCTGATAGAGAGATACATCTATGAGTGCTATAATAGCAGTAGCTGCTGATTGATAGATACATATATGAGTGCAATAATGGCAGTAGCTGCTGATAGATAGATACATCTATGAGTGCAATAATAGCAGTCGCTGCTGATAGATAGATGCATCTATGAGTGCTATAATAGCAGTAGCTGCTGATAGATAGATGCATCTATGAGTGCTATAATAGCAGTAGCTGCTGATTGATAGATACATCTATGAGTGCAATAATAGCAGTAGCTGCTGATAGATAGATACATCTATGAGTGCAATAATAGCAGTCGCTGCTGATAGATAGATGCATCTATGAGTGCTATAATAGTAGTAGCTGCTGATAGATAGATGCACCTATGAGTGCTATAATAGCAGTAGCTGCTGATAGATAGATACATCTATGAGTGCTATAATAGCAGTAGCTGCTGATAGATAGATACATCTATGAGTGCTATAATAGCAGTAGCTGCTGATTGATAGATACATCTATGAGTGCTATCATAGCAGTAGCTGCTGATAGATAAATACATCTATGAGTGCAATAATAGCAGTAGCTGCTGATTGATAGATACATCTATGAGTGCTATAATAGCAGTAGCTGCTGATAGATAGATACATCTATGAGTGCTATAATAGCAGTAGCTGCTGATAGATAGATACATCTATGAGTGCTATAATAGCAGTAGCTGCTGATAGATAGATGCATCTATGAGTGCTATAATAGCAGTAGCTGCTGATAGATAGATACATCTATGAGTGCTATAATAGCAGTAGCTGCTGATAGATAGATACATCTATGAGTGCTATAATAGCAGTAGCTGCTGATAGATAGATACATCTATGAGTGCTATAATAGCAGTAGCTGCTGATAGATAGATACATCTATGAGTGCTATAATAGCAGGAGCTGCTGATAGATAGATACATCTATGAGTGCTATAATAGCAGTAGCTGCTGATAGATAGATGCATCTATGAGTGCTATAATAGCAGTAGCTGCTGATAGATAGATACATCTATGAGTGCTATAATAGCAGTAGCTGCTGATAGATAGATACATCTATGAGTGCAATAATAGCAGTAGCTGCTGATTGATAGATACATCTATGAGTGCTATAATAGCAGTAGCTGCTGATAGATAGATACATCTGTGAGTGCTATAATAGCAGTAGCTGCTGATAGATAGATGCATCTATGAGTGCTATAATAGCAGTAGCTGCTGATAAATAGATACATCTATGAGTGCTATAATAGCAGTAGCTGCTGATAGATAGATAGATACATCTATGAGTGCTGTAATAGCAGTAGCTGCTGATAGATAGATACATCTATGAGTGCTATAATAGCAGTAGCTGCTGATTGATAGATGCATCTATGAGTGCTATAATAGCAGTAGCTGCTGATAGATAGATACATCTATGAGTGCTATAATAGCAGTAGCTGCTGATAGATAGATACATCTATGAGTGCTATAATAGCAGTAGCTGCTGATAGATAGATACATCTATGAGTGCTATAATAGCAGTAGCTGCTGATAGATAGATACATCTATGAGTGCTATAATAGCAGTAGCTGCTGATAGATAGATGCATCTATGAGTGCTATAATAGCAGTAGCTGCTGATAGATACATCTATGAGTGCTATAATAGCAGTAGCTGCTGATAGATAGATGCATCTATGAGTGCTATAATAGCAGTAGCTGCTGATAGATAGATACATCTATGAGTGCTATAATAGCAGTAGCTGCTGATAGATAGATACATCTATGAGTGCTATAATAGCAGTATCTGCTGATAGATAGATAGATACATCTATGAGTGCTATAATAGCAGTAGCTGCTGATAGATAGATACATCTATGAGTGCAATAATAGCAGTAGCTGCTGATTGATAGATACATCTATGAGTGCTATAATAGCAGTAGCTGCTGATAGATAGATACATCTGTGAGTGCTATAATAGCAGTAGCTGCTGATAGATAGATGCATCTATGAGTGCTATAATAGCAGTAGCTGCTGATAAATAGGTACATCTATGAGTGCTATAATAGCAGTATCTGCTGATAGATAGATAGATACATCTATGAGTGCTGTAATAGCAGTAGCTGCTGATAGATAGATACATCTATGAGTGCTATAATAGCAGTAGCTGCTGATTGATAGATGCATCTATGAGTGCTATAATAGCAGTAGCTGCTGATATATAGATACATCTATGAGTGCTATAATAGCAGTAGCTGCTGATAGATAGATACATCTATGAGTGCTATAATAGCAGTAGCTGCTGATAGATAGATACATCTATGAGTGCTATAATAGCAGTAGCTGCTGATAGATAGATACATCTATGAGTGCTATAATAGCAGTAGCTGCTGATAGATAGATGCATCTATGAGTGCTATAATAGCACTAGCTGCTGATAGATACATCTATGAGTGCTATAATAGCAGTAGCTGCTGATAGATAGATGCATCTATGAGTGCTATAATAGCAGTAGCTACTGATAGATAGATACATCTTTGAGTGCTATAATAGCAGTAGCTGCTGATAGATAGATGCATCTATGAGTGCTATAATAGCAGTAGCTGCTGATAAATAGATACATCTATGAGTGCTATAATAGCAGCTGCTGATAGATAGATAGATACATCTATGAGTGCTGTAATAGCAGTAGCTGCTGATAGATAGATACATCTATGAGTGCTATAATAGCAGTAGCTGCTGATTGATGATAGATGCATCTATGAGTGCTATAATAGCAGTAGCTGCTGATAGATAGATACATCTATGAGTGCTATAATAGCAGTAGCTGCTGATAGATAGATACATCTATGAGTGCTATAATAGCAGTAGCTGCTGATAGATAGATACATCTATGAGTGCTATAATAGCAGTAGCTGCTGATAGATAGATACATCTATGAGTGCTATAATAGCAGTAGCTGCTGATAGATAGATGCATCTATGAGTGATATAATAGCAGTAGCTGCTGATAGATAGATACATCTATGAGTGCTATAATAGCAGTACCTGCTGATAGATAGATGCATCTATGAGTGATATAATAGCAGTAGCTGCTGATAGATACATCTATGAGTGCTATAATAGCAGTAGCTGCTGATAGATAGATGCATCTATGAGTGCTATAATAGCAGTAGCTGCTGATAGATAGATACATCTTTGAGTGCTATAATAGCAGTAGCTGCTGATAGATAGATGCATCTATGAGTGCTATAATAGCAGTAGCTGCTGATAGATAGATACATCTATGAGTGCTATAATAGCAGTAGCTGCTGATAGATAGATGCATCTATGAGTGCTATAATAGCAGTAGCTGCTGATAGATAGATGCATCTATGAGTGCTATAATAGCAGTAGCTGCTGATATATAGATACATCGATGAGTGCTATAATAGCAGTAGCTGCTGATATATAGATACATCTATGAGTGCTATAATAGCAGTAGCTGCTGATATATAGATACATCTATGAGTGCTATCACAGCAGTAGCTGCTGATATATAGATACATCTATGAGTGCTATAATAGCAGTAGCTGCTGATATATAGATACATCTATGAGTGCTATAATAGCAGTAGCTGCTGATATATAGATACATCTATGAGTGCTATAATAGCAGTAGCTGCTGATAGATAGATGCATCTATGAGTGCTATAATCGCAGTAGCTGCTGATAGATAGATGCATCTATGAGTGCTATAATAGCAGTAGCTGCTGATAGATAGATGCATCTATGAGTGCTATAATAGCAGTAGCTGCTGATAGATAGATACATCTATGAGTGCTATAATAGCAGTAGCTGCTGATAGATAGATGCATCTATGAGTGCTATAAAAGCAGTAGCTGCTGATAGATAGATGCATCTATGAGTGCTATAATAGCAGTAGCTGCTGATATATAGATACATCTATGAGTGCTATAAAAGCAGTAGCTGCTGATAGATAGATACATCTATGAGTGCTATAAAAGCAGTAGCTGCTGATAGATAGATACATCTATGAGTGCTATAAAAGCAGTAGCTGCTGATAGATAGATACATCTATGAGTGCTATAAAAGCAGTAGCTGCTGATAGATAGATACATCTTTGAGTGCTATAATAGCAGTAGCTGCTGATAGATAGATGCATCTATGAGTGCTATAATAGCAGTAGCTGCTGATAGATAGATACATCTATGAGTGCTATAATAGCAGTAGCTGCTGATAGATAGATGCATCTATGAGTGCTATAATAGCAGTAGCTGCTGATAGATAGATGCATCTATGAGTGCTATAATAGCAGTAGCTGCTGATATATAGATACATCTATGAGTGCTATAATAGCAGTAGCTACTGATATATAGATACATCTATGAGTGCTATAATAGCAGTAGCTGCTGATATATAGATACATCTATGAGTGCTATAATAGCAGTAGCTGCTGATATATAGATACATCTATGAGTGCTATAATAGCAGTAGCTGCTGATATATAGATACATCTATGAGTGCTATAATAGCAGTAGCTGCTGATATATATATACACATCTATGAGTGCTATAATAGCAGTAGCTGCTGATATATAGATACATCTATGAGTGCTATAATAGCAGTAGCTGCTGATATATAGATACATCTATGAGTGCTATAATAGCAGTAGCTGCTGATATATAGATACATCTATGAGTGCTATAATAGCAGTAGCTGCTGATATATAGATACATCTATGAGTGCTATAATAGCAGTAGCTGCTGACAGATAGATGCATCTATGAGTGCTATAATAGCAGTAGCTGCTGATAGATAGATGCATCTATGAGTGCTATAATAGCAGTAGCTGCTGATAGATAGATGCATCTATGAGTGCTATAATAGCAGTAGCTGCTGATAGATAGATACATCTATGAGTGCTATAATAGCAGTAGCTGCTGATAGATAGATGCATCTATGAGTGCTATAAAAGCAGTAGCTGCTGATAGATAGATGCATCTATGAGTGCTATAATAGCAGTAGCTGCTGATAAATAGATACATCTATGAGTGCTATAAAAGCAGTAGCTGCTGATAGATAGATACATCTATGAGTGCTATAAAAGCAGTAGCTGCTGATAGATAGATACATCTATGAGTGCTATAAAAGCAGTAGCTGCTGATATATAGATACATCTATGAGTGCTATAATAGCAGTAGCTGCTGATATATATATACACATCTATGAGTGCTATAATAGCAGTAGCTGCTGATATATAGATACATCTATGAGTGCTATAATAGCAGTAGCTGCTGATATATAGATACATCTATGAGTGCTATAATAGCAGTAGCTGCTGATATATAGATACATCTATGAGTGCTATAATAGCAGTAGCTGCTGATATATAGATACATCTATGAGTGCTATAATAGCAGTAGCTGCTGATATATAG
Organism: Myxine glutinosa; assembly: GCF_964187855.1. NCBI lineage: Eukaryota > Metazoa > Chordata > Myxini > Myxiniformes > Myxinidae > Myxine > Myxine glutinosa. The sequence continues at coordinate 138,718,865 of NC_136261.1, forward strand.
ATACATCTATGAGTGCTATAATAGCAGTAGCTGCTGACAGATAGATGCATCTATGAGTGCTATAATAGCAGTAGCTGCTGATAGATAGATGCATCTATGAGTGCTATAATAGCAGTAGCTGCTGATAGATAGATGCATCTATGAGTGCTATAATAGCAGTAGCTGCTGATAGATAGATACATCTATGAGTGCTATAATAGCAGTAGCTGCTGATAGATAGATGCATCTATGAGTGCTATAAAAGCAGTAGCTGCTGATAGATAGATGCATCTATGAGTGCTATAATAGCAGTAGCTGCTGATATATAGATACATCTATGAGTGCTATAAAAGCAGTAGCTGCTGATAGATAGATACATCTATGAGTGCTATAAAAGCAGTAGCTGCTGATAGATAGATACATCTATGAGTGCTATAAAAGCAGTAGCTGCTGATAGATAGATACATCTATGAGTGCTATAATAGCAGTAGCTGCTGATATAATGAGTGCTATAATAGCAGTAGCTGCTGATCGATCGTTACATCTATGAGTGCTATAATAGCAGTAGCTGCTGATAGATATATACATCTATGAGTGCTATAATAGCAGTAGCTGCTGATAGATAGATGCATCTATGAGTGCTATAATAGCAGTAGCTGCTGATAGATAGATGCATCTATGAGTGCTATAATAGCAGTAGCTGCTGATAGACAGATACATCTATGAGTGCTATAATAGCAGTAGCTGCTGATAGATAGATACATCTATGAGTGCTATAATAGCAGTAGCTGCTGATATATAGATACATCTATGAGTGCTATAATAGCAGTAGCTGCTGATATCCAGATACATCTATGAGTGCTATAATAGCAGTAGCTGCTGATAGATAGATACATCTATGAGTGCTATAATAGCAGTAGCTACTGATAGATAGATACATCTTTGAGTGCTATAATAGCAGTAGCTGCTGATAGATAGATGCATCTATGAGTGCTATAATAGCAGTAGCTGCTGATAAATAGATACATCTATGAGTGCTATAATAGCAGTAGCTGCTGATAGATAGATAGATACATCTATGAGTGCTGTAATAGCAGTAGCTGCTGATAGATAGATACATCTATGAGTGCTATAATAGCAGTAGCTGCTGATTGATAGATGCATCTATGAGTGCTATAATAGCAGTAGCTGCTGATAGATAGATACATCTATGAGTGCTATAATAGCAGTAGCTGCTGATAGATAGATACATCTATGAGTGCTATAATAGCAGTAGCTGCTGATAGATAGATACATCTATGAGTGCTATAATAGCAGTAGCTGCTGATAGATAGATACATCTATGAGTGCTATAATAGCAGTAGCTGCTGATAGATAGATGCATCTATGAGTGATATAATAGCAGTAGCTGCTGATAGATAGATACATCTATGAGTGCTATAATAGCAGTACCTGCTGATAGATAGATGCATCTATGAGTGATATAATAGCAGTAGCTGCTGATAGATACATCTATGAGTGCTATAATAGCAGTAGCTGCTGATAGATAGATGCATCTATGAGTGCTATAATAGCAGTAGCTGCTGATAGATAGATACATCTTTGAGTGCTATAATAGCAGTAGCTGCTGATAGATAGATGCATCTATGAGTGCTATAATAGCAGTAGCTGCTGATAGATAGATACATCTATGAGTGCTATAATAGCAGTAGCTGCTGATAGATAGATGCATCTATGAGTGCTATAATAGCAGTAGCTGCTGATAGATAGATGCATCTATGAGTGCTATAATAGCAGTAGCTGCTGATATATAGATACATCGATGAGTGCTATAATAGCAGTAGCTGCTGATATATAGATACATCTATGAGTGCTATAATAGCAGTAGCTGCTGATATATAGATACATCTATGAGTGCTATCACAGCAGTAGCTGCTGATATATAGATACATCTATGAGTGCTATAATAGCAGTAGCTGCTGATATATAGATACATCTATGAGTGCTATAATAGCAGTAGCTGCTGATATATAGATACATCTATGAGTGCTATAATAGCAGTAGCTGCTGATAGATAGATGCATCTATGAGTGCTATAATCGCAGTAGCTGCTGATAGATAGATGCATCTATGAGTGCTATAATAGCAGTAGCTGCTGATAGATAGATGCATCTATGAGTGCTATAATAGCAGTAGCTGCTGATAGATAGATACATCTATGAGTGCTATAATAGCAGTAGCTGCTGATAGATAGATGCATCTATGAGTGCTATAAAAGCAGTAGCTGCTGATAGATAGATGCATCTATGAGTGCTATAATAGCAGTAGCTGCTGATATATAGATACATCTATGAGTGCTATAAAAGCAGTAGCTGCTGATAGATAGATACATCTATGAGTGCTATAAAAGCAGTAGCTGCTGATAGATAGATACATCTATGAGTGCTATAAAAGCAGTAGCTGCTGATAGATAGATACATCTATGAGTGCTATAAAAGCAGTAGCTGCTGATAGATAGATACATCTTTGAGTGCTATAATAGCAGTAGCTGCTGATAGATAGATGCATCTATGAGTGCTATAATAGCAGTAGCTGCTGATAGATAGATACATCTATGAGTGCTATAATAGCAGTAGCTGCTGATAGATAGATGCATCTATGAGTGCTATAATAGCAGTAGCTGCTGATAGATAGATGCATCTATGAGTGCTATAATAGCAGTAGCTGCTGATATATAGATACATCTATGAGTGCTATAATAGCAGTAGCTACTGATATATAGATACATCTATGAGTGCTATAATAGCAGTAGCTGCTGATATATAGATACATCTATGAGTGCTATAATAGCAGTAGCTGCTGATATATAGATACATCTATGAGTGCTATAATAGCAGTAGCTGCTGATATATAGATACATCTATGAGTGCTATAATAGCAGTAGCTGCTGATATATATATACACATCTATGAGTGCTATAATAGCAGTAGCTGCTGATATATAGATACATCTATGAGTGCTATAATAGCAGTAGCTGCTGATATATAGATACATCTATGAGTGCTATAATAGCAGTAGCTGCTGATATATAGATACATCTATGAGTGCTATAATAGCAGTAGCTGCTGATATATAGATACATCTATGAGTGCTATAATAGCAGTAGCTGCTGACAGATAGATGCATCTATGAGTGCTATAATAGCAGTAGCTGCTGATAGATAGATGCATCTATGAGTGCTATAATAGCAGTAGCTGCTGATAGATAGATGCATCTATGAGTGCTATAATAGCAGTAGCTGCTGATAGATAGATACATCTATGAGTGCTATAATAGCAGTAGCTGCTGATAGATAGATGCATCTATGAGTGCTATAAAAGCAGTAGCTGCTGATAGATAGATGCATCTATGAGTGCTATAATAGCAGTAGCTGCTGATAAATAGATACATCTATGAGTGCTATAAAAGCAGTAGCTGCTGATAGATAGATACATCTATGAGTGCTATAAAAGCAGTAGCTGCTGATAGATAGATACATCTATGAGTGCTATAAAAGCAGTAGCTGCTGATATATAGATACATCTATGAGTGCTATAATAGCAGTAGCTGCTGATATATATATACACATCTATGAGTGCTATAATAGCAGTAGCTGCTGATATATAGATACATCTATGAGTGCTATAATAGCAGTAGCTGCTGATATATAGATACATCTATGAGTGCTATAATAGCAGTAGCTGCTGATATATAGATACATCTATGAGTGCTATAATAGCAGTAGCTGCTGATATATAGATACATCTATGAGTGCTATAATAGCAGTAGCTGCTGATATATAGATACATCTATGAGTGCTATAATAGCAGTAGCTGCTGACAGATAGATGCATCTATGAGTGCTATAATAGCAGTAGCTGCTGATAGATAGATGCATCTATGAGTGCTATAATAGCAGTAGCTGCTGATAGATAGATGCATCTATGAGTGCTATAATAGCAGTAGCTGCTGATAGATAGATACATCTATGAGTGCTATAATAGCAGTAGCTGCTGATAGATAGATGCATCTATGAGTGCTATAAAAGCAGTAGCTGCTGATAGATAGATGCATCTATGAGTGCTATAATAGCAGTAGCTGCTGATATATAGATACATCTATGAGTGCTATAAAAGCAGTAGCTGCTGATAGATAGATACATCTATGAGTGCTATAAAAGCAGTAGCTGCTGATAGATAGATACATCTATGAGTGCTATAAAAGCAGTAGCTGCTGATAGATAGATACATCTATGAGTGCTATAATAGCAGTAGCTGCTGATATAATGAGTGCTATAATAGCAGTAGCTGCTGATCGATCGTTACATCTATGAGTGCTATAATAGCAGTAGCTGCTGATAGATATATACATCTATGAGTGCTATAATAGCAGTAGCTGCTGATAGATAGATGCATCTATGAGTGCTATAATAGCAGTAGCTGCTGATAGATAGATGCATCTATGAGTGCTATAATAGCAGTAGCTGCTGATAGACAGATACATCTATGAGTGCTATAATAGCAGTAGCTGCTGATAGATAGATACATCTATGAGTGCTATAATAGCAGTAGCTGCTGATATATAGATACATCTATGAGTGCTATAATAGCAGTAGCTGCTGATATCCAGATACATCTATGAGTGCTATAATAGCAGTAGCTGCTGATAGATAGATACATCTATGAGTGCTATAATAGCAGTAGCTGCTGATATCCAGATACATCTATGAGTGCTATAATAGCAGTAGCTGCTGATAGATAGATACATCTATGAGTGCTATAATAGCAGTTGCTGCTGATAGATAGATACATCTATGAGTGCTATAATAGCAGTAGCTGCTGATATCCAGATACATCTATGAGTGCTATAATAGCAGTAGCTGCTGATAGATAGATACATCTATGAGTTCTATAATAGCAGTAGCTGCTGATAGATAGATACATCTATGAGTGCTATAATAGCAGTAGCTGCTGATATATAGATACATCTATGAGTGCTATAATAGCAGTAGCTGCTGATTGATAGATACATCTACGAGTGCTATAATATCAGTAGCTGCTGATAGAGAGATACATCTATGAGTGCTATAATAGCAGTAGCTGCTGATTGATAGATACATATATGAGTGCAATAATGGCAGTAGCTGCTGATAGATAGATACATCTATGAGTGCAATAATAGCAGTCGCTGCTGATAGATAGATGCATCTATGAGTGCTATAATAGCAGTAGCTGCTGATAGATAGATGCATCTATGAGTGCTATAATAGCAGTAGCTGCTGATTGATAGATACATCTATGAGTGCAATAATAGCAGTCGCTGCTGATAGATAGATGCATCTATGAGTGCTATAATAGTAGTAGCTGCTGATAGATAGATGCACCTATGAGTGCTATAATAGCAGTAGCTGCTGATAGATAGATACATCTATGAGTGCTATAATAGCAGTAGCTGCTGATAGATAGATGCATCTATGAGTGCTATAATAGCAGTAGCTGCTGATTGATAGATACATCTATGAGTGCTATCATAGCAGTAGCTGCTGATAGATATATACATCTATGAGTGCAATAATAGCAGTAGCTGCTGATTGATAGATACATCTATGAGTGCTATAATAGCAGTAGCTGCTGATAGATAGATACATCTATGAGTGCTATAATAGCAGTAGCTGCTGATAGATAGATACATCTATGAGTGCTATAATAGCAGTAGCTGCTGATAGATAGATGCATCTATGAGTGCTATAATAGCAGTAGCTGCTGATAGATAGATACATCTATGAGTGCTATAATAGCAGTAGCTGCTGATAGATAGATACATCTATGAGTGCTATAATAGCAGTAGCTGCTGATAGATAGATACATCTATGAGTGCTATAATAGCAGTAGCTGCTGATAGATAGATACATCTATGAGTGCTATAATAGCAGGAGCTGCTGATAGATAGATACATCTATGAGTGCTATAATAGCAGTAGCTGCTGATAGATAGATGCATCTATGAGTGCTATAATAGCAGTAGCTGCTGATAGATAGATACATCTATGAGTGCTATAATAGCAGTAGCTGCTGATAGATAGATACATCTATGAGTGCAATAATAGCAGTAGCTGCTGATTGATAGATACATCTATGAGTGCTATAATAGCAGTAGCTGCTGATAGATAGATACATCTGTGAGTGCTATAATAGCAGTAGCTGCTGATAGATAGATGCATCTATGAGTGCTATAATAGCAGTAGCTGCTGATAAATAGATACATCTATGAGTGCTATAATAGCAGTAGCTGCTGATAGATAGATAGATACATCTATGAGTGCTGTAATAGCAGTAGCTGCTGATAGATAGATACATCTATGAGTGCTATAATAGCAGTAGCTGCTGATTGATAGATGCATCTATGAGTGCTATAATAGCAGTAGCTGCTGATAGATAGATACATCTATGAGTGCTATAATAGCAGTAGCTGCTGATAGATAGATACATCTATGAGTGCTATAATAGCAGTAGCTGCTGATAGATAGATACATCTATGAGTGCTATAATAGCAGTAGCTGCTGATAGATAGATACATCTATGAGTGCTATAATAGCAGTAGCTGCTGATAGATAGATGCATCTATGAGTGCTATAATAGCAGTAGCTGCTGATAGATACATCTATGAGTGCTATAATAGCAGTAGCTGCTGATAGATAGATGCATCTATGAGTGCTATAATAGCAGTAGCTGCTGATAGATAGATACATCTATGAGTGCAATAATAGCAGTAGCTGCTGATTGATAGATACATCTATGAGTGCTATAATAGCAGTAGCTGCTGATAGATAGATACATCTGTGAGTGCTATAATAGCAGTAGCTGCTGATAGATAGATGCATCTATGAGTGCTATAATAGCAGTAGCTGCTGATAGATAGATGCATCTATGAGTGCTATAATAGCAGTAGCTGCTGATAAATAGATACATCTATGAGTGCTATAATAGCAGCTGCTGATAGATAGATAGATACATCTATGAGTGCTGTAATAGCAGTAGCTGCTGATAGATAGATACATCTATGAGTGCTATAATAGCAGTAGCTGCTGATAGATAGATACATCTATGAGTGCAATAATAGCAGTAGCTGCTGATTGATAGATACATCTATGAGTGCTATAATAGCAGTAGCTGCTGATAGATAGATACATCTGTGAGTGCTATAATAGCAGTAGCTGCTGATAGATAGATGCATCTATGAGTGCTATAATAGCAGTAGCTGCTGATAAATAGATACATCTATGAGTGCTATAATAGCAGTAGCTGCTGATAGATAGATAGATACATCTATGAGTGCTGTAATAGCAGTAGCTGCTGATAAATATATACATCTATGAGTGCTATAATAGCAGTATCTGCTGATAGATAGATAGATACATCTATGAGTGCTGTAATAGCAGTAGCTGCTGATAGATAGATACATCTATGAGTGCTATAATAGCAGTAGCTGCTGATTGATAGATGCATCTATGAGTGCTATAATAGCAGTAGCTGCTGATATATAGATACATCTATGAGTGCTATAATAGCAGTAGCTGCTGATAGATAGATACATCTATGAGTGCTATAATAGCAGTAGCTGCTGATAGATAGATACATCTATGAGTGCTATAATAGCAGTAGCTGCTGATAGATAGATACATCTATGAGTGCTATAATAGCAGTAGCTGCTGATAGATAGATGCATCTATGAGTGCTATAATAGCACTAGCTGCTGATAGATACATCTATGAGTGCTATAATAGCAGTAGCTGCTGATAGATAGATGCATCTATGAGTGCTATAATAGCAGTAGCTACTGATAGATAGATACATCTTTGAGTGCTATAATAGCAGTAGCTGCTGATAGATAGATGCATCTATGAGTGCTATAATAGCAGTAGCTGCTGATAAATAGATACATCTATGAGTGCTATAATAGCAGCTGCTGATAGATAGATAGATACATCTATGAGTGCTGTAATAGCAGTAGCTGCTGATAGATAGATACATCTATGAGTGCTATAATAGCAGTAGCTGCTGATTGATAGATGCATCTATGAGTGCTATAATAGCAGTAGCTGCTGATAGATAGATACATCTATGAGTGCTATAATAGCAGTAGCTGCTGATAGATAGATACATCTATGAGTGCTATAATAGCAGTAGCTGCTGATAGATAGATACATCTATGAGTGCTATAATAGCAGTAGCTGCTGATAGATAGATACATCTATGAGTGCTATAATAGCAGTAGCTGCTGATAGATAGATACATCTATGAGTGCTATAATAGCAGTAGCTGCTGATAGATAGATGCATCTATGAGTGATATAATAGCAGTAGCTGCTGATAGATACATCTATGAGTGCTATAATAGCAGTAGCTGCTGATAGATAGATGCATCTATGAGTGCTATAATAGCAGTAGCTGCTGATAGATAGATACATCTTTGAGTGCTATAATAGCAGTAGCTGCTGATAGATAGATACATCTATGAGTGCGATAATAGCAGTAGCTGCTGATAGATAGATGCATCTATGAGTGCTATAATAGCAGTAGCTGCTGATAGATAGATGCATCTATGAGTGCTATAATAGCAGTAGCTGCTGATATATAGATACATCTATGAGTGCTATAATAGCAGTAGCTGCTGATATATAGATACATCTATGAGTGCTATCATAGCAGTAGCTGCTGATATATAGATACATCTATGAGTGCTATAATAGCAGTAGCTGCTGATATATAGATACATCTATGAGTGCTATAATAGCAGTAGCTGCTGATATATAGATACATCTATGAGTGCTATAATAGCAGTAGCTGCTGATATATAGATACATCTATGAGTGCTATAATAGCAGTAGCTGCTGATATATAGATACATCTATGAGTGCTATAATAGCAGTAGCTGCTGATATATAGATACATCTATGAGTGCTATAATAGCAGTAGCTGCTGATATATAGATACATCTATGAGTGCTATCATAGCAGTAGCTGCTGATATATAGATACATCTATGAGTGCTATAATAGCAGTAGCTGCTGATATATAGATACATCTATGAGTGCTATAATAGCAGTAGCTGCTGATATATAGATACATCTATGAGTGCTATAATAGCAGTAGCTGCTGATATATAGATACATCTATGAGTGCTATAATAGCAGTAGCTGCTGATATATAGATACATCTATGAGTGCTATAATAGCAGTAGCTGCTGATAGATAGATGCATCTATGAGTGCTATAATCGCAGTAGCTGCTGATAGATAGATACATCTATGAGTGCTATAATAGCAGTAGCTGCTGATATATAGATACATCTATGAGTGCTATAATAGCAGTAGCTGCTGATATATAGATACATCTATGAGTGCTATAATAGCAGTAGCTGCTGATAGATAGATGCATCTATGAGTGCTATAATCGCAGTAGCTGCTGATAGATAGATGCATCTAAGAGTGCTATAATAGCAGTAGCTGCTGATAGATAGATGCATCTATGAGTGCTATAATAGCAGTAGCTGCTGATAGATAGATACATCTATGAGTGCTATAATAGCATTAGCTGCTGACAGATAGATGCATCTATGAGTGCTATAAAAGCAGTAGCTGCTGATAGATAGATGCATCTATGAGTGCTATAATAGCAGTAGCTGCTGATATATAGATACATCTATGAGTGCTATAAAAGCAGTAGCTGCTGATAGATAGATACATCTATGAGTGCTATAAAAGCAGCAGCTGCTGATAGATAGATACATCTATGAGTGCTATAATAGCAGTAGCTGCTGATATAATGAGTGCTATAATAGCAGTAGCTGCTGATCGATCGTTACATCTATGAGTGCTATAATAGCAGTAGCTGCTGATAGATATATACATCTATGAGTGCTATAATAGCAGTAGCTGCTGATAGATAGATGCATCTATGAGTGCTATAATAGCAGTAGCTGCTGATAGATAGATGCATCTATGAGTGCTATAATAGCAGTAGCTGCTGATAGATAGATAGATACATCTATGAGTGCTATAATAGCAGGAGCTGCTGATAGTATAGATACATCTATGAGTGCTATAATAGCAGTAGCTGCTGATAGATAGACACATCTATGACTGCTATAATAGCAGTAGCTGCTGATAGATAGATACATCTATGAGTGCTATAATAGCAGTAGCTGCTGATATATAGATACATCTATGAGTGCTATAATAGCAGTAGCTGCTGATATCCAGATACATCTATGAGTGCTATAATAGCAGTAGCTGCTGATAGATAGATACATCTATGAGTGCTATAATAGCAGTAGCTGCTGATATCCAGATACATCTATGAGTGCTATAATAGCAGTAGCTGCTGATAGATAGATACATCGATGAGTGCTATAATAGCAGTTGCTGCTGATAGATAGATACATCTATGAGTGCTATAATAGCAGTAGCTGCTGATATCCAGATACATCGATGAGTGCTATAATAGCAGTAGCTGCTGATAGATGGATACATCTATGAGTGCTATAATAGCAGTAGCTGCTGATAGATAGATACATCTATGAGTGCTATAATAGCATTAGCTGCTGATATATAGATACATCTATGAGTGCTATAATAGCAGTAGCTGCTGATATCCAGATACATCTATGAGTGCTATAATTGCAGTAGCTGCTGATAGATAGATACATCTATGAGTGCTATAATAGCAGTAGCTGCTCATAGATAGATACATCTATGGGTGCTATAATAGCAGTAGCTGCTGATAGATAGATACATCTATGGGTGCTATAATAGCAGTAGCTGCTGATAGATAGATACATCTATGGGTGCTATAATAGCAATAGCTGCTGATAGATAGATACATCTATGAGTGCTATAATAGCAGTAGCTGCTCATAGATAGATACATCTATGAGTGCTATAATAGCAGTAGCTGCTGATAGATAGATACATCTATGAGTGCTATAATAGCAGTAGCTGCTGATAGATAGATACATCTATGAGTGCTATAATAGCAGTAGCTGCTGATAGATAGATACATCTATGAGTGCTATAATAGCAGTAGCTGCTGATAGATAGATACATCTATAAGTGCTATAATAGCAGTAGCTGCTGATAGATAGATACATCTATGAGTGCTATAATATCAGTAGCTGCTGATAGATAGATACATCTATGAGTGCTATAATAGCAGTAGCTTCTGATAGATAGATACATCTTTGAGTGCTATAATAGCAGTAGCTGCTGATAGATAGATGCATCTATGAGTGCTATAATAGCAGTAGCTGCTGATAGATAGATACATCTATGAGTGCTATAATAGCAGTAGCTGCTGATAGATAGATGCATCTATGAGTGCTATAATAGCAGTAGCTGCTGATAGATAGATGCATCTATGAGTGCTATAATAGCAGTAGCTGCTGATATATAGATACATCTAGGAGTGCTATAATAGCAGTAGCTGCTGATATATAGATACATCTATGAGTGCTATAATAGCAGTAGCTGCTGATATATAGATACATCTATGAGTGCTATAATAGCAGTAGCTGCTGATATATAGATACATCTATGAGTGCTATAATAGCAGTAGCTGCTGATATATAGATACATCTATGAGTGCTATAATAGCAGTAGCTGCTGATAGATAGATGCATCTATGAGTGCTATAAAAGCAGTAGCTGCTGATTGATAGATACATCTATGAGTGCAATAATAGCAGTAGCTGCTGATAGATAGATACATCTATGAGTGCTATAATAGCAGTAGCTGCTGATAGATAGATGCATCTATGAGTGCTATAAAAGCAGTAGCTGCTGATAGATAGATACATCTATGAGTGCTATAATAGCAGTAGCTGCTGATATAATGAGTGCTATAATAGCAGTAGCTGCTGATCGATCGTTACATCTATGAGTGCTATAATAGCAGTAGCTGCTGATATATAGATACATCTATGAGTGCTATAATAGCAGTAGCTGCTGATATATAGATACATCTATGAGTGCTATAATAGCAGTAGCTGCTGATATATAGATACATCTATGAGTGCTATAATAGCAGTAGCTGCTGATATATAGATACATCTATGAGTGCTATAATAGCAGTAGCTGCTGATAGATAGATGCATCTATGAGTGCTATAATAGCAGTAGCTGCTGATAGATAGATGCATCTATGAGTGCTTTAATAGCAGTAGCTGCTGATAGATAGATGCATGTATGAGTGCTATAATAGCAGTAGCTGCTGATAGATAGATACATCTATGAGTGCTATAATAGCAGTCGCTGTTGATAGATAGATGCATCTATGAGTGCTATAAAAGCAGTAGCTGCTGATAGATAGATGCATCTATGAGTGCTATAATAGCAGTAGCTGCTGATATATAGATACATCTATGAGTGCTATAAAAGCAGTAGCTGCTGATAGATAGATACATCTATGAGTGCTATAAAAGCAGTAGCTGCTGATAGATAGATACATCTATGAGTGCTATAAAAGCAGTAGCTGCTGATAGATAGATACATCTATGAGTGCTATAATAGCAGTAGCTGCTGATATAATGAATGCTATAATAGCAGTAGCTGCTGATAGATAGATACATCTATGAGTGCTATAATAGCAGTAGCTGCTGATAGATATATACATCTATGAGTGCTATAAAAGCAGTAGCTGCTGATAGATAGATACATCTATGAGTGCTATAAAAGCAGTAGCTGCTGATAGATAGATACATCTATGAGTGCTATAATAGCAGTAGCTGCTGATAGATATATACATCTATGAGTGCTATAATAGCAGTAGCTGCTGATAGATAGATGCATCTATGAGTGCTATAATAGCAGTAGCTGCTGATAGATAGATACATCTATGAGTGCTATAATAGCAGTAGCTGCTGATATATAGATACATCTATGAGTGCTATAAAAGCAGTAGCTGCTGATAGATAGATACATCTATGAGTGCTATAAAAGCAGTAGCTGCTGATAGATAGATACATCTATGAGTGCTATAAAAGCAGTAGCTGCTGATAGATAGATACATCTATGAGTGCTATAATAGCAGTAGCTGCTGATATAATGAGTGCTATAATAGCAGTAGCTGCTGATAGATAGATACATCTATGAGTGCTATAATAGCAGTAGCTGCTGATAGATATATACATCTATGAGTGCTATAATAGCAGTAGCTGCTGATGGATAGATAGATACATCTATGAGTGCTATAATAGCAGTAGCTGCTGATAGTATAGATACATCTATGAGTGCTATAATAGCAGTAGCTGCTGATAGATAGACACATCTATGACTGCTATAAAAGCAGTAGCTGCTGATAGATAGATACATCTATGAGTGCTATAATAGCAGTAGCTGCTGATAGTATAGATACATCTATGAGTGCTATAATAGCAGTAGCTGCTGATAGATAGACACATCTATGACTGCTATAATAGCAGTAGCTGCTGATAGGTAGATACATCTATGAGTGCTTTCATAGCAGTAGCTGCTGATATATAGATACATCTATGAGTGCTATAATAGCAGTAGCTGCTGACAGATAGATGCATCTATGAGTGCTATAATAGCAGTAGCTGCTGATAGATAGATACATCTATGAGTGCTATAATAGCAGTAGCTGCTGATATCCAGATACATCTATGAGTGCTATAATAGCAGTAGCTGCTGATAGATAGATACATCTATGAGTGCTATAATAGCAGTAGCTGCTGATAGATAGATACATCTATGAGTGCTATAATAGCAGTAGCTGCTGATAGATAGATACATCTATGAGTGCTATAATAGCATTAGCTGCTGATATATAGATACATCTATGAGTGCTATAATAGCAGTAGCTGCTGATATCCAGATACATCTATGAGTGCTATAATAGCAGTAGCTGCTGATAGATAGATACATCTATGAGTGCTATAATAGCAGTAGCTGCTGATAGATAGATGCATCTATGAGTGCTATAATAGCAGTAGCTGCTGATAGATAGATGCATCTATGAGTGCTATAATAGCAGTAGCTGCTGATAGATAGATAGATACATCTATGAGTGCTATAATAGCAGGAGCTGCTGATAGTATAGATACATCTATGAGTGCTATAATAGCAGTAGCTGCTGATAGATAGACACATCTATGACTGCTATAATAGCAGTAGCTGCTGATAGATAGATACATCTATGAGTGCTATAATAGCAGTAGCTGCTGATATATAGATACATCTATGAGTGCTATAATAGCAGTAGCTGCTGATATCCAGATACATCTATGAGTGCTATAATAGCAGTAGCTGCTGATAGATAGATACATCTATGAGTGCTATAATAGCAGTAGCTGCTGATATCCAGATACATCTATGAGTGCTATAATAGCAGTAGCTGCTGATAGATGGATACATCTATGAGTGCTATAATAGCAGTAGCTGCTGATAGATAGATACATCTATGAGTGCTATAATAGCATTAGCTGCTGATATATAGATACATCTATGAGTGCTATAATAGCAGTAGCTGCTGATATCCAGATACATCTATGAGTGCTATAATTGCAGTAGCTGCTGATAGATACATCTATGAGTGCTATAATAGCAGTAGCTGCTCATAGATAGATACATCTATGGGTGCTATAATAGCAGTAGCTGCTGATAGATAGATACATCTATGGGTGCTATAATAGCAGTAGCTGCTGATAGATAGATACATCTATGGGTGCTATAATAGCAATAGCTGCTGATAGATAGATACATCTATGAGTGCTATAATAGCAGTAGCTGCTCATAGATAGATACATCTATGAGTGCTATAATAGCAGTAGCTGCTGATAGATAGATACATCTATGAGTGCTATAATAGCAGTAGCTGCTGATAGATAGATACATCTATGAGTGCTATAATAGCAGTAGCTGCTGATAGATAGATACATCTATGAGTGCTATAATAGCAGTAGCTGCTGATAGATAGATACATCTATGAGTGCTATAATAGCAGTAGCTGCTGATAGATAGATACATCTATGAGTGCTATAATATCAGTAGCTGCTGATAGATAGATACATCTATGAGTGCTATAATAGCAGTAGCTTCTGATAGATAGATACATCTTTGAGTGCTATAATAGCAGTAGCTGCTGATAGATAGATGCATCTATGAGTGCTATAATAGCAGTAGCTGCTGATAGATAGATACATCTATGAGTGCTATAATAGCAGTAGCTGCTGATAGATAGATGCATCTATGAGTGCTATAATAGCAGTAGCTGCTGATAGATAGATGCATCTATGAGTGCTATAATAGCAGTAGCTGCTGATATATAGATACATCTAGGAGTGCTATAATAGCAGTAGCTGCTGATATATAGATACATCTATGAGTGCTATAATAGCAGTAGCTGCTGATATATAGATACATCTATGAGTGCTATAATAGCAGTAGCTGCTGATATATAGATACATCTATGAGTGCTATAATAGCAGTAGCTGCTGATATATAGATACATCTATGAGTGCTATAATAGCAGTAGCTGCTGATAGATAGATGCATCTATGAGTGCTATAATAGCAGTAGCTGCTGATAGATAGATGCATCTATGAGTGCTTTAATAGCAGTAGCTGCTGATAGATAGATGCATGTATGAGTGCTATAATAGCAGTAGCTGCTGATAGATAGATACATCTATGAGTGCTATAATAGCAGTCGCTGTTGATAGATAGATGCATCTATGAGTGCTATAAAAGCAGTAGCTGCTGATAGATAGATGCATCTATGAGTGCTATAATAGCAGTAGCTGCTGATATATAGATACATCTATGAGTGCTATAAAAGCAGTAGCTGCTGATAGATAGATACATCTATGAGTGCTATAAAAGCAGTAGCTGCTGATAGATAGATACATCTATGAGTGCTATAAAAGCAGTAGCTGCTGATAGATAGATACATCTATGAGTGCTATAATAGCAGTAGCTGCTGATATAATGAATGCTATAATAGCAGTAGCTGCTGATAGATAGATACATCTATGAGTGCTATAATAGCAGTAGCTGCTGATAGATATATACATCTATGAGTGCTATAAAAGCAGTAGCTGCTGATAGATAGATACATCTATGAGTGCTATAAAAGCAGTAGCTGCTGATAGATAGATACATCTATGAGTGCTATAATAGCAGTAGCTGCTGATAGATATATACATCTATGAGTGCTATAATAGCAGTAGCTGCTGATAGATAGATGCATCTATGAGTGCTATAATAGCAGTAGCTGCTGATAGATAGATACATCTATGAGTGCTATAATAGCAGTAGCTGCTGATATATAGATACATCTATGAGTGCTATAAAAGCAGTAGCTGCTGATAGATAGATACATCTATGAGTGCTATAAAAGCAGTAGCTGCTGATAGATAGATACATCTATGAGTGCTATAAAAGCAGTAGCTGCTGATAGATAGATACATCTATGAGTGCTATAATAGCAGTAGCTGCTGATATAATGAGTGCTATAATAGCAGTAGCTGCTGATAGATAGATACATCTATGAGTGCTATAATAGCAGTAGCTGCTGATAGATATATACATCTATGAGTGCTATAATAGCAGTAGCTGCTGATGGATAGATAGATACATCTATGAGTGCTATAATAGCAGTAGCTGCTGATAGTATAGATACATCTATGAGTGCTATAATAGCAGTAGCTGCTGATAGATAGACACATCTATGACTGCTATAAAAGCAGTAGCTGCTGATAGATAGATACATCTATGAGTGCTATAATAGCAGTAGCTGCTGATAGTATAGATACATCTATGAGTGCTATAATAGCAGTAGCTGCTGATAGATAGACACATCTATGACTGCTATAATAGCAGTAGCTGCTGATAGGTAGATACATCTATGAGTGCTTTCATAGCAGTAGCTGCTGATATATAGATACATCTATGAGTGCTATAATAGCAGTAGCTGCTGACAGATAGATGCATCTATGAGTGCTATAATAGCAGTAGCTGCTGATAGATAGATACATCTATGAGTGCTATAATAGCAGTAGCTGCTGATATCCAGATACATCTATGAGTGCTATAATAGCAGTAGCTGCTGATAGATAGATACATCTATGAGTGCTATAATAGCAGTAGCTGCTGATAGATAGATACATCTATGAGTGCTATAATAGCAGTAGCTGCTGATAGATAGATACATCTATGAGTGCTATAATAGCATTAGCTGCTGATATATAGATACATCTATGAGTGCTATAATAGCAGTAGCTGCTGATATCCAGATACATCTATGAGTGCTATAATAGCAGTAGCTGCTGATAGATAGATACATCTATGAGTGCTATAATAGCAGTAGCTGCTGATAGATAGATGCATCTATGAGTGCTATAATAGCAGTAGCTGCTGATAGATAGATGCATCTATGAGTGCTATAATAGCAGTAGCTGCTGATAGATAGATAGATACATCTATGAGTGCTATAATAGCAGGAGCTGCTGATAGTATAGATACATCTATGAGTGCTATAATAGCAGTAGCTGCTGATAGATAGACACATCTATGACTGCTATAATAGCAGTAGCTGCTGATAGATAGATACATCTATGAGTGCTATAATAGCAGTAGCTGCTGATATATAGATACATCTATGAGTGCTATAATAGCAGTAGCTGCTGATATCCAGATACATCTATGAGTGCTATAATAGCAGTAGCTGCTGATAGATAGATACATCTATGAGTGCTATAATAGCAGTAGCTGCTGATATCCAGATACATCTATGAGTGCTATAATAGCAGTAGCTGCTGATAGATGGATACATCTATGAGTGCTATAATAGCAGTAGCTGCTGATAGATAGATACATCTATGAGTGCTATAATAGCATTAGCTGCTGATATATAGATACATCTATGAGTGCTATAATAGCAGTAGCTGCTGATATCCAGATACATCTATGAGTGCTATAATTGCAGTAGCTGCTGATAGATAGATACATCTATGAGTGCTATAATAGCAGTAGCTGCTCATAGATAGATACATCTATGGGTGCTATAATAGCAGTAGCTGCTGATAGATAGATACATCTATGGGTGCTATAATAGCAGTAGCTGCTGATAGATAGATACATCTATGGGTGCTATAATAGCAATAGCTGCTGATAGATAGATACATCTATGAGTGCTATAATAGCAGTAGCTGCTCATAGATAGATACATCTATGAGTGCTATAATAGCAGTAGCTGCTGATAGATAGATACATCTATGAGTGCTATAATAGCAGTAGCTGCTGATAGATAGATACATCTATGAGTGCTATAATAGCAGTAGCTGCTGATAGATAGATACATCTATGAGTGCTATAATAGCAGTAGCTGCTGATAGATAGATACATCTATGAGTGCTATAATAGCAGTAGCTGCTGATAGATAGATACATCTATGAGTGCTATAATATCAGTAGCTGCTGATAGATAGATACATCTATGAGTGCTATAATAGCAGTAGCTTCTGATAGATAGATACATCTTTGAGTGCTATAATAGCAGTAGCTGCTGATAGATAGATGCATCTATGAGTGCTATAATAGCAGTAGCTGCTGATAGATAGATACATCTATGAGTGCTATAATAGCAGTAGCTGCTGATAGATAGATGCATCTATGAGTGCTATAATAGCAGTAGCTGCTGATAGATAGATGCATCTATGAGTGCTATAATAGCAGTAGCTGCTGATATATAGATACATCTAGGAGTGCTATAATAGCAGTAGCTGCTGATATATAGATACATCTATGAGTGCTATAATAGCAGTAGCTGCTGATATATAGATACATCTATGAGTGCTATAATAGCAGTAGCTGCTGATATATAGATACATCTATGAGTGCTATAATAGCAGTAGCTGCTGATATATAGATACATCTATGAGTGCTATAATAGCAGTAGCTGCTGATAGATAGATGCATCTATGAGTGCTATAAAAGCAGTAGCTGCTGATTGATAGATACATCTATGAGTGCAATAATAGCAGTAGCTGCTGATAGATAGATACATCTATGAGTGCTATAATAGCAGTAGCTGCTGATAGATAGATGCATCTATGAGTGCTATAAAAGCAGTAGCTGCTGATAGATAGATACATCTATGAGTGCTATAATAGCAGTAGCTGCTGATATAATGAGTGCTATAATAGCAGTAGCTGCTGATCGATCGTTACATCTATGAGTGCTATAATAGCAGTAGCTGCTGATATATAGATACATCTATGAGTGCTATAATAGCAGTAGCTGCTGATATATAGATACATCTATGAGTGCTATAATAGCAGTAGCTGCTGATATATAGATACATCTATGAGTGCTATAATAGCAGTAGCTGCTGATATATAGATACATCTATGAGTGCTATAATAGCAGTAGCTGCTGATAGATAGATGCATCTATGAGTGCTATAATAGCAGTAGCTGCTGATAGATAGATGCATCTATGAGTGCTTTAATAGCAGTAGCTGCTGATAGATAGATGCATGTATGAGTGCTATAATAGCAGTAGCTGCTGATAGATAGATACATCTATGAGTGCTATAATAGCAGTCGCTGTTGATAGATAGATGCATCTATGAGTGCTATAAAAGCAGTAGCTGCTGATAGATAGATGCATCTATGAGTGCTATAATAGCAGTAGCTGCTGATATATAGATACATCTATGAGTGCTATAAAAGCAGTAGCTGCTGATAGATAGATACATCTATGAGTGCTATAAAAGCAGTAGCTGCTGATAGATAGATACATCTATGAGTGCTATAAAAGCAGTAGCTGCTGATAGATAGATACATCTATGAGTGCTATAATAGCAGTAGCTGCTGATATAATGAATGCTATAATAGCAGTAGCTGCTGATAGATAGATACATCTATGAGTGCTATAATAGCAGTAGCTGCTGATAGATATATACATCTATGAGTGCTATAAAAGCAGTAGCTGCTGATAGATAGATACATCTATGAGTGCTATAAAAGCAGTAGCTGCTGATAGATAGATACATCTATGAGTGCTATAATAGCAGTAGCTGCTGATAGATATATACATCTATGAGTGCTATAATAGCAGTAGCTGCTGATAGATAGATGCATCTATGAGTGCTATAATAGCAGTAGCTGCTGATAGATAGATACATCTATGAGTGCTATAATAGCAGTAGCTGCTGATATATAGATACATCTATGAGTGCTATAAAAGCAGTAGCTGCTGATAGATAGATACATCTATGAGTGCTATAAAAGCAGTAGCTGCTGATAGATAGATACATCTATGAGTGCTATAAAAGCAGTAGCTGCTGATAGATAGATACATCTATGAGTGCTATAATAGCAGTAGCTGCTGATATAATGAGTGCTATAATAGCAGTAGCTGCTGATAGATAGATACATCTATGAGTGCTATAATAGCAGTAGCTGCTGATAGATATATACATCTATGAGTGCTATAATAGCAGTAGCTGCTGATGGATAGATAGATACATCTATGAGTGCTATAATAGCAGTAGCTGCTGATAGTATAGATACATCTATGAGTGCTATAATAGCAGTAGCTGCTGATAGATAGACACATCTATGACTGCTATAAAAGCAGTAGCTGCTGATAGATAGATACATCTATGAGTGCTATAATAGCAGTAGCTGCTGATAGTATAGATACATCTATGAGTGCTATAATAGCAGTAGCTGCTGATAGATAGACACATCTATGACTGCTATAATAGCAGTAGCTGCTGATAGGTAGATACATCTATGAGTGCTTTCATAGCAGTAGCTGCTGATATATAGATACATCTATGAGTGCTATAATAGCAGTAGCTGCTGACAGATAGATGCATCTATGAGTGCTATAATAGCAGTAGCTGCTGATAGATAGATACATCTATGAGTGCTATAATAGCAGTAGCTGCTGATATCCAGATACATCTATGAGTGCTATAATAGCAGTAGCTGCTGATAGATAGATACATCTATGAGTGCTATAATAGCAGTAGCTGCTGATAGATAGATACATCTATGAGTGCTATAATAGCAGTAGCTGCTGATAGATAGATACATCTATGAGTGCTATAATAGCATTAGCTGCTGATATATAGATACATCTATGAGTGCTATAATAGCAGTAGCTGCTGATATCCAGATACATCTATGAGTGCTATAATAGCAGTAGCTGCTGATAGATAGATACATCTATGAGTGCTATAATAGCAGTAGCTGCTGATAGATAGATACATCTATGAGTGCTATAATAGCATTAGCTGCTGATATATAGATACATCTATGAGTGCTATAATAGCAGTAGCTGCTGATAGATAGATACATCTATGAGTGCTATAATAGCAGTAGCTGCTCATAGATAGATACATCTATGGGTGCTATAATAGCAGTAGCTGCTGATAGATAGATACATCTATGGGTGCTATAATAGCAATAGCTGCTGATAGATAGATACATCTATGAGTGCTATAATAGCAGTAGCTGCTCATAGATAGATACATCTATGAGTGCTATAATAGCAGTAGCTGCTGATAGATAGATACATCTATGAGTGCTATAATAGTAGTAGCTGCTGATAGATAGATACATCTATGAGTGCTATAATAGCAGTAGCTGCTGATAGATAGATACATCTATGAGTGCTATAATAGCAGTAGCTGCTGATAGATAGATACATCTATGAGTGCTATAATAGCAGTAGCTGCTGATAGATAGATGCATCTATGAGTGCTATAATAGCAGTAGCTGCTGATAGATAGATACATCTATGAGTGCTATAATAGCAGTAGCTGCTCATAGATAGATACATCTATGGGTGCTATAATAGCAGTAGCTGCTGATAGATAGATACATCTATGAGTGCTATAATAGTAGTAGCTGCTGATAGATAGATACATCTATGGGTGCTATAATAGCAGTAGCTGCTGATAGATAGATACATCTATGGGTGCTATAATAGCAATAGCTGCTGATAGATACATGTATGGCAACCGGACATTATTGTGAAAAGCCGAAGTTTTGGTCTACCATTGTTATATGTATCGGCAAATATTAAAAGTAAACAGAACTCAATGTGACATAGGTTTCTTTATTTTCTTTATTTGAATCGTATCAGTGCGTACATACGAAGGTTTACTAGTTTAGAAATCATAACATGATTCATCATGTATGTCCGATCAAGTATATTTAAGAAAAAAACATATTGTGCGTGGAATAATCCATTAAAATTTCACTCTGAAAAAAAAAAAAAAAAAAAAACCCTCCCGCCCTACCCACTTTTTTGAAAAAAAGTGATGATAAACAGGAAAAAAAAATTAACCAGCCTTAATTGTTGGCTTCAAGCAAGGCTCTTCATAATGTTACGTTTGTGGGGGGGTAGATGAAAGAATACTGTAGGAGAGGTAGAATTAGTAGAATGGACCGTGTGACGGCTGTGACGCGGAGAAGAAATCTCGATGTAATAAGTATGGAGACTGCAGCTTAAGTTTGTTTAAATGTTCACCACATGGGGGGTGTTGCTGTGCTAATTATCGGTAGGGTTTAAGGATAATTTTCCCCAGTGCGTGATTTCCCTCTAATATTTCCCCAATGTTTTTGCTGACAAGGCCGGCCATGTAAAACTCCTTTAAACAACAACCGCCAACGACAAGCAAGCAGGTTCCCGGACTAAGCCCGCCCACATGGACCTAATAGGTGAAAGCCCCACCCACGGGAGGCGGAGAATCAAGGGGGCGGTCAGAAAGGCCATCAGGCCACACCCTGAGGTATGGGATTGGTGCGTATGTAGGACATGGGCAGGGCGAACTGGGAGGGAAAGGACCCAATTGGCTCTAGGGTGTGAAGAGGGAGAGTGTGCTTTTTGCGGTGGATCAGGGAAGAAGGCCAGCCATCTTGATTCTTGGTGCCGATTGGATCTGGTGCGATTTTTTGAGAATAGCTGGTGCAACAATTGTGAAGGAGCTTCGACTGCTGGGTTCGTGGTGGGCTGAAGGCAGGCGACTGCTGGGCTCGTGGTGGGCTGAAGGCGACTGCTGGGCTCGTGGTGGGCTGAAGGCGACTGCTGGGCTCGTGGTGGGCTGAAGGCGACTGCTGGGCTCGTGGTGGGCTGAAGAGCTGGTGCAACAATTGTGAAGGAGCTTCGACCGCTGGGCTCGTGGTGGGCTGAAGGCAGCGCTTTTCGTCCTAAGGACGAAGGGGAGGGAAAACCTCGAGGAACCTGGAAGGAAGCCGTCTTCACCACTTTCCTTCAATGCATGGGCTTTTCATCGGTGGTCACCATATTGTGCGCGACGGCACGGGAGGTCCTGGATTTCACCATCACCACCACTCTTCCTCAGAAAGACATTTGGGACACAGATAAGTGTATCCACAAAAGGGGTTTTACTTTCATTTTATTTTTCCCCTGTGTGTGTTGAGTCAGTGCGTGAGGTATCTCTGTCGGAATTAGTTTTCACCACAACCGTTATTTCTGTCTGCGGTTATTTTCATAAAATAGTTTGTTACATTTTACTGTCGTGTCCATTTGTTCGTGGTTTCGGAATAAACCTGTATGTTCCGTTCAGGTAAACGCTTCGCATCTCTTCCTTCCCGCATGCGCCAAAAACAAGATAACCGCCATTTTGGGAGTCGCCTCGGAGTTAAAGCAGTTTGGCTGTTCCTCTCGGCTGAACGTCTTCGGCTTGGGACCACTCGACAATAAGTGTCAGTTTTTCATCATTTCACATACTGCCAGACACTTTGCATTTAAGCCAAAGAGTTCAATTTTCGTCTTATCAGAGAAGTCTCAATTTTCGTCATTTTCAGACCACATAATCTTTTGCCTTTTTGCAAACTTCGGGCTTGCTGTCATTTGCCTTTTTCTCAAATTATGGCTTCCGTCTGGCGACTCTCCCATAAAGCCTAGATTTGTGAAGTGCTACAGGGACTGTTGTCCTTCTGGCAGGTTCTCCCATCTTAGCAAAGGAACTCTGTAGTTTGGTCAGAGTGGTCATTGGTTTCTTGATCACGTCACTGACCAAGATCTTTCTTCCCTGGTTGCTTAGTTTGGTCAGACGGCCAGCTCGAGGAAGAGTCTGGGTCGTTTCATATTATTTCCATTTCCTAATCATGGAGCTCACTGTGCTCTTGGGAACTTTAAACACTCCATATAAATTGTTTTATAACCTTCCCAAGATCTATGCCGCCTCACAATTCTATCTTGGAGTTCTACAGACAGTTCCTTGGACTTCATGGTAGAGTTTCTGCTCTGACATGTACTGTCAACTGTGAGATCTTGTTTAGAAAGGTGTATTTAATTCTAAATCATGTTCAATGAATTGAATTGGCCACAGGTGGACTCCAATCAAGTTGTAGAGACATCTCAAGGATGATCAAAGGAAATTGGATGCACCTGAGCTCAATTTGGAGTGTCATATGGTCTGTCTTCTCCCGACTCCTCTCCGGCCTTGCTCCTCCAGATCTATCTGTGCTCTGTCCCCCAAATATTCCTACAGGTCGCACAAGATCTGCCAGCCACCCTCTGATGGTTAAACTGCCGAAATCTCGGCTCTCTGCTCACCTTCACTCTTTCATTCCTCTTTACTCCCGCCTCTGGAACAAACTCCCTCACTCTCTTCAATCCCACTCCTCCCTCCAGGTCTTTAAAACAGCTGTTCACCACCATCCATTATCTTCCCCCATCCTAAACCTTGATCTTTTCTACCCCCCTCCCCCTTAATTCACCCCAGATCCACTTTTCTGAAATACCGACTTCTTTCCTGGAAGTCCTCGCAGTGTCCATGTGTTTTATACCTCTCCAACCGCCCCCCCCCCCCCCCTCTTCCCCATGCCTCCTCCCCCCAAGCCCTCTCCCTCCCACAGATCTCCCGATGTCCCTGTTCTCTGCTGTTGTAATTGAGTGATTCCCTCTCTCTCCACATCTTGTCTCCCGCTCCCTTTATTGTATGTTTTGTGTCCGTTTATTATTATTTATTTTTGTGATTAATGTTAGCTCTTACACAAGCCTCGATCTTGTATACATTAACAACAAAAAAATATATATATATGTATATAGAAAAGGGGTTGAATAATTATTGACTTGTATTAAGACATTTCATCTTTTCATTTTTAATTTGTAAAAAAAAAAAAAGCCACTTTTGCATTATGTGTAGATCAGTGACAAAAAGAATATCTCTATTTAATTAATTTTTAATTCAGGCTGTAACAACAAATTGTGAGAAACGTCAAGGGGTGCGAATACTTTCTGAAGGCACTACACACAAAAAATATAACTTATATGGCTTGTTCACATCTTCAATGAAACCTGGTGGTACTCTGAAAACTGACACACACACACACACACGCACACACACACACACACACACTAGCACCCGGCTTTGCTCGGGAGGTTTCATGGGAATTTGGGTTATGAGTGGGTTCCCAACAGCCACTCGGATTTTTTATTCCAGGTTTACTCCTATAGGCATTTGGCACCTTTATGGCGAGGTGCACCCGCCTTGACACGATACCGTCATTGAGTATTGTGACCTTTTTTTTTATAACTAAGAGCTTGCCAGACTCGCAGTCCAGCCACACTCTAATAGCACCACCACTGATGGCCCGCAACTGCTTATTAGTCATAGCTTATCTCGCAATTGACCAGTGTGCCAAATGCCTATAGGAGTAAACCTGTGCTACTAGTAAGTCTACTAGTGTGCCAAATTTGGTGCTTTCCTCACAAAATGCACAATTGTTATGCTACGTTGCCCCACTAATATATCTATAGGAC
Source organism: Myxine glutinosa (assembly GCF_964187855.1). Taxonomy (NCBI): domain Eukaryota; kingdom Metazoa; phylum Chordata; class Myxini; order Myxiniformes; family Myxinidae; genus Myxine; species Myxine glutinosa. Next base: position 138,744,698 of record NC_136261.1, read on the forward strand.
ATTTTGGATAATTTAGCCCCACTTATGACGGGCAATTTCACTTCAGTATAGACGATGTTGTGAGTCGTTGCAGTTGGAGTGTAAACAAAAAGATTGCAGGGACTGCAATTCCAACTTCCAACTTCCAAGTTACTTCCAAAAGTTACTTCCAACTCTGGAACAGCCTACATATAGCTGACCTTGAGAAAAGCAAGACTCTTCCAGATGCAATCCTGCCACTGTTAATGTTTGCTCTTGTGATTTGTTGATAGACATGGCGAAACTGACCCTGACAGGAAACTGAAGTCTCTTGAACTGAAAGGGTGGGTCAGATGGTTTGAGAGGAATGCGAGGAATGAAGACGTCCTCACCTTTGCCACTACCAGTGAGAATAGTGGCCTCAATAAATGGGGCATTAATTTCTTGACCACAAGTCTTGTGCCATTGCACAGTCGAGGCTGATCCAAATTGCGTAGCAGCATTATTGGTGTTCCTACTTTAAGTTCAAGCCGATGAGGAGGCAGGCCAGGTGGTTCTAGCGAATTAAGAAATTCAGTGGGGTAATTTACAACTTCAGATTGATCAACAACCGTCAACAGATTTGTATGTACGTGAGTCTCCAGGTATTGCTTGCAAGAGTTGCTCGTTTACTGCATTGACTGTGGTGTTTTTTGGTGCCAGAATTGCCCTCTCGCACAACCATTTGTGATTTTGATAATGGTGCTGTAAGTTTGGGAACACCTTTCCTATCAAATCGTTGACTGAAATGACCACAGTGCTGATCGCAGCTGGATTTATGGTACCATCAGCAAGTACAGTTACTCGCTCTTCTCCAAGCTGTAGCAGATTCTGAGCAAACTGAGCAGAAAGCTGATCACCAAAAAGACGTGCTCTCCTGTTTGTTGACAGGGTCATGGTCTTGACATGGTGCCACAAGAATGATGACTTCAGGCAAGCACGGATTTCATCAGCTCTGGTTCCCCTGGGAATTACGGGCAATGTCTGCCGAAAGTCACCTGACAGTAGAACAGCGACTCCTCTCATTGGGGCCTTGCAATTACACAAATCTTGCAATGTTCTGTCAAGTGCCTCTAATGCTCTTTTATGGGCCATTGTGCATTCATCCCAAACAATTAAGTGACATCTCTTTAGAACTTGACCAGCTCCAGAAGTTTTAGTAATCCTGCAAACAGTGGCATCATTGATGGCTAGGTCTACCGGAAGCTTGAATGCAGAATGGGCAGTATGACCTCCTGGACGTAAGGTGGCAGCAATGCCTGAAGAAGCAACAGCAACAGCTATTCGCTTCTGTTGGCGAACTTTGGCCAGCAATAGTTTAATGACAAAGGTTTTTCCTGTTCCTCCAGAAGCATCGAAGAAAAAGGTACCTCCTTTCTGGTGGCGAGCTCTGTCAATAATAGTAGAGTTTAAGCTGCCCTCTGATCTTCCAACAGCATGGGTTCATTTTAATCGACATATCTTGTCAGTGCATCAATGTTGTATGAGGTCTCTCTTAAAACATCAGTTGTGAGGTTGTTGAATTCAGTTCGGTTAGTGTGCGGGAGTGTGCCAGTGCCAGTCATAATGACAGCCTCACATTGCGTTCTGAATGCGTCCATTGCGTTCTGGAGCATTGAATCGGCGTGCATGCTTACCGGACGGTCTTTTGTCAGCATCAATGATGATCTGAAATTCCAGGGTATAGGAGCATTCTCAAGGGCATATTTAAAACTTTCGACATCGCTGTTACTTGAATGAAGCATTTCTGGCAGCTTCAAAATTAAATCAAATCTTGTACCCTGGTTGCTGTTGTGTCTACTCTGGGCCTGTTGTTGAAGATCTCCAACAAAGTATATCTGCAAATACCGAGGCTGTTCATTTGGTAGAGGCTGGAGGGATCCTATCCTGTGGTAAATCTGTCCCTGAACTTTGAATGTTGGCATGAATCCTCCCTCTGTGATGACATTGGCGTCGAATGACGTCATTTGAAAGGCACAATTGTATTTCCGAATATTCTGAAGGAAATGTTTGGACTCTGGAGTGGTGCCAAGAAGAAGATCCTTAAGTGGCTCAGGTGGTTCAGGAAGCATAGTCAGCTGAACTTTGCTGTTAGTGCAACACATGCCTGGTGTTTCTTTATCCAACTTTTTGATGCTACACTTGTCACAAATCTTAGACATGGAACCAATGGTCACTAATTCGTGTGATGCATAATCATGGCTTGGATCATAGTTGAAAGCACCTTGGTACCACTGTTGCGTAGTGAATGGTCGAGATCTTACCTCAGCATGACTTGTCCTATCTCTTTGACGCCTTGTCTGACGTTCATCTGGAGTTTCCTCCTGCCGTCGAGTTGACTGTCGGAAGACCTGTTCTTGGAGGCGAGACTGCCTCTGTTCTAGTTCTTCCTGCTTCCTTTCAGCTCTTCATCTGGCAGCGTTTTCTTGGAGTCGTGACTGTCTTTCCTCGAGTGTCTCTTGGTCTATAAGAGCTGATCGCCTGCGTGCCAGGGTTTGAAATTCCTGCTGATGTTCTGCATCTGTCCGTGCTTCTCATCGTGTCTGCATATGGAGGGCTGCAGATGACATTCCGAAATTTGGCCGCTTTTTGGGTGGCATCGTAGTAGTACTCCTTGCTCTAGGGGGGAGTTCGTGGCCATCACAAAAGTACAAAGTCACGCATGATTTTATTGTTGTACATACCAAGACCTTTCAAAAAAAATTGGGTGACAAGCCCAAATCTGTATCGATTTTGCTGCAGAGGGCGATTTTCAAAATGGCCGCCATAAGTATTACTTTTGACCATATCTTGGTCTGTGAGACTCATAGAGACATGATATTGATGCCTAAACCTATGTTTTCAGGGTCAACGAACTCAATAAGACCAATAACAATTACATTGGCTCCTTCGTTTGGGGCAGCCATCTTGAATTTCAAAATGGCCGCCATTCAAAATCGCAGTTGTCCATATATCAGTCATCAAAACACATAGACGCTTGATGTTTGTGGTTATACTCATGCATTTAAGGCCAAGGAATCCAATGATAAGAGTATAGTAATACAGTGGTTCATTTGGTTGAGTTATCATGTAACCCAAAAATCCACAATGGCGTCCAAAATGGCCACCAAAACCTAACGGCTATACTTGAAATGACTCTAAATCAATGATTAATTATTTACCTCAAAGTTGTAATTTTGGTGCATAACAGAGTCTAATGTTTCATCCCAGTTGTAAGGATTTATTTTACAGTTTTCAGTCTTCTGGCACTTGCAGAACACTTTACCGAAGCTTCTCGACAAGGGCACGTTACACGAGCGCATTTGCCACAATGACACACCAGGGACCAACGTGGCTCGAGGGTTTTCCATGATGTTGATGGCAAAAGATGGCCATTCTCGAGGGTAAATCCGTAATCCACTGGATCAAGGTCTTCTATTCTAACGTTGAGTTGCCTATCTAGAGCATGCATAGTGGTGTATGCATTGTAGAATGCACGATAAATGTGAGGTTCAAGGCCTTGACTTGTCGGTGGCAGATTTTGATGCGATGTTGATTTTGAGAAATCGAATTGATAAGCTCGAAGCTCCTGGAAATTACCGGATTTGCTCCCAGCATCTGTTACTTTGACCAAATATTGTTCTGCATTCTGAATCACTGCAGAAGTTAGTGGAGCGGTTGTGCCAAATCCTCGCAAGTGGATCTCAGGGTCAGCCTTGAGGGCTGCTTTCTTGGTGCCAATCTTGCTGGTGATATCACACCCTGTGAGGCTGTGTAGTGCTGGAAGGACTGCGCAGAGATCAGGATCCAGCTGTGCATGCAGAATGTGAAGGGGTACATAACGGGTGGTGGTGCCTCTACCTGCCCGTACCCACAGTTCCTTCAGTCCCTCTTGAAGAAAGATTGGCATATAAAACAGTAAGGCAACTATCACATCTGTATCATTGGAGATAACAACGCAGGTTTTGTTTGGGCTTAAATCTCTGGGAACTAGGTTTGTCCTGGAAAAGAACGCAGACTGTGTCATGCTCAGACACATTAGCACCTTCATGATCCCAGTTGTCAACGGCTGCTGATGTGAATTCTCCAGGATCAAAATGAGCTGGTAGTGCAACATCCTGCCTATTCTGCTGTGCAGTGTAGGTTGCAATGTCATATTGATATTGTCGCAGTTCTCCATAGCTTAGCGCAAGCCCTTGACGATTCAAGATAATGGTGAGGATTTTCCCTCCATGCCCGAGACTGTGAGCTGATTCAGCATTCATTACATGCATTGGCGTTCTCCTTCTGCCACAATGATGTACATAGTACATAGTCTGAAACAGAGCTTGGATCTTCCTGCAACGTTGAGCAGAGAGGCAACCATCAGCAGTCTGTTTGGAATCACTGTTAGTCCGACCCTCACTATTCTCTGTTTCACATGCATCGTCATCTAACTCTTCATCATCTACATCTTCTGCTGTAGGATCTGTTTCCGTCATTACAGCTTCAGCTGCCTTGGGGTATGTCTCGGGGTTGAAATTGTATAAATATCCGAAAAACCTAAGTATCGGTTCTGGCATTCTCATACTGGAGCATGCATGTTTTAAATCTTGAGCATCCCAGAATCTATCATCTAGGTTAAAATCATGACTATCAAGACTTTTCCGTAGCACACTGGCGCAAACCTGTACAGGATCAATGGAGCGAATACGCTCTGCCAAAACATCTGCTCTATTACATGGCACACTATAAACCATCAAAGACTTTTGCAACTGGTCAGGATATGTAAAATCAATGCTACTACCAAAGTGTCTCAAAAAAAATATCTTCACATCTCTATTGCGAAATTGATGCTCGTCCTCCACAAGTCGGTTCAATCGGTCTCTGATTATACTTAGGTCATAGCCATTGCCACTTTTCAGTCCCTCTTCTAACTCAGAAACAATATCACTCCATGCACGCTGCTTGGGGTTCAGCTCTGGTGTATCGCCAGTTGAACGTTGAGCATTCTCAAACTTTTGGATGTATGATGTCATGCACTATTTGTGATAATACAAGTCAGCTCCAAAAATTGCATGCTCATCCTGGAAGTCACACATTCGACTGAAAATGTCATCCTGGAAGAAGTTTGCTGCTTGTAAAAGTGAAGTAGCACGGTTCGACTCAGATATACGATATTTCGTGAAGTCCCGTTTGTGTGACTTCTTGTTACAAATGATGCAGTTCATCGAGTAGTTGACACTATATGCATCTGGAGGATTTGGAGGTGAACGTACAGTGGAGTGAGCACGAGTGGCAACCCCATCTGGACTGCCAGATTCTTCTGAGGATAGCGATGCTTTCTGTGATTTCCCTCCTTCCTGGATGCGTCTGAGCAGATTCGCATTGGTGTACCTCTTGTAGCACTGGTTGGAAACATGATAGAAGAAGTCACTCTCGGCTGGCATCAACTTTATGCGTTTTGTTAGAGTCGTTTCGTTTGTCACTAGCTTCCCATATTCGTTTACACCCGTTGGGTGTGCTGATCAGTTTTCCCTGCGTTGGCTCTTGACAAATTACACACTTTGTCCGGTCAAAATCACCAACTCCTGTCCCCAAAAGCTGTACAAATTCCATTGCTGATTGTGGATTAGGGCTTGTATTAGGGCTTGTCTTCAGAATTTATCTGAAATAAAAGAGAAGTGGATTACATTGAGTTGATTTGTTAAATGAAGATCTTTAAACGTAATGATTACAGAAAGTAGCAAATCTTCAATTTTGAGATGGACACCATATACTCCTGGCTCTAGGGGGAGTTCATGGCCATCGCAAAAGTACAAAGTCACCCATGATTTGGGTGATAATAGTTATGGGCGCCACGTTGGATTTATAGGTTACCTGAATATACTCAAGAAGATTTTTGCTGGTCTCAGTGAACCACTGTATTATTATACCACTGTATTATTATACTCTTATCATTGGATTCCTTGGCCTTAAATGCATGAGTATAGCCATCAACATAAAGCGTCTGTGTTTTGATGACTGATATATGGACAACTGCGATTTTGAATGGCGGCCATTTTGAAATTCAAGATGGCTACCGCAAACGAAGGAGCCAATGTAATTGTTATTGGTCTTATTGAGTTCCTTGACTCCGAAAACATAGGTTTAGGCACTAATATCATGTGTCTATGAGTCTCACAGACCAAGATATGGTCAAAAGTAATACTTATGGTGGCCATTTTGAAAAGCGCCCTTTGAAGCAAAATCTATACAGATTTGGGCTTGTCACCCAAATTTTTTTGAAAGGTCTTGGTATGTACAACAATAAAATCATGGGTGACTTTGTACTTTTGCGATGGCCACGAACTCCCCCCCCAGAGCTTACACTACAGGGAAAACTGTCGCTTTTCGTTTGATAATGGGAAGAGGTGGGGAAAACGCTCGTTTTTTATGGAAAACGTTTGCTTTACTTATAAAATAGGAATAAATCGGAGATTTTCGAAGGGAGGAATAAATCGGAATAAAAAAAATAGGAATAAATCGGAGAAATTGGAATAATAATAATAACTAGCCGAAACCCGTGGAACATCCACGGAAGGGAGGATGTGGTGTATGGATAGAGTGTACCATTATGGATGGCATAGGGGATTTGCTTGTCCGAGTAAGAGTTAGGAAGAAAGATCAATTTTCACTTGTGCAAAAATGCTACTCACAATTACATCGCCTGTGCGTCGGCCTGTGATTGAGCCAGAGAGTTGGCCTGTGAGTCAACTTCCTTTCCAATGTCTGCAAGAATTGAAATACTGATTGTGAATGTGTAAAATTATATGAAAGAAGAACATGCATATCAATAGACGATGCCATCGAAAAGGAGAGCAGCTGTCAATAGAAAAGGATGTCTGACATCAATTTGACATTATTGCACAGGAAATGACAAACAAAGAAACAGTTCATTTCCATCGGGTAATATTACGATGAGAGATCAGCCGATACCTTTATTATGTCCATCAGCATCCATGGCACTTAGAAAAAAAACGCAGCATCAGCCAGCCGCAGCCAACTATCACGTACCGTCTCGAAGTCAATGCCATCCTTTTATCTCTTCGTATACAAGTACAACTCACTGATCGCAACGTCACTCCATTTAACTTTATTAAAATGACGATAAAGACGTGAAACCCGTGGAACATCCACGGAAGGGATATCGTTCGTCTGTTTTCAGCTCGTTATCTTTAAGCTTCCTTACGTCTCACCACCTGCTACACCTCTCTGAGTTACGAGGATTTATGCAACGCACCCCGAGTATCGCAACGTCACTCCATTTAACTTTATTAAAATGACGATAAAGACGTTTCCTTATATATCCTAATTTCAAATGTTCAAGGGAATAAAAAAGCTTCCTTACGTCTCGCCACCTGCTACACCTCTCTGAGTTACGAGGATTTATGCAACGCACCCCGAGTATCGCAACGTCACTCCATTTAACTTTATTAAAATGACGATAGACGTTTCCTTATACAGTGGAACCTTGACTTACGAGTTTAATTCGTTCCGTGACCGAGCTCGTAACTCAAATTGCTCGTATCTCAAATCAAATTTCCCCATTGAAATGCATTGAAATGCTATTAATCCGTTCCAGCCCGCCAAAAACCACACCAATTTTTAAAAAAATATACAGTATATATAAAAATATCTCGCGCTTTATATTTCACCTGTATGCAGCATACAAGTTGGCAGGATGGCCTGGACTGGAGGTACGCACACTTGACTCTAAAGTCTAAACTGTCCAGCCTGGGTTTGAATCCCGACCCAGCTATAACCTGTCATGGGTGAATCACAGGCAGGGTGATTCATCAATGTGTGTACCGCTAAACTGGGCGCCCCGTTTGCGTCCCATTAGTTGTTGGATGTTAAGGATCTCACCGTGTTTTCCACAAAGAGAAGGCGAGCTATCGCCGGCACTCTGAACAAGTTGTGGCCTGGCATGGCATGAACATGAAAACATGAACATGAAAACATGAACATGAACATGAAATGTTCGACATGAACATGAAATTTTCCGAAATAACCAAAATGCGAAAACAAAAACGCAGCGCTATTCGACAGAGATACGTACTGTACTTGAACGGCAAGATAACCACGTGACCAGAACCTACCTGGCGGCGTAAACTCGAAATAACCAAAATGCGAAAACAAAAACGCAGCGCTATACGACAGAGATACGTACTGTACTTGAACGGCAAGATAACCACGTGACCAGAACCTACCTGGCGGCGTAAACTCAAAATAACCGAAATGCGAAAACAAAAACGCAGCGCTATACGACAGAGATACGTACTGTACTTGAACGGCAAGATAACCACGTGACCGGGTGGCGAAAGCTCGTAACTCGGATCTCGCCTCGCATCTCAAAGCAATAAACTGCCGGAGCGACGGCTCGTATCTCGAAAAACTCGTAAGTTGGGGCACTCGTAAGTCAAGGTTCCACTGTATATCCTAATTTAAAATGTTCAAGGGAATAAAAAGACCATTTGGTTCACACCACCCATCACACCACTCGACTGTCCAATCAGCGGACGGCTCGCATCGCCTTCGCCCAGCAGACGCCAATACGATGGTGTCGTAAGATGGCGTCGTATCGGCCGATAATCGGATGCTTTTGGGTCCCAAAGTCGGCGAATTCAGATTTTTAGAGTATGGCTGTACGTGATAAACAAAGAGCGCGGTTCGTAGATGGAAAATGCATTAGTGCCGTGGGCATCGGGTCACTGGGTGCGGCGTAAAAGGGATAACAAAGTCGAGTCCTTACGGTATTATTATATAGATGAAGAAACGTGGCGAAAACGTTCGCTATTAAAATGAATGTTGAAGTAACGCCACGGCTTATATAGGATTATTAGGAGGGGCGGAGACCTTAGGGAGGTGGAGACGATTTAAATTGTCCAATAAAAAAAGGATATTTCGTGTCCTGCCTTTTTGGGGTTTTTTAAAGTTTTTTTTTTAGTTCGAGCTCGGGGGGTGCGACTTCAATAATTTTAAAGACTGCCATTGGATTCCCCATATAAAAAAAGGATATTTCGTGTCCTGCCTTTTTGGGGTTTTTTTTGTTTTTTTTTTAGTTCGAGCTCGGGGGGTGCGACTTCAATAATTTTAAAGACTGCCATTGGATTCCCCATATAAAAAAAGGATATTTCGTGTCCTGCCTTTTTTGTGTTTTTTTTTTTTTTTTTTTTTTTTCGAGCTCAGGGGGTGCGACTTCAATAATTTTAAAGACTGCCATTGGATTCCCCATATAAAACTTTGTGCACGAGTTGTGCACTATTAAGACCTCGAAGTAGGCGCATACGGATTTGTATACCTAACGACACCACAAACAGACATTTCCTTTTATTATATATATATATATACATACAGTGCATTCAGAAAGTATTCAAACCAGTTCACTTTTTTCACATTTTGTTATGTTGCAGCCTTATGCTGAATGAAAAAAAAATGAATGAATGATCGTTTTAAGGCCATTTTTCCCCGCTAGAGCGGGGGTTAGCCTTGCGGGCCCCATGACAATCATGGTTCCCTGTTTGAGGCAATGTTATTTTTGCCGGATTCGCTTCCTGACGCCAACCCTTGGTCACGCTCTGACGATGCGCAGGGATACGGTGAACCTATTTTAAATCGGGGTACACACCGTGATCATTCATCCCAGCAAGCTGGTACTCAATTTGCCGACCTCAGAAGGATGACAGGCTGAGTCAACCCCCCTGGCGTTAATTGACTCAGCCTGAAATCGTTTAAATTCATTTTTTCCCTCATCAATCTACACTCAATACCCCATAGTGACAAAAATAAAACAGGATTTTAGAAAGTTTTGCAAATTTATTAAAAAGAAAAAACTGAAATATCACATTGACATAAGTATTCAGACCCTTTGCTATGACACTTGAAATTTAGCTCAGGTGCCTCCCATTTATCTTCATCATCTTTGAGATGTTTCTAGACCTTGATTGGAGTCCACCTGTGGTAAATTCAATTGATTGGACATGATTTGGAAAGGCACACACCTGTCTATATAAGGTCTCACAACTGACAATGCATATCAGAGCAAAAACCAAGCCATGAGGTCGAAGGAACTGCCTGCAGAGCTCAAAGACAGGATTGTGTCGAGGCACAGATCTGGGGAAGCCTACAAAAAAAAATTCTGCTGCATTGAAGGTTCCCAAGAGCACAGTGGCCTCCATAATTCTTAAATGGAAGAAGTTTGGAATAACCAGGACTCTTCCTAGAGCTGGCCGCCCAGCCAAACTGAGCAATCGGGGGAGAAGGGCCTTGGGAAGCGAGGTGACCAAGAACCCGATGGTCACTCTGGCTGAGCTCCAGAGATCCTGTGTGGAGATGGGAGAAGCTTCCAGAAAGACAACCATCACTGCAACACTCCACCGATCTGGGCTTTATGGCAGAGTGGCCAGACGGAAGCCTCTCCTCAATGAAAGACGCATGAAAGCCCGCTTGGAGTTTGCAAAAAAGCACCTAAAGGAATCTCAGACTGTGAGAAACAAGATTCTGTGGACTTTCATGTGTCTTTCACTGAGGAGAGGCTTCCGTCTGGCCACTCTGCCATAAAGCCCAGATCGGTGGAGTGTTGCAGTGATGGTTGTCTTTCTGGAAGCTTCTCCCATCTCCACACAGGATCTCTGGAGCTCAGCCAGAGTGACCATCGGGTTCTTGGTCACCTCTAGTACCAAGGCCCTTCTCACCCGATTGCTCAGTTTGGCCGGGCGGCCAGCTCTAGGAAGAGTCCTGGTTGTTCAAAAACTTCTTCCATTTAAGAACTAGATGGTATTCATAGAATACTTACCCTGCGCAGTCAACTTGGTGTGAGCCAACTCTCTATTTTTGAACGTTTCTCTTTTTTTATCCAATATGGGTGCCAGACCACATGAGCGATGACATCATAAATTTATATTCTCTAAATAATTGTTGCATAGATCATGCTCAATTAAATTTCAAACTGATCAGACTAAGCGTTGTCCCTGTCAAATTATGACATCATAATTATGTCACCAATGACGTCATCGTTAACAACACCTATTCCCCATATGCAGTTGTTTACAATGAGCCACGTTTCAATTTTTTAAATGCTGACACGGCACACACTTTACTTTACTGAAATGCAGACACAAATGTTATATTTTCGTCAAAAATCGTCGAAATTTCGCCAAATCTGTTTTGGTCGTGTGTTCATATACCTCAGCGATTGACAAATCTGAAATCGTAATTTTATTTGAGGTCAAAATGACCCCGTGAGGTAGCTCCATACTTTGCCTGCTCATCATGTGCAGTGTGATAATTAATTCCATGCCCACTATAGAAGACTTATTTTTAATGCAATAAAAACCTTTTGCTTCCAGACCGTACATCCAATCATCTTGAAATTTTGCACACGTGTTACAGTTCATGACTTCTACTTTAATATAAAGTTTCACGTCGATCAATGAAGTGGTTCAAGAGTTATAACTTTTAAAATCTTTTCGTTTAAGTATTTATATCTGCCAAACCACGTCACCTATCGCAAATTCCAAAAGGTCATTTTTGCAGACTGATATGTTGAACAGTGAACACATCTGTGAAGTTTCCCCTTGATAGGATCAAAAATGAGGAAGAAGCTAGGTTTTAAAAGTTTATGCTTAAAAACGTCATAACTCTGAAACCATGTGACGCATGACGTCATGCTCGCTGACTTTTTTGTTCGCCATGGGTATGCGATTCCGCCTGCAAAGTTTGACCTCGATCTGTTCAGTCGTTTTGGAGAAAATTTGATTTTAGTGGTTTTTCATGCTTTTCACTCAAAACAATATGGCGTCCGAACCACGTGACCTACGACGTCATTATAATTTTATTTCTGCATCAATTTATACTGAATTGATGCTTAAGAAATTTCATCCTGATCGGATAAAGTTTTTTACTTGTCGAATTATGACGTTATATCGACACCTATGACGTCATCATTCACATATGTTATTTCGCCTGGAGAGTTCTTTGCAATGAGACCTGTCAATTATTTATGTGCAGCGGTTTTTGAGATAGAGATGCAAAGTTTCTTGGTTTTTCCAATATGGCGCCCGTACCACGTGACCTGTGACGTCATAATATTCACTAAAATATTCTACAGGAGGAGACCCTCCTATGGTGAAAATTTCATGTCAATGGGACCAACGGTTGCAGAGAAAATGAATTTTTAAAATGCAGACACGCACGTACGTACGTACATCCGACGTACGGATGGACCCAAATCCTTAACCCTGCCTTTCGCTTCGCGAGCGCAGGGTAACTATGGAGGCCACTGTGCTCTTGGGAACCTTCAATGCAGCAGAAATTTTTTGTAGGCTTCCCCAGATCTGTGCCTCGACACCATCCAGTCTCTGAGCTCTGCAGGCAGTTCCTTCGACCTCATGGCTTGGTTTTTGCTCTGATATGCATTGTCAGCTGTGAGACCTTATATAGACAGGTGTGTGCCTTTCCAAATCATGTCCAATCAATTGAATTTACCACAGGTGGACTCCAATCAAGGTGTAGAAACATCTCAAAGATGATCAAGAGAAATGGGAGGCACCTGAGCTAAATTTCAAGTGTCATAGCAAAGGGTATGAATACTTATGTCAATGTGATATTTCAGTTTTTTCTTTTTAATAAATTTGCAAAATTTTCTAAAATCCTGCTTTCTCTTTGTCATCATGGGGTATTGAGTGTAGATTGATGAGGGAAGAAATGAAGTTAAACGATTTCAGCATAAGGCATAACAAAATGTGAAAAAAGTGAAGGGGTCTGAATACTTTCTGAATGCACTGTATATATATATATATATATGTATACACAAAGAATTAAGTTAAGCACCCCTACACAAAGAATTAAGTTAAGCACCCCCTAATCCTGTCCTGAACCTGAACCCCCTCGAGCACGTTTGGGACATGTTGGAACGACAAATTGCGAAGATGGTCCCTCCAATAGCCAATCTGGATGAATTGGAACGTGCATTACATCGGGAATGGAACAACCTGCCACAGCAACGCATACGACGGCTTACAGGGTCTATGAGACGTAGGGTTGAGTCAGTGATCCGATCACGTGGGTCCTACACACGTTATTGACGCAAAGATCGCTAGAGGTCTTCTCAGAACAATGACTGTACGTTAGAAAACATAAACGTCATCCACACTGTCCGTGATGGACCTATAGCTCCATACTTAAATTGAGGTGAAAATATGCCTAAAATTCCCAAAAATTTTCACCTTAAATTATTCAGAATAAAATATTGAAAACGGCATGATTGTTATGTTTTTATGTGACCATAATATCACTTCTCCAGAAAATATAGCAATATCATGGGTATATTACACTGTTTTGACGACAACAAACTTGTAATGTGCGAGGTTGTAAAAAAACGGGGGGGGGGTGCTTAACTTAATTCTTTGTGTATATATGTATATGTATACCTATACATACATACACATTAGCTTCTTCAGAAAACGTAGGCACTCATTTTTATTTTTTCAAGAGAAAAGGTAAGGGATGTGTCAGAGTTTCAGCATACACTGTGAATGTCTTGGACGCAAATGGCTGGAAACGCTTGGATGTGGGTCATAGGGATCGACCGGCACGCAGTGCACACAGTAGAACTGCAGATGGCGCCACATGATAAATAAACACGTCTCAAGAGTGTCTGAATTATTAGTTTAGGAACTGGTTCAAACACCGCAAACACCTTCGGTGAGGGCATTATAATTATTTAATAATTCAAGAACATTGTGATGCAGTGTGTCAGACGAAGGTTGGCGAATTACAAAACGGCCAAATTTGAGACACCCCAAAGTAAAGATAAATTAATAATAATACCTTTCTGATAAAGTTCCCATTGTTAAAATTCTTGTTTTACTTGGGAATAAGGTCGGTTTATCGAATGGAATGGTTTGCCATTCGTCGTCAAAGATGGCTGCTTACATGAAAAATGTGAACTACTTGGTGAATTTGTTTATAGTGCAGAAGCTGCTGCCCAGACAACCACACCAAGATAGCAAGTAATGCAAGCTGATGTCAAAGTATGTCCAAGAAGAACAGACCTTTTGCTACCCACCGTTTAGGCAGGAATTGGAATTTGTACAGGTTGCCACCTCGTCGCCTTTTTTTGAAGACAATGGAATCTTCAATGTTCAGCAACAACCATTTCTGGCAGATGGGTCTTCCCCCTGGCTTAATGTCCACCCCATGGACGGTGCACACATCGATGCCTCGCCCAACATGCGAAACACTAGGTTGACAGTTTATGACCGTGTTGAGATTCGAACACAAGCAAAAGAGCTTAAATGCAAGTGTGCATGCATCTCGGCTCTCCATGGTTGATTGATACAGCACCAACTAGAACGACACTCGGCAGAGCCCACACCTCCGCCAGGCTGAACAGTTTATGTTTTGTATCCCACTGATAGGCCGGATCTGGATTTGGACCTGAACCAAAATCTAATCGGCTTGTTATTGTCACCCAACCAACTCATCCCCCAAGTTTTGTCATAACTCGTCCACAACTTTTTGAAATATCATGTTTGATATCGCTTTCACCCAATCTCTCGTACTCTCAAATGAACCCCAACCAATCAGAGCAAGGTCACGTTCACGTGGGCCTTTTTAATGTGGGATATCAATTAGGTCCTTTTCTCATGGTATCAAGTGTGTTCCCGGTTCCCGGTGCGTACCCCGGTTTAGAATAGGTACACCGTATCCCTGCTCATCGTAAGAGGCGACCAAGGGTTGGCGTCAGGAAGGGCATCCGGCCATAAAAACATTGCCTCAAACAGGGAACCATGATTGTCATGGGGCCCGCAAGGCTAACCCCCGCTCTAGCGGGGAAAATGGCCTTAAAACGATCATTCATTCATTCATTCATTCATTCTCATGGTATCAAGCCAGGTAACAGCTCCCACCTTCCTTATTTCATCCACAGAGAGCTGCTCCAGGCGCTTAACTTTTTGCAGGTTTTGCCGATGTCCATCGTAGGCCTGTTGGAAGCTGTTTGAAGCCTCACGTATCAGGTACATCAACACACCCAAACCAGATAGCTTCCAACCAGGAACTGAAGCCACAGCAGCATCTTCAAAGCAGAAAACATGTGTTTCATATGTAAGAAAGTCTGAATTGGAAAATTTATTGCCTGAGAATATCACTTGCACATTAAAATCTTGGAACATGACGGTTTAAGAGTAAAATAAACTCGATATGACAGGTTCGACAATATGTTGGGCTTGAACGACATATAAATCAAAATGGCGATGTGTGGAGAGTCAGCCGTTGTACGCCGTAATGACTTCAGACGTAATCACATCACCCTGTCATGTGACCAGATCCTCAGCTCTGATTGGTATACGTTTGAGGTTACATACATACATACAGACGGACAAACACTGTTCTAGACGGCTTTGCCCAATAGGCTACACCGTAAAAAAGAAAGGTATGTTTAACACGTTTAACCTGTGCTTTCTTATCCACAACCACCTCTTACCTGCATCCTCTCCAAGTGGCCTTTGATTTCCAAGAGCATTTCCCTGGAAATTCATTCCCATTAGGAATTCTGGATAACGATATCAAATCATTAGCAAGAAACAATGCAGCAACACGTTTATTAACCTTTTAAGCGTTCCGATACAATGAAAACAAGAGCAAAGTCGATGGCACGTTATTGCAATTCCCCCTCCCCACATTCCTCACCTAAAGCAAAGTTCAAAGATGGTAAAAGGTTCCACCAGGAATGACCCAATATCAAATTTTGAGTTTAAAAAAAAAATCTGTTTTCAGCCCTGTAACCCCAGGTCCCCCAATCACTTGGGTGTGAACTGGGGCATCATCCAAAATTCGTTCCCTATTTCATGAGTTCCCCAATATTGATGGCACATACAAAGTTTCATTAAAAAATGGTTTAAAATGTGCCTGTAATTCCATTTTTGGTATTTGATATTTTGACCCCGCCCAAGAAGGCAGGGCCAAAAAGTAAAACTGCTGTCGCACCTTCTTGCCACGTGGTAATCATAACAACCAAGTTTGGTGAATTTCTGTACAACCGTTTAGGAGGAGTGTGATGGACAGACAAAGCAAATTACAATATCTGTACCCAACCCCATACCCCCAATTTTTTTTTTTTAAGCAGGGGTATAATTAATGACATAAGCATGCTTTAAATTATTCGTTATCGATAATAAAGTTTCAACATGTGAAATACAATACGACTTAATGCTGAGGTTGAGATATCAGGGAAAATCCTCCCAAATATCAACCACCGGATATTATGTAGTTTGCATCCCACCTCATCCGATTACCATTAGCCTCATTCTATCATCGACCAACAAAGTCTCGGAATGAACTCCAAAGCCAAACGATGATTCGCTCAAGGTATGTTGCCCATCTTCATTACTCAGCTATTCATCGTTACATGATGCAACATCTTAATCCCTCAGAGTCCAAAACCCCAGGCATTCATTCATTCGAAGTTTCTATACATGGTGGAATCACACATTGGCATGCATCATAAAAGTAGAGTGGCACAAAGCTTGTCTCTTAGTAAGTACTTGCAGGGTGGTATGAGCTTCCATCTTCTTCAATTTTATTTTTATCAAGTCATTTGGTATCCATACTTTATCAGCTTTTCTAATCAACATCTTTAATGGATACAAACATCACCTTAATCATCTCATTCATTGCCCATTTACTTTAGCCATGGAACAAAACCTTTTATTGTTCCATCTGATCCTTAACCAAGATTAAATGCCACAAAACTGTTTCGGGCAATATTTAAAAATTAAATAAAACCCGACAGTTCAGAGACCATGTATCTTCTTCTTCTTTTTCTTTAACGGCCACAATTATGTCCAAATTGTTGTGGGTTTGGCCAGGAAAACCTTGGCCCAAGTCTTTCATGAATCAGCTTGTAAGGCCAGACATTCCACGAAAGTTAGGGGAGGAATTTCGATTTGGCCATAGTGCCGGAGAAAGCTTGCCTACTATTCGAGAAGAACATCATGGGATCTTTAACGTACACCAACTAATGCCAGCAGACAGGACGCAAGTTTAACATCCATCCAAGGAACGAACACACTCATTCATGACGCCTGCCTGTTAAACACTGGGATGACAGATTATAGCTGGGTCGGGATTCAAACCCAAGTTAGAGGTGAGTGTGCATACCACTAGACCATCCTGTCAGCCCCCATCATAGACCATGTGTGTGTGTGTGTGTGTGTGTGTGTACATATATATATATATATATATATATATATATATATATATATATATATATATATATATATACACACTATACAGTCATACCCCGTTTTACGCCATTTAGACCGACGTCAAATCCGACTTTACACCACTCTTCTAGAGTAAATTTCAGTTCAGCAAACATCATTATGTGCGACTTTACGTCACTCCTACGGATGTGAAAAAAAAAAATTCCTTAAAAATATATTTAAAATAAATAAAATAGTACATAAATGAACAATAAAAGAAGCGACAAAACAATTTAAAATACTATAAAAAGCACATTAAAATATATATAAATGTACGTACAGTATACGTACGCGCAACTGCTGGTTCTCATTCAAAACAGAGGCGACATACAGTATTCCTTTACTGTGTCTGTGTTAGCCATGGGTCCGAAGAAGGATAATGCTAGTGTTTCCAAGCGCAATGTGGTTACGATGGAAGATAAGTTAAATCTGATTAAAAGGTATGAAAAAGGTGAAAAAGTGTCGGTGATAGCGCATAGACCTTAGGCTGGTAAAAAGAAAAAAAATCCTGTTTATCATCACCACCCGCCCCATAAAAGTCCGCCCCTAATTTTTTTTTCTTTCTTTTTTTGCTCGCAAAGTCAGTAAAATCCGTTCCTGTTCCCGCGTTCCCGCTCAGTGGAACAGGTTCGAATTTTGTATGTGCTCGCGTACTGTCTGAGCCAAGTTACATGTGCGCGACAGTTTGACAGAAAATGCCGTTCGTTGTTTGCCAAATTCGGCGAACGTCCAGTGTTCTAAAGGCCTGGGTTGGTGTCAAAGTGCCAGAACATATCACTCTAGACGATCTGTATTATGAGCTCGTGTCGGGAACGCTTGATGGTAAGAAATATAACCGTTTTAATGTACGTTGTTGTTGTTGTTGTTGTTGTTGAATATTTAGTTTGTGCGGGTTTTCCCCCTCACTCGCCATTTACGTGGACCGCAAGGTTTTGCTTCTGATAAATGGGGTGTGCGCTTCCTTATTTTAATCATAAAGAATGGTGGGAAATGTTGGACTCCAGTTCTGTTCTAAACTAAAATCTGTCGATATATCTGTACTGGGATCCCAGATCTGTATTTCTAGTTTTCATTCCCGGGTGGTTCAAAATTCCAAACCAAATCCAGACTTGGAAAAAACAAAATTTCAGTACAAAACACTGAATTTGATCTGAGACTGATGAATACTTGCAATTATTAGTTGTGTGTGTGTGTGTGTGTGTGTGTTTGTGTGTGTGTGTGTGTGTGTGTGTGTGTGTGTGTGTGTGTGTGTGTGTGTGTGTGTGTGTGTGTGTGTGTGTGGTGGTGGTGGTGGTGGGGGGGGGGGGGGGTGCTCATTTTTTCAATGTACAATTTTTCCCCACATTTTTGTTGTTTGAACCTTGATGTTTGTGGCTTGGCTGATAGGTAAACAGTGTGGTAGACAATATACAAGTATATTTTATAGTGATTTTTCTTTTTCAGGTGTACCAATTGAGGACACCAATAGAGTGGTAAACGTCTCAGTGGGAGATAAAAAGACTATGACCCCTGTTGCAGCTTGAGATTTAACATTGCCAGATGTAATCAATACCCTTGGAAATTTCATTGAGTTCGTTATTACTGTCCTGGATCAGCCAAACCTTTTTTTTTTTTTTTTTTGTATACAAGATCGAGGCTCGTGAAAGAGCTAAAAGGCATTACGTCACGGCTTATGGAACCAATTAATGACGTCGGCCGGGGTATTACTGTGTATATATATATATATATATATATATATATATATATATATATATATATATATATATATATATATATATATATATATATATATATATATATATACACATACACACACAGTGCATTCAGAAAGTATTCAGACCCCTTCACTTTTTTCACATTTTGTTATGTTGCAGCCTCATGCTGAAATCGTTCAAATTCATTTTTTCCCTCATCAATCAACACTCAATACCCCATAATGACAAAGAGAAAGCAGGATTTTAGAAAGTTTTGCAAATTTATTAAAAAGAAAGCTGAAATATCACATTGACATAAGTATTCATACCCTTTGCTATGACACTTGAAATTTAGCTCAGGTGCCTCCCATTTCTCTTGATCATCTTTGAGATGTTTCTTCACCTTGATTGGAGTCCACCTGTGGTAAATTCAATTGATTGGACATGATTTGGAAAGGCACACACCTGTCTATATAAGGTCTCACAGCTGACAATGCATGTCAGAGCAAAAACCAAGCCATGAGGTCGAAGGAACTGCCTGCCGAGCTCAGAGACAGGATTGTGTCGAGGCACAGATCTGGGGGAGCCTACAAAAAAAATCTCTGCTGCATTGAAGGTTCCGAAGAGTACAGTGGCCTCCATAATTCTTAAATGGACTAAGTTTGGATCAACCAGGACTCTTCCTAGAGCTGGCCGCCCGGCCAAACTGAGCAATCAAGGGAGAAGGGCCTTGGTAAGAGAGGTGACCAAGAACCCGATGGTCACTCTGGCTGAGCTCCAGAGATCCTGTGTGGAGATGGGAGAAACTTCCAGAAGGACAACCATCACTGCAACACTCCACCGATCTGGGCTTTATGGGAGAGTGGTCAGAGGGAAGCCTCTCCTCAGTGAAAGACATGAAAGCCCGCTTCGTGTTTGCAAAAAAGCACCTTAAGGACTCTCAGACTGAAAAACAAGATTCTGTGGTCTGATGAAACCAAGATTGAACTGTTTGGCTGATATATGTATATATATATATCAAGGGTAGAAGTTCTAAACAAAACCTGAACAATGATGCATTCCGCATTTAAAAAGCATGTCAAATGCGCAACAAAATTGCGAAAAGTGGATGTGATGTCGTGCCGTGACCTTGCCGGACCCATTTCCTGTGTGTTTGCAAAGAAGGATAAGGAAGGGAGGAGGTTATTTTCGTTAAGTATTTCGATTTAAAATTCTTCTAAATGTGATGATGGGGGTTCAAATCAAAGAAATGCAGAAAATGACGTAACTCTGCATTTTCTATTTTTCCAAACAATGAGTGATTTATTTCTTAAACTAGAAGATGAGATCCGTTGCTTCGCTGATGGGAATAGCAATCTTATAGATGTGATGTCTTATAGATGAAAGTGTCTTTGGGCTTCTTGAAAAGCGCTATATAAAATAAAAATAAATGTATTATAGATAGAGATAGATTTACATATGCACGTGAGAGGAATTTTTGAGGTCACCTGCACCTTCCCCTCCATGAAGCACCATGTATAGCATCAGTCTGCCACCCCTCACAGATGGAGAATACAGTGCAGAGGGGAAGTGGAAAATTCTGCCATTTTTGCTAATGTAATAAATAGATGCGATGGTGTTTTGACCGACAGGTTTTCAGAGAAAAATAAATAAAAATTAACTTTCTGCTTTTTGTTGGTATCCTTTTCACCTGTATTGCAAGTCGGGCATCCTGCTTTGTGATGCTTTAAAACGTGGTGTATTTAATCAGAAATACTGTTTGTTATGTGGATGGAAATGTTGAAAGAAAAGGTATTGAATACAGCAAGCATTTTCTGAATGTAATCGATATGAGAAACGGGATTGAATGAGACTCACCATTATTATAAGTGAGAAAGAAGCTGGAGGAAGAGTTTTTGTTTTAATGTAAATTGACTGGCTCATAAATCTTAACCTTACTTAACTATATCATACTGTTTGCAGATTGCCTAGGGTATGTTTGATAAAAATATGGTGATCATAATTGATGGCCAGCATATGTACGGCATATAAATCCCCTATTTGTTGACGGACGGAAGCACGGTTGCACACACGCAAGTACTCCGAAAAAAGGACGACGTTCCTTTTATATTATAGAGTTGTAAAAAAAAAATGATGGGTTGGAAGAGTTTATTCGATAGTGCATCCAATCAATTCATTTTGGCATCATATATACTTGAACCAAATCTGTTCAAAATCCCATCACTGGTTCACGAGTTGGCCGCGGCAACATAATTTTTTTTACCTAACATTACCTCTGACCTCTTGACCCCAAAATATAATCAGTTCATCTTTTCATCATTATACAGTCACGTGAAAAAGTAAGTACACCCCATGTAAAGTTTTGACTTTTTCAATATATTTCAACATACAGCTATTTGATCTTCATTTCAACAATATCGATAGATAAAGGTGATATAATATACACAAAGAATTAAGTTAAGCACCCCTACACAAAGAATTAAGTTAAGCACCCCCTAATATATATTCTTTGTGTATATGTATACATTGGCATATATTCTAAGGTTGCGAAGATGGTCCCTCCAATAGCCAATCTGGATGAATTGGAACGTGCATTACATCGGGAATGGAACAACCTGCCACAGCAACGCATACGACGGCTTACAGGGTCTATGAGACGTAGGGTTGAGTCAGTGATCCGATCACGTGGGTCCTACACACGTTATTGACGCAAAGATCGCTAGAGGTCTTCTCAGAACAATGACTGTACGTTAGAAAACATAAACGTCATCCACACTGTCCGTGATGGACCTATAGCTCCATACTTAAATTGAGGTGAAAATATGCCTAAAATTCCCAAAAATTTTCACCTTAAATTATTCAGAATAAAATATTGAAAACGGCATGATTGTTATGTTTTTATGTGACCATAATATCACTTCTCCAGAAAATATAGCAATATCATGGGTATATTACACTGTTTTGACGACAACAAACTTGTAATGTGCGAGGTTGTAAAAAAACGGGGGGGGTGCTTAACTTAATTCTTTGTGTATATAACAAATATCATGAAACATTTACATTTTGTAGTCCAATCCCTGGTGTTGGGCTAGCGGCTAGGGTGCCGGCTTAGGATTACCTAGGATCCTGGGTTCGAATCTCGGTCGATCGCCGAATTAATGCCAGGGGGGTTGACTCAGCCTGTCATCCTTCCGAGGTCGGCTAATTGAGTACCAGTTCACTGGTAATTCCCTGTTTGTCGTTGAAGGCGGCAAAAAGGGTTGGCGTCAGGAAGGGCATCCGGCCGTAAAACATTGCTTCAAAAAGGGGACAAAAAACAACAACTACCACGGTCCCCGAAAAGGCCAACCCCCGCTTTGAGGGGAAAAATGGCCTCTAAACGGTGGTTTATTTACATTTTGTAGTCCATTGTAGAATTTAAATAAACATAAATGCAAATTTCGCATGTGGAAAAAGTAAGTACACCATTGGCTCTAATAGGTGGTATTGCCCCCTTTGGCAAAAACAACCTCAAGCATGCGTTTCTTATAACTGTCTACCAGTCTATGACATCGACTGGGAGAAATTTTTGCCCACTCCTCCATGCAGAAGTCTTTCAGCTGTGCGATGTTTGAGGGGTTTCTTGCATGCACAGCTCGTTTCAAATCCCCCTACAACATCTCGATGGGATTTAGAACCGGGCTTTGACTTGGCCATTCCAGAACCCTCCATTTCTTTCTTTTCAGCCATTCCTTGGTGGATTTACTGGTATGTTTAGGGTCATTGTCATGTTGCAAGGTCCACCTTCGGTTGAGTTTCAACTTTCCGACAGATGGCCTCACATTATCCTCAAGCACCCTCTGGTACCATGAAGAATTCATAGTGGATTCTATGATGGTGAGCTGCCCAGGCCCTGATGCAGCAAAGCTGCCCCAAACCATATTTCCATCACCATGCTTTACAATTGGTATCGGGTTCTTGTGGTCAAATGCTGTCTTTGGTTTTCGTCAAACATGTCTTCTGGTACTGTGGCCAAATAGCTCTACCTTTGACTCATTTGTCCAGAGCACATTGTTCCAGAAGTTCTGGTTTTTGCCGAGGTGTTCATTGGCAAACTTTAGTCTTGCCCTGATGTTCCTTCTGGACAGCAAAGGTTTCCTCCTGGCACACCTCCCATGTAGATCAAATTTGTGCAGCCTCTTTCTAATGGTCGACTCATGCACTTTGACATCAACAGTGGCAAGAGCTTCCTGTAGGTCCCGTGATGACATTCTGGGGTTCTTAGAGACTTCTTTCAGCATCTTGCGGTCTGCTCTCGGGCTGAACTTGCTGGGACGGCCTGGCCTGAACAAGTTGGCAGTTGTTTGGAATCTTCTCCACTTGTAGATGATCCTCCGGACAGTCGAATGATTGATTTCAAATTGTTTGGAGATCTTTTTAAATCCCTTCCCAGACTCATAGGCATATATAACCTGCTTTCTGAAGGCCTCAGAGAGCTCTTTTGATCTAGGCATGGTGACGCCGCACACTTCAACAACAAAGAGCAAACCAAACTAAATGTCTGTGGTTTAAATAAGACAGGTTCCTCCAATATCCTCTCTAACGATGTTCTAATCATTTGCACCTGAGCTGGTGCACCTGATTCTAATTTTAGGTATTTGAAGTAGTGATAAATGTAGGGGTGTACTTACTTTTTCCACATGTGAAATTTGCATTTATGTTTATTTAAATTATTCAATGGACTACAAGATGTAAATGTTTCATGATATTTGTTATATTATATCACCTTTATCTATCAATATTGTTACGGACGTGGCTTGGATGTTATTCACCGAGCGGTTTTGGGATGACCACGTCTGCACAAGATTATACTCGATATTATACCCGAACGTTGACTAGTCGCGCGATGCTAGGTCAATGAAGGAACAGACACACGGCTGGGATTAAAATGACGACACCAGGGATACGGTTCTCAAGACCTCCGGAGGAGATTATATTCGTTACGGAAGGTCAGATTACAGGGACGAGAGGGACAGCAAAGGAAGATAGGCACTTAGACACAACCTTATATTAACCCCAACAGACGACAGGTAAACGGGACAAGGCTGACTCACACGGGGGTTGATGGCAGGAAAGCGGTTGTCGATGGCTCCAGGTGCACCTGGGCTCAGGGCAGGATCGACCCGGTCCGGTCCAGAGATGCGGAAGGTTGCACAGCGCTCGAGGTGGCGTCTTTTCGTCTCAAGCTGGGGGCGCATCTGACGTCACGTCCGCTACGTGGCCGCGTATATCCGGCGGGGAGTGACACGCCCTCGGCTCGTTAGCTCCGCCTCGTGGAATCGGCACGTTGCTTCTCATTGGGTGCGTGCTGGGGGTTTACCAGGCTCCGCCCTTGACGAGGAGCTGACAGCCAGCCCCTTTGTGGTAACCCCGTGGAGCGCATGGTCTGGAGCGCATTGTCTGGAGCGCATTGTCAATGGCGGCTAACCGAGCCGGTGTCAGGACGCACACTCCCCCCCGCGCAGCGCCGTGCCCCTCTGTTGTTGTTGTTGTTGTTTGGAGAAGAAGATGGGAGGAGGTATGGGAAAGGTCCTAAACTCACTACTGGTGCCATATAATCACATTCTGGTGCAACGAAGAGTCATAATTAATGGAAACGAGTCCTTAACTGACATAGACTAAGAATAACTAGCAAGATGTCCGAAAGTTGTCTACGTGTGGTGCGGTGGACCTGGGCACGACATTTAATGGGGGAATAAGGGGAAGGTCGGCTCTACTGATTGTTGTTTACAGACAATGGGACTAGGGAATGGGGGATTGGGGATAGTTGGGGAGTATTGGGGAAATAGGGGAATATTTACAAGCGGATATGGAGGCCAAATTCCATATTCGCAACATTGCACCCTTCTCTACCCTCGGGGCGTCCCGACCCGATAAATTTTTACCTACTTTAGTGTGGCACGCAATGTAGTTCCCTCTACTATTAACTCTACCCTGAGTGCGACAGTTTTACAGATATTCACAAATGAGTAAATATGTCCCCCTGCGACGTTGCACCCTTCTCCTCACAGAAACACACCCACAGGATAACCGAATCCGGAAAGAATCCTCAAACTAAACATACAGCCGGTAGGGAGCATTATTTACACAAGACTACGCTGATATTTACACTACGATCCAGGACCTGTTTTTGGAGGAACACATGCAGATGTTATGCATAGAGAGAGCACGCATGCTAGCATCGATACACCAACCCACGAGTGCTCTGTGGCCTACGGCCTTTAATAATGTGCAGAGCACCCCTTCCAAGCATCAAGCACCACCCCATCACACAGTGAGCACCATCCGGTGCACCAATAAAGTGTCTATGAATCATTGTGTGGCTGCTGCTGGTCTTGCCTTCGTGTGGTGCACTTGGCCTTCTTACTTCTTTTCAAAAATAAAGAAAGGCGCCAACCGCGTCCATTTCTATATTGCGGCCGTCAGGGGGCCAACTGTTAGTGGTTCACCTGTTTGGCATAGGTGCCACGTTGACCCATAGGTCCTTCCACGGGTGGTGCTTGGCCGCAAAAGAACTGCGGTCCATTGTGGGTGGCCACAAACATTGCGGTCCGTATGGTGTATCGATCCAAGCAGCAAGCAGCGAAAGTGCAGGCCCACAACTGCGTAGCCAGCACCTCTCTCTCCTCTCTCTCTACCCCAAAGCCAGATCCTCGGAGGTGGGAGACAAAAGAAGCAGACAAGTGAGTAAGGTGGTAAGGGCGCAAAAGTGCACGCAATACAAGATGATGCACACTGGGGGCACATGGGAACCAGGTGAGACAGGTACGTTCCTATCGTACGCCCCCCCCCCCACCAGGTAACCTACATGGCCCCTCCCTTACCCCTTACTGCATCCACAAAACACAACACTACCCATAAACATCTACTTTACAAATCAACAAACATCCCTACTGTCTTCCCCGTTCCTCCCATAAACCAAATTCGTCTTCTCTCCCTCCTAACCAATCAAATTTGCCATTCTCAACTCTCATCAAAATTTGCCATCTCCAACTGCACATCAAAATTTGCCATTACCAATTCATCATCAGTCCCTCCTAGGGAGGGAGAGATGGAATCACCCCAATGTCTCATCCACGTCGTGATGCGTCTCACAAATCCAACAGCAATCCTTACTTCCTGCAACCCAAAACAAAGAAAACACAGGTGTGGAGTCATCATCATCACCACAGGTAAGTGGCTGCGTATGGTGCGACAGGTTCATCAATCCTAACTATTTCCTAAATGACTTTAACAACTTTACACTACCCGGGGTCTTTCTCCGGCCAAACCATTGGCCCTCTTACACTATGGGTTCTAAAAACCAATTCCCATTGGCCAAACTGTGGTGCTTTTCAATTTGGGGTCTCACTCCCCCGATTCATCTCCCGGTGCCCTCGTACAATTTCTGGGCTGCGACGTGTACCTCTCCCAGTGGGTCTACCCACCTGCACACCTCCACCACTGCAGTTGCCTCCGAGCTTACCTGCTCCTTACCCTAACCTAACTACCTGGGGAAGGCCCTCTGGCACTCTCCCCACTCGGTGCCCTCTCTGGCACTGGGCTACCCGGGTCCATCCTCCGGATCCTCGGGCCCCATCCACAACTCTACCGGCTCCCAGAGCCCACCTGCGGCCTCACCTGGCCGACATCCTCACAGTGGTGGAGTGCCCAACCAACTACACACACTAACAGGCTACACGCCCAGCCATTTCCACAACACTAATGCACCCATCCAAGTACCATTCTGTCACCCGCACCACAGATGCCAATATCCAACCACAATTTACCTGTACCCTCTACCTAACACTTACACTACCCGCCCCGGGTATCCGTGATGGGGGTCCACTCTTCCCCCACTCACACCTTCGCACCATGCACACCACTCCGTACCACTCACTCCAACTCTCTCCACACACCTGTACTTGCACACCTGTGCTCTCACACCTGGTGCCACCTGCACCCTTCTCTCCCCAAGCGCATTCGCGCTGATCCAGACACTCACTACTCACACACTGCTCCACACACCTGTCCAGTTGCACACCTGTGCAATCACACCTGTTCAACTCTCAACCACACGGCATCATCTCAGCTAACTACTCCCTTCTGAAACTTGCGCTTCCCAGTCGTCCCTTTAAACTATTGCGCTCCCTCGTCATTATCATCCACACTAATCTACCTGCGTCCCTACTACAGGTATCAGTCACTAACTAAACTTAACGTCACCTAATGTCAATCTCTTCTAGATCCCTACAATATAACCTAACCCACCCGGGCTAGTTTTCACTGCCATACACCCCATAATCTATTGCTCCTTTGCCCCCATATGGGAAGGATGGTGGATTTGCCATCCCACCACATCGGGGGTCTCTCACTATAAATTTTGCACATCAAATTTCCACAAATTAAAAATTTGCCAATCACTGCCCATCATCTGCCAATCACTACTGCCAATCCCTTGCCAATCATCTAATTTTGTTTTTCTCTAATTTTGGGTCCAAAACACTAACCTCATCACCCAGTCGACTCACTAATACCTCTCGGTGCGCCAATCCCTGTCCAAAGCCCGGCTTCGTAAAGCCAAGCAATGGATGCTGGTTGTTTTGTGCCAGCGGCTGGATGCGTCCGGCACTCGGTGCAGGGACGGGGGCTTACCCGGGCCGAGATCCCACGCATCACCTCGGCGTGGAGCCATCCAATGTCCCGATCTCGACCTGCCGGCACGTCTCAACAAAACGTGGTCGCCATAACGACCCTTCCTATCGGGCTGCCCGCTCCGCCTAGTGGAGCACGGACGCGGCCGTTCAAAGCGAGGCCCAGCACGCACCGAGGGCCCGATTCGGCTATAAGTCGTTCTAAACTCTACCCCGTCTAACATCGATGCTTCACCTGGACGCTTACACCCCGCAGCCCGTTCTTTGCTCACACATCCAGCCGTGCCCATGCTCCTCGTACCTTTCCTTACACACCCAGGTACACCCATTCCACTCACAGCCTTGGTCACACACCTGACCACCGAACATTTTGGCACACATTCGTTCGTAGCACACCTCACCAAAACACCTCTTCGCGCCCCCTCCTTGGTCACCTCCTCTGTGACAATCACAGGTGTGCCCTCATTCGCACACCCAACCACGTGCCTCACCACCAACTCCAGCGTGCATTCCCACTCACGCTCTACCATTCCAGGTGTGCATCCTTCCATCCCAGGTGTACATCCTCGCTCACCTGTCACAACTAACTCACGCTCCTTGTCACTCTCACTACTCTCACCTCCATTCTTGACAGCGCACTCACCCTTACTCTTGACAGCGCACTCTTTCCTCGTGCACCTGTCCGTCACACACCTTTCTCGCGCACACTCTCCCGTTACACCCTCTGTAACACTCACCACAGGTGGACACTCTTCCTTACTTCTGACAGCGCACTCTTTCCTCGTGCACCTGTCCGTCACACACCTTTCTCGCGCACACTCTCCCGTTACACCCTCTGTAACACTCACCACAGGTGGACACTCTTCCTTACTTCTGACAGCGCACTCTTTCCTCATGCACCTGTCCGTCACACACCTTTCTCGCGCACACTCTCCCGTTACACCCTCTGTAACACTCACCACAGGTGGACACTCTTCCTTACTTCTGACAGCGCACTCTTTCCTCATGCACCTGTCCGTCACACACCTTTCTCGCGCACACTCTTCCGTTACACCCTCTGTAACACTCACCACAGGTGGACACTCTTCCTTACTTCTGACAGCGCACTCTTTCCTCATGTACCTGTCCGTCACACACCTTTCTCGCGCACACTCTTGCGCACACTCTCCCGTCACACCCTCTGTAACACTTACCACACCGCGCTTCCATGTGCTCCCTCGCACACACGCTACGACCGACTCATTCTCGCCAGCACCCTCACTCCTTGGCACACACTTTTTCCTCACACACCCCAGAGTCGGACTTTCTCGCACACCTCCTTTTTCGCACACCAGACCTGTCGCACACTTCACCCACGGCCTCTCACGAACACCCGGGTCCATCTCGACCCCCAAGCTTCTTAAATCCCCTGGCGCATCATACGCACGACCATATTGGTCACCACTTACACCGGGTCCTCTTCCTCTTCGCTTCTCCTCCATCACCTGCGAATCCCTCATCCGGTTAATGAGCACATCATTACGATCCGAACACAGACTTTGGACCAATTCTTTTATCTCCTCTTTTATTTCTTTCTTATCCCCTCTCCGTCGCTTCTTAATTTCGCTCATCCCTTCCTCCACTTCTTCTAGTTTCTGCTTCACCTCTTTCATTCCCCGGTACGTCTCCTCAAGCTCATCCTCTAAGGCTACCTTGACCGTTTCCAGGTGCGTCCTCACCTGCCGGTCCTTCGTCTCCATTACCTCTACCACCTCGTCCAACCTCGTTGTCAGTCCCTCACGTACCATCTGACATTCCCTCTTTGTCGCTATCAAGTCGTTTTTTATGTCGTTTTGTGTCGCTTTTAAACCTCCTAATACCGCAGTGTTTCTTTGAACCTGCTCCACTAACTCCGTTTGTCCCACCGTCAGCTGCTCCACCTCCTGCGTCAGGTCCTCTATGCCCCCTTGTAACTTTACAGTCCCCTTTCTCACCTCCTTCTCCATGTGCTCCTTACAGTGCCTCACCTCCTCGCGCACTCCTCCGACCTCCTCACTCACACCTCTTCTGATCTCTTCTCCCATCACTTGCATCTCCTGCCCAGATGCCACCCTCATCTGCTCCATTTCCTCCCTGTGAGCATCCAGTTTGGTTTCTACCCCCATTCTGACCCCCTCTATCTGCTGCCCCATTTGGTTAACTTCCCTTTCCGCTTGGTCCCTCATGTCCCTCAATTTGCCTTCCATGGTGTTTTCTAACCCCTCTAACCCTTTTTGCATCCCTTCCATTTGATTCTCTTGAGCGGCCATTCTGTTTTCTACCCCCGTTAACCCATGTTTCACTCCCTCTATCTGATTCTCTTGAGCGGCCATTCTGTTTTCTACCCCCGTTAACCCATTTCTCACCTCTTTTATCCCGTTGTCTAACCCCTCACCAGTACCCCTCGCTTCGTCCCTCATTACCCCCATTTGGTCCTCCAATCGCTCACCCTGAGCATCCATCCGGTTCCCCAACCGCTCACCCAATCGCTCAATTTGGCTCTCCATACTCATCTGTACAGCTGCCTGTAACTGCGCAATGAGGGCCTGCATGTCAATCGGCTGCATGTTAAAGCCCGTTGATACAGCGGCCTCGGCTACCACGCGCTCTTGCGAGGCGCCATTTTGCGCGCCCGCTACTTCGTGCGTGACGGCGCTATTTTGCGAACCTGCCGCCCTCACTGCTTCGCTCTCCTCTTGTCCCTCAATTTGGTCCTGGATCGACCCTACCTCACTCTCCTTTACCGGACCCCAGCTGTCTTGATCCGCCATAGCGCGACTTTCAAAATTCGGTTTTTTTTTTTTTTTCGTAAAACAAATTCAAATTTCGCCGTTATAATTTCGCGCGGGAAACGCGCTCCGAATCGATTCTAATTGTTACAAATTTGGGCCTAATAACGCGCGGGAAACGCGCTCCGAATCGATTCTACTTGTTACAAATTTGGGCCTAATAAATTTAGTCCCGGGTTCGAATTCCACTCCTCGACACCAATTGTTACGGACGTGGCTTGGATGTTATTCACCGAGTGGTTTTGGGATGACCACGTCTGCACAAGATTATACTCGATATTATACCCGAACGTTGACTAGTCGCGCGATGCTAGGTCAATGAAGGAACAGACACACGGCTGGGATTAAAATGACGACACCAGGGATACGGTTCTCAAGACCTCCGGAGGAGATTATATTCGTTACGGAAGGTCAGATTACAGGGACGAGAGGGACAGCAAAGGAAGATAGGCACTTAGACACAACCTTATATTAACCCCAACAGACGACAGGTAAACGGGACAAGGCTGACTCACACGGGGGTTGATGGCAGGAAAGCGGTTGTCGATGGCTCCAGGTGCACCTGGGCTCAGGGCAGGATCGACCCGGTCCGGTCCAGAGATGCGGAAGGTTGCACAGCGCTCGAGGTGGCGTCTTTTCGTCTCAAGCTGGGGGCGCATCTGACGTCACGTCCGCTACGTGGCCGCGTATATCCGGCGGGGAGTGACACGCCCTCGGCTCGTTAGCTCCGCCTCGTGGAATCGGCACGTTGCTTCTCATTGGGTGCGTGCTGGGGGTTTACCAGGCTCCGCCCTTGACGAGGAGCTGACAGCCAGCCCCTTTGTGGTAACCCCGTGGAGCGCATGGTCTGGAGCGCATTGTCTGGAGCGCATTGTCAATGGCGGCTAACCGAGCCGGTGTCAGGACGCACACTCCCCCCCCGCGCAGCGCCGTGCCCCTCTGTTGTTGTTGTTGTTGTTTGGAGAAGAAGATGGGAGGAGGTATGGGAAAGGTCCTAAACTCACTACTGGTGCCATATAATCACATTCTGGTGCAACGAAGAGTCATAATTAATGGAAACGAGTCCTTAACTGACATAGACTAAGAATAACTAGCAAGATGTCCGAAAGTTGTCTACGTGTGGTGCGGTGGACCTGGGCACGACATTTAATGGGGGAATAAGGGGAAGGTCGGCTCTACTGATTGTTGTTTACAGACAATGGGACTAGGGAATGGGGGATTGGGGATAGTTGGGGAGTATTGGGGAAATAGGGGAATATTTACAAGTGGATATGGAGGCCAAATTCCATATTCGCAACAATATTGTTGAAATGAAGATCAAATAGCTGTATGTTGAAATATGTTGAAAAAGTCAAAACTTTACATGGGGTGTACTTACTTTTTCACGTGACTGTACATACCTACACCAAGTTTGGCTTAGATCCCTTCAGCCCTTCTTAAGTTATCGTGGTAACGAAATAATGGTAACTTAACATGACCTCTGATTTTTGACCTGACCCTAATATGTAATCAGTTTATCTTTGCATCATGACATACAATTATAACAAGTTTGCTGAAAATCCCATGACTGAAAACAAGTTAGACAAGTTAAGTTTGAAATAAAACAGCTGGTAACAGAATTTTTACCTGATGGGACCTGTGACGTTTGACCTTTGACCTCTTGAACCCAAAATCGAATCAGTTGATCTTTACATCATTCTACCTGTACGAAGTTTGAATTAGATCCCTTCAGCCGTTCTCAAGTTATAAACCTATTATAGACTTTTAACTTTGATCTCTTGACCCCAAAATCATATCAGTTTGTCTTTGCATCATAATACATACTTGTACCAACTTTGGTCAGAATCCCATCACTAGTTCAGAAGTTATCACAGTAACAGGATTTTTACTGAACATGACCTCTGACATTTGACTTCATGACCCCAAAATCTAATCAGTTCATCTTTACCTCATTATACACACCTGTACCAAGTTTGACGAAAATCCCTTCAGCCGTTCTCAAGTTATCACGGCCGGACAAAAAACCGGAAAACATAATGAAGGCGGCGGAGGCAAAAAGACCAATTAAGTGTTTGTTGCCAATACTGAAAATCATGTAAGTGGGACTTTAACCTCCACCACACCTCAACACAATTATTTGTTTTCTAGATAGGCCTGAGGGTCATGAAAGATTGATGTGATAGAGAACAACAGTTAGACACAATAAGCAAGGGAATGAACGACTAACAAAAGAGAGGGGAGAGTGAGAAGAGATGAGAGGGATGGGGGGTGGGGGGTTCGAGGAGGGGGAGGGGGGTAGAGGGAGGAGAAATAGAGAAGAAAGAGGAGGAGAGGGAAACAGGAACCTGCAACTGAGAAGATTGGGGGTGAAGTTAGGTGGGGCAAATGTGAGTGGAAAAGATCGTCATGGTCGTGATAGAGGATGATATGAGATGGCCATGAATTGCCCACTTAAAGCCATAGAGAGAAGAGTGCAATTATTAAACAGCTTCAGAAAGGCAGTTTCAGAAGCGGGATAAAAGAGGAAGAAGAAGGTTGATGGGCAGTAGGCCTAGATTTTAATCACAAGAGGATTGCTAATTATAGAAGCAAAAACAATTGCAAGGACTTTAAGCACCAAAGCTAATATTGCAAACTTAACTGCGAGAAGTAAACCCTGACAGCACCAAAAAAAACCATTCAGCATTGATTCCCAAAATTAAATGATCACCCTACATGAATAAAACAAAGGATCAACACCTCGAATTACCTGGTAGGGCAGTTTGGCTCATGATGCTCGTGAGAAGAGAAATTTCCTGCAGAGCTCCAAGGTTCACCTCCTGGCAGCGAAGGACTGCATGTACGGCATCACCATGCACCACCAAGAACTGCATCACCTAAAAACATCCCAATGTAAATAATTTCTACAAACTACAAGACGAGGCAAAGATCTTCACAGATCGCACTGTGTTGTGGTTGAAGATCCCAGCTGTGTCCGTCGCGGAGAGTGGGCGAGCTAGAGCCATCACCGGCACCATTAACAAATTCAAGATTTCTGCTAAAACTACTTATTTGAGTGTCAGGGCCGGTCAGCCAGTACGTGAAAGACTTGGGCCCAAAACTTCCCACAGCCAACCCCACGAGTACGTGGGAATAAATGCGGTCTTTATAGAATAAGAAGAAGAAGAAGAAGATTTGTGACATACTCTGAATAGCAGGCTCGGGAAAAATCAAGTGAATGATGACCAATTGCAAAAAATTCAAAGTGCATGACGACTTTTTTCTTTTCTTTCTGAAGGCGAAACATTTATGGTGAATTGATTGGATTATGGTATTACCCTCACCAGAGGAGAGGGTAATCGTCTAATTGATTAAATAATAAATTAAAAAATATATCCTTCACAGCCAAATCACTGGGCCATTGTCGTATCCAAATGTGGTCTTGAAGCGCGGTGCTACGCGCGCTTACTTGTATAACAAGGAGGAAGCGGACAACGCTGTAGGTTTAAAGAGTCTTTATTTCAAGAGCTCCACTGTAGCACTGGAGCGCTCCGGGCTGCGCGCCCGGTGTATATCCCGCGGCCACGCCTACCCCTCGGGCGTGGCCGCCGCCCACTTGGTGCGCGGAATGATGCCCTCACGCCAGTGAGCTTTCGTGTCCGCCACACGCGCCCCCCAAAAATTCCCGCGCACCTGGAGAGCCAGTTTGCGGGGCAAACGGATGACCCGGCCGAAGCGCCCTCTGGCGACCGGCGGTGTCCGGGGTGCTGGGATGCCTCCGGCTGCACCCGGGATGGGTGCAGGACCGGGGGGCGGCGTGCCGGCAGGCCTGGGCGGCCCCGACGTGGGGGCCGAGCCACTGGCGGTGGGTGGTCCACGTCGAGGTGGGCCGGCTTGAGGCGATCCACCGAGACGCGGTCGGGAGTACCGCCGATGTCCAAGGTGAAATGTTTCACCCCGGTCTCCAGCATGCGGAAAGGCCCGTCGTACGGGGCCGCAGTGGTGTCCGGTGGGCGTCGTGCCGGACGAAGACGTACTCCACGGTGCGAAGCTCCGGGGCGACGTGCGTAGGCGGGTGCCCGTGGTGCGCCGTCAGCACCGGGGCGAACCTCCGGGCTGTCTACTGCAGCGCGTACCATGGTGCCGTGGGGTCGGGGAGGAACTCGCCCGGCACCCGCAGCGGTTGTCCAAAGACCAACTCCGCCGCGGATGCGCACAGGTCGTCCTTGGGCGCCGTCCGGAGGCCCAGCAGGACCCAGGGGAGCCTGTCGACCCAGCCGCCGTCGCGGAGGGTGGCCCGGAGCGCGGCTATCAACGAGCGGTGGAACTGCTCACACAGGCCGTTGGCCTGGGGGTGGTAGGCCGTGGTCCGGTGCAGCTGGACCCCGATCCCCCGCGCGACCGCCCCCCAGAGCTCCGAGGTGAACTGGGGGCCGCAGTCGGACGAGATGTCCGAGGGGGCGCCGAACCGGGCGACCCAGGTGGTGATGAACGCCTGCGCGACGTCCGCCGCCGTCGTCGCCGCCAAAGGCACGGCCTCCGGCCACCAGGTGGTGCGGTCCACCATTGTCAGGACATGGGTGAAACCCCGCGAGGGCGGCAGAGGTCCCACCAGGTCCATATATACGTGGTCGAACCTTCGTTCCGGCACCGTGAACGGGGCCAATGGGGCCTGGGTGTGCCGGTGCACCTTCGCACGCTGGCACGCGAGGCATGTCCTGGTCCAGCCGCGGACGGCCTTCCGGAGGCCATGCCAGACAAATTTGTCGGCGACCAACCTCTGGGAGGCCTTCGTGCCCGGGTGGGACAGGCCGTGGATTGCGTCAAAAACCCGGCGCTGCCAGCCCGCGGGCACGATGGGGCGAGGCCGCCCGAGGGAGACGTCGCACAAGAGGGCCGCGCCGTCGAACGGCACCTCGGTGACGTGGAGGCCCGTGACGGCGGTCCGCAAGGCCTGGACGCCGGGGTCGGCGGCCTGGTCCGCTGCCATCCGGGCATAGTCGATGCCAAGGTGGACTGCGTGGGCGACGGACCGGGAATGGCAATCCACCACCGGGTTGTCCTTCCCCGCGATGTGCCGGATGTCCGTTGTATATTCGGACACGGCCGAGAGGTGACACTGCTGCCGGGCCGACCATGGCTCGGCGACCTTGCCCATCGCGAAGACCAGTGGCTTGTGGTCGACGAAGGCCGTGAACGCACGGCACTCGAGCATATGGCGGAAGTGCCTGACCGCCAGGTGAAGCCCGAGCAACTCGCGGTCGAAGGTACTATAGCGGCGTTCGGGCGGGTGAAGCTGCCGGCTGAAGAACGCCAGTAGTTGCCAAGCACCACGCACCCATTGCTCATGCACCGCGCCCACCGCGTAGTCCGAGGCGTCGGTGGTGAGGGCAATCGGGCGCCGGGTGCGCGAGCATGGTGGCGTTAGCCAAGGTGAGCTTCGTGCCCGCGAACGCTGCGTCCATCTGCTCGGTCCAGGTAACGTCACCTTTGCCCGGCTTCCCCCGGAGGGCCTCGTGCAAGGGGTGCAGGAGCTGGGCGATGCGGGGCAGGAACCGATGGTAAAAGTTTACCATGCCCAGGAACTCATGGAGCCCCTTGATCGTGCGGGGGCGCGGAAACCCCTTCACCGCCTCCACCTTGGCCGGTAGGGGGACGGCCCCGTGCCTGGTGACGCGGCGTCCCAAAAAGTCGATGTCGCCTACGCCGAACCGGCACTTGGCGGGGTTCACGATGAGGCCATGCTGGCCCAGACGTTCGAAAAGCGTGCGGAGGTGGTGTAGGTGCTCTTCGCGGGACGCGCTGGCTACGAGGATGTCGTCCAGGTACACGTAGATGAAATCCAAGTCGCGCAAGACGCTGTCCATTAGTCGCTGGAATGCCTGAGCCGCATTTTTCAAACCGAAGGGCATCCGAAGAAATTCGAAAAGACCGAATGGCGTGATGGCCGCCGTCTTCGGGATGTCCTCCGGCCTGACGGGGACCTGATGGTAGCCGCGTATGAGGTCCACCTTCGAAAAGAAGGACATGCCCGCCAACCGGGCGGAGAAGTCCTGGATGTGGGGGACGGGGTAGCGGTCGGGGGTGGTGGCATCGTTGAGGCGCCGGTAGTCCCCGCACGGTCGCCATCCCCCGCCGGGCTTTGGCACGATGTGGAGCGGCGACGCCCAAGCACTCTCGGAGCGCCGCACGATGCCGAGCCGCTCCAGCGTAGCGAACACCGCTTTAGCTACCGCGAGCTTCGTCGGCTCGAGGCGGCGTGCCCGGGCGTAGACCAGTGGCCCGGCGGTGGGGATGTGGTGTTCCACCCCGTGCTTGACGGCCCCCGCCAAGAAGGTGGGCCGCGTAAGGGCCGGGAAGCTGGCGAGGAGGCGGGTGAAATCGTCCGCTGCCGGAAGCGTACAAACTAACCTCGCCGGGACCGAACTGCTCAGCAAGCCGCTTGGCGAGCCGCTCAGTGAGCCGCTCAGTGAGCCGCTCAACGAGCTACTCAGTGCGCAAGCAAGCGAGCTGAAAGTTTCAGCCTGGACAAGACGTCTGTTTTTCACACTACCAACAACCCGTGTGCACAGAGGAAGTCCGCACCGAGCAGTGCCATGGGGACACTAGCGGTTACGAACGTCCACGCAAAACGTTGCCTTCCGAACCGCAGGGAGAGGCAGCACTTCCCGAATGTGCGTATGGGTGTTCCATTTGCGGCAAGCAACGCGGGGCCCCGGCCCGCGGT
Source organism: Myxine glutinosa (assembly GCF_964187855.1). Classification (NCBI taxonomy): domain Eukaryota; kingdom Metazoa; phylum Chordata; class Myxini; order Myxiniformes; family Myxinidae; genus Myxine; species Myxine glutinosa. The sequence goes on from NC_136261.1 coordinate 138,781,841, forward strand.
GTGCTTGTCGGACGTAGAGGCAGGGATAACGCTCACCTGTGCCCCCGTGTCGCATAGGAAACGGCGCCCGGACAAGGTGTCCGTTATAAAAAGAAGGCTGCCGGAATGGCCGACGCTCAGGGCCGCCACCGAGCGCCGGCTTTGTAGTTTCCCGACTTGCCGAAGGAGCACGGCGGGCAACAATTCCTCGCCTTGTGGCCAAACCTGGCGTGGAAATGGCACCAGGTTTGCGGCGAAGGCGGAGGCCGCGGTTTTCGTGGTGGTGGTGGGCGTGGCGTGGCGGCGGCCATGCGGCGTGCATCAGCCTCAGGATCCACGAGGTGTCGTGCATCAGCATCAGGGTCAGCCTCGCGATGCGTGACTGCAGCGCCAAAACTCGCCTGCGTGGCCAAAGCCGCAAAGAACTTGTCGGCCTCGGCAGCGAGAGCTCGGGGTTCCGTCGTCACGGAACCGGCCAATGCGAGGCGGACTCGTGCCGGCAGCTGGCGTCGAAATAACGCCCGGAATAGAGCGTTCGGGGTTTCGTCGCCCATCAGCGACAGCATATGGTCCTTGCGGACCGATGGTCGCATGTCGCCGAGCTCGGGGGGGGGGGGGGGGGTCCAGGAGGCGGTCGGCCTGTGCGTCCACCGTGAGGCCGAACGTGGCGAGGAGGAGACGCTTGATCGCCTCGTACCTGCCGTCGGCCGGTGGGTTCCTCAGGACCGACACGACGCGGGCGGCCGTGCCGGGCCCGAGGGAGGCGACCACATGGCAGTACATGGTCTCGTCCACCGTGATGCCTCGAAGTCGGAACTGGGCTTCTGCCTGCAGGAACCATACTTCAGCTTGCGCCTCCCAGAACTCGGGGAGTTTGATCGTAACTGCGTTGTTTGCCATTGCGATGGCGTATTCGGTCGGTCAGCGACGGCTGATCCAACGTCGGAGGGTCACCAATGAAGCGCGGTGCTACGCGCGCTTACTTGTATAACAAGGAGGAAGCGGACAACGCAGTAGGTTTAAAGAGTCTTTATTTCATGAGCTCCACTGTAGCACTGGAGCGCTCCGGGCTGCGCGCCCGGTGTATATCCCGCGGCCACGCCTACCCCTCAGGCGTGGCCGCCGCCCACTTGGTGCGCGGAATGATGCCCTCACGCCAGTGAGCTTTCGTGTCCGCCACAGTCTCATATTTAATGGACCCGCACTGATAGCCTGCCCTAACCTGAGAGAGGCCTAAGGTATAAGGGACAACCGGTAGAGCATAGCGAACGCTGGGGCTAACGAAGGAGGTCAAGTAAAAGTAAAATAAACAAGCATAGATACACTCAAAGTACACCGCCCATAGGCCAAATAGATCATTTGAGTCCGTTTGTCTGTTTGTCCGCACAGAATCAATATGATCTTCTCTGCAACCGTTGGTCCAATTGACAGGAAATTTTCACCGCAGGTGCAACTCCACCTGTATAATTTTTTCATGATAATTATGACGTCATAGGGCACGTGGTTTGCCCGCCATCTTGGAAAAATCGAAAAACTTTGCACCTCTATATCTCGGAAAGTGCTGAATAGAAAAAATTGAAACATGGCTCATTGGAAAGAATTCTCCATGGGGAATAAAATGTTAATGATGATGTCATAGGTGCCTCCATTATGACATCATAATTCGACATGTACAAAACTTCATCCAATCAAGATGAAATTTCTTGAGCGCCATGTCGGCATAAACTGGTGGAGAAAAAAAAATCAATGATGACGTTATTGGTCACGTGGTTCGGTCGCCATTTTGGAAAAACCGAAAAACTTTGCACCTCTATATCTCTGAAAGTGCTGAATAGAAAAAAATTGAGACATGGCTCATTGAAAAAAAAAACTCCATTGGGAATAAAATATGTTGATGATGATGTCATAGGTGCCTCCATGATGACGTCATAATTCGACAAGTACAAAACTTCATCCAATCAAGATGAAATTTCTTGAGCATAAGCTAGGAATAAATTAGTTTAGAAAAAAAATGACATCATTGGTCACGTGGTTTGGCCGCCATATTTGTTTTAACACAAAAGCCTTAAAAACCACTACAAATACATCCTGGCGAGGGCTTGCAATCTCTGATTGCTCTTTTTCTTGTTTTATAATGTTGATCAGCTTTTTGTTAAACTTTTAAAAGAGTGATCTAAGGCTCATTCATGGAGGATCTTGCAGATAGATGTACCACAAGAAGAATAAAGATTACAAAAATGTTCGAACATTTGTGGATTACAAAGATGTTATAAAAGAGAGGACAAATCAATACAGTCTCGGGAAATAAGCCTGGGATTGCAGCATCATGAGAGATGTTCTCCAACAGAAACATCAAACAAGCATAAATTGAAGATAACAAATTAGTTAATTTGCCAAATTCGAAAGTTGATGATCATTTACACATCACCAATTAATAAATGTGGAAACTTTAAAATACACAACAGTAAATGACTGTCCCATATGGATGACAGGCCTGAGATCAAGACAGTAATGAAAAGCCGTTTACAAGAAAAAAAAAAAAAAACCCCCCCATCAATTCCAGTATTAAACTTTCAGTGAATTATAAAAATTTAATGCCTTTAATCGACAGGTAACCAGAACAAACAAATAGATCCCAATAGTAAAACATGGGCTGCTTTTGAACGATTTTACCCGCAAAGCGTCGCTCCACAATTACCTGACTGGCTGCCCGCCGTTGCTGGCCGGCTAGGGATGTGAGAAGAGCAGAGCAGAGCTGCAGTGCAGGTATTAGCAGCTGCCGATAGCGTTCCATCGTGGAGGGAATGAAGCTCTCACTTTCTCTCACAGCTTGAACACTTAACAACAGATAAAGTGTCATTGAAAATAAAAATTCACATTATTGTCCTCAAAGCTGATGATGTGACATCGACTACACAATGGTGATATGCATGAGCTGGCAAAGTTGAGCAATTACAAAGCATCCTCCCTCCAGGTCTTTAAAACAGCTGTTCACCACCATCTCTTATCTTTCCCCATCCAAAACCTTGATCTTTTCTACCCCAACTAATTCACCCCAGATCCACCTTGTTTGAAATTCCAACTTCTTGCCTGGAAGTCCCGGCAGTATCCATATGTTTTATACCTCTCCCACCCCCCTCCCCCCTTCCCATGCCTCACCTCCCCCAAAGCCCTCTCCCTCCCACAGATCTCTCGATGTCCCTGCTCTCAGATGTTGTGTTTGTGTTCCTCCCCCTCTCGCCCCATCTTGTCTACCGCTCCCCATGTTATATGTTTTATGTGTCGGTTTGTCTTTCTGTGTGATTAATGTTAGCTCTTTCATGAGCCTCGATCTTGTATACAAAAAAAAAAAAAAAAAACTGTGCAAATAATGTGCAAAGCTGTTAGGACTCCATTGTCATGACAGCATTCTTGCCCCGGGACAGTCAATCATTATCCTGTCAATAGCACATCCTCAAGTGCATGCAATATTACATCGAGATCAAGTTTGAAAGCAACGTAAAAAGTGATGCATCGTTAATGGAATGTTCTCCTTTTGGAGAAAGACGAAGGCTCACTGGGAACCTCATGGAAATTGTTTTCCTCTTTGCACACATTTTGTGAGACCCCTGAAGCAGCATAACATGTAAACCCTAGGCATACATGACTTGGTAGTGAACTCGGTGTTTTGTATGAACCGAGGAATGAGAGAACTCGACGAAGTCCGTTAACCAGTAAGGGAAAAAACATCCTCCTGAATACTCATCCTCTGCAGTTGTTAGGGCATCCCACATTGAAGCTCGGCCTGCCAGTAACCAATCATTCAATTAATGGTTAAAGAAACAAAAAATGGCGAGGAAAATTTGAGGACAGTACCATGATGTGTATTCTCACAATGAAGCAACCACTGCCTTGACCAAGCAAAATTGGTCTGGCCTGTTTAGTATTCCCATTTGAACCTAAAGCTCATGATGCTGGATCCAGATTTGAATCCCGTACAAGATGCAAATATGTCGATTTGTCCATTTTCAACCAATGCTGATGCAGGTAATGAAAAAGTGCACTCATGTCTTCTAATGTCCTTGAACAAGCTGAAACCATAAGCCTTCGATCTTTTTAATGACTAAACAAACAAACTGAAAACTTCTGCTATCCTGTGTACAATTAAAGCAAAAGTAGGATTGAAAAGGCAAACAAATACAATGAATGCTGTGTTGGAAGCAAGCCAAATGGAACTTGTTACACATGAATCGGTAGCCAAACGCTGTGTTTAAAGACAAAGCCTGTTTAACTCCGAGGGCCTTTCACTCACTCACCGCAGGCAGGTTGGTGGTCTTTCTGTCTTCTACCGACTTCTCTCCGGCCTAGCTCCCTCAGCTCTATCTGTGCTCTGTCCCCCAAATATTCCTGCAGGTCGCACAAGATCTGCCAGCAACCCTCTTTTGGTGAAACTGCCAAAATCAAGACTCTCTGCTCACCTTCACTCTTTCATTCCTTTTTTCTCCCACCTCTGGAACAAACTCCCTCACTCTCTTCAATCCAACTCCTCCCTCCAGGTCTTTAAAACAGCTGTTCACCACCATCTCTTATCTTCTCCCATCCAAAACCTTAAACAAGAACCTGTGGTCTGATGAAACCAAGATTGAACTGTTTGGCTTCCGTCTGGCCACTCTGCCACAAAGCCCAGATCGGTGGAGTGTTGCAGTGATGGTTGTCCTTCTGGAAGTTTCTCCCATCTCCACACAGGATCTCTGGAGCTCAGCCAGAGTGACAATCGGGTTCTTGGTGATCTCTCTTACCAAGGCCCTTCTCCCATGATTGCTCAGTTTGGCCGGGCGGCCAGCTCCAGGAAGAGTCCTGGTTGTTCCAAACTTCTTCCATTTAAGAATTATGGTGGCCACTGTGCTCTTTGGGAACCTTCAATGCAGCAGAGATGTTTTTGTTGGCTTCCCCAGATCTGTGCCTCGAAACAATCCTGTCTCTGAGCTCTGCAGGCAGTTCCTTTGACCCCATGGCTTGGTTTTTGCTCTGATATGCATTGTCAGCTGTGATTCCTTATATAGACAGGTGTGTGCCTTTCCAAATCATGTCCAATCAATTGAATTTACCACAGATGGACTCCAATCAAGGTGTAGAAGCATCTCAAAGATGATCAAGAGAAATGGGAAGCACCTGAGCTAAATTTCAAGTGTCATATAGGCTCCGGGCCAGGTATGGTCCATCTGCACCCCCCCCCCCCCCCCCCCCCCACAACTCTCCGACCTGGGTTTTTCTGAACCATTGGGGTGTCCTGGGGTGGAAATCAACTGGTAACAGTAAATAAACTTGGACTCACTACCCATTTGGTACCTATATTGGATGGTACCCTCAAAACAGCATATTTTTAAATCCGCGTTGCGCCATATTCGACACACGTGTTCTTTTGGTATTTGTGCCTGCTAATATTAACTCAGAATAAAAAGTTATATACCAAAAGAAAGCTGTTCATCTACTGATCATCATAGAATATTGACACATTACTTATAATGGTACCTTAATGGTCATAACTAGTGCTGAATAGCAGTACCCCACTTTAACGTAACATAATTCGGTATCGACCGTACTATTTCATCTTACACACATAATATGAACACATTACACCTGATATGCTTACATATATATTTTATTGGCTTTCTCCTGTATATCAGCTTTAATTTGATACCAGATACATCCCCATAGCTTCAATTCTCTTTTTTATACAGCGTGTCAAAGATACTACCTGTTTCGCGGGAACCATGAATCATATAATCTCGGTAACAGTCTTTGTCTATATTCAAAAGAACTGCCTATTACACTTATAAATGTCATTCATAATCGAATATCATAATCATACTGCCATCTTATTAACATATTAAACAAGAAAAACTTGTTTATTAATCACAGTAGTTTTTAATATCATCATATTAATATTCATACACTGGGTCAAACACCTTCCACAGAACAGTAACAATGTAATGCTCGAATATTTACTGTAAAAGTAAAAATATTTCTTATTTGAAACTAAATTTTAACATCCCATTGAAAAAATTTTTAGTATCGAATATTTTGATGATAAACCAAACATTATTGCTCAACAACAGATATCATAATAATATTAACAGTCAGTTTTATCCCTACAATTACATATGTATGTCGTACACTCAGTTAACCACATTATATCATATAATACAAGTATCCACTCTCAAAAGAACACAAACAAACAATTGCATTTTGTTAATTATCAACAAAAGTCAAACACTGCATGAGTGCAGTCAAGTTGGCTTGCTTGCACGAATGGCATATGTCCATCATGATCAGTCATCGTCACTGTCACTTTCATCGGTATCACTGTACAAAACACGATCCATATCATCAGGTGTTTCATCACCTGATTCATCATCACTCTCATCGTCGTCTGACATGACCTGAGCTATATCAGCCAGCTCACGCGGAAGCATGTCTCCATCATACCAGAGAGGTCCATGTACGACACCCAGAGCTCAGCAGTTTTCCCCAATTGTCCCTTTGCTACACTCTGTCGAAATGTATCATAGTTATCTATGACCTTCATGATGAGTTCATCCGTCGAGACAGCTTCTAAGGTCATTTGACTGGGGGATTCAACAAGATCTTGCAGTCTTCTAGTTGAGTCGTCAGGGAGGGACGCGAACAGGTCATCAGCATTAGTTTCGTTGAGGTATTCTACCAAGAGAAGCCTCTCCAAGCATTCCAGCATAAGTTTATGACAGTGTAACGCTCTGTCATAATTCTTTCCCGACATCACACCTGTGATAGATCCACTACCGATCAATCCTGCTTCCAGGAGGATATCTGACAGACCAGACCCAGCCATCTTCTTACCCATCATTTTCATGTAAGCACAAACAAGGTGGAAGGTGCCTATTAGAATGATGTGACTTTCGTACTTGTCGGGGGAGTTCCATACTAGGGGGAATGCCTTCATGCATACCCCCAAATCGAATGTGGTAATGACATAAGGCTGGCCAACTTCTCTGGTGGCCTCTTCAGCAGCACGCAAGCATTCCTGGACAGTTTTGTACTCGGTAATTGGTTGATTGATGACGGGATAGTAGTCTATCGTTGTGAGCTTCTTTGGTATTTCACCTGTCTCTGAGATGAAACCGGTCCAACCAGGAACTTGTTGTTGTGTTTCTGCCTTGAGACGGATCATGATCCATAGAGTCTGGAGTTTGGTCGATGTTCCTCTTTCTCCTACAGATCCTGGATATTGAAGCTGTTTTACTTGAAGTTTCGGGCTTTGTCTTTTGGTCACATAGCAGTCAGGTAATATGCTTGCTTCCGTCAACTGCAGAGAACGCCGTTTGGTCCTAACTTGAGTTGGCCTTGCTGGACCAGATGCGGCATGATCATCACTGACTTCTTGCATCATGATCCCGTGTGCTGTATGAACAGAACCTTTTCCTGTCAGATCATTCACCAATGAGTCGAAATTGTCAAACTCCGAGTGGAAGACAGACGGCTCTCGTGGTGACCTGATGATTTGGTTGGAGAGTTGTGTCGATGACTTCATCACTGATTCGGCCAGTGCAGTCTCCAATTCAAGTGAAAATGAATAACTCTCACAGTGTCCCATTCTATTAAGAAGGGTTATGAGCTTTTCACTTCTGTATAGATGTCTCAGGGACGTGCACATGATGATGTGTTTTGGAAGCTTCCAAGAGCCTTTGGTGGCAGCGCGACAGATATCTTGGCCGATTGATTTAACTAATCGCTGGCTTCGTTGTGACCTTGCTGATGTTGTTCCAGTTATGATGTAGCATAGCAGCTTCTTGAGTGAATCTGGTATAACATCGTCCATTTGTTGGAGATCAGAAGGACTTGGTGGCCATTTCAGTTCTGGGGCATTCGAGAAATCATCCAGAATTGACAGTCGTAAATGGCTACCTGCACTCTCAATCATATCTCTTGATCCCAATTTGAAGGCTTGTTTCACTGCTGTCTGGACGTCAATTGCAGTGCTGAATATTATGTAGGACTTTCCCAGATCACAGAATGATAGTCTCTCCCTGAAAGGCTCGTGGTTTTCAAGCTTCAGTTTTAGTTTGCTGGCTCGGTAGTCAGGATTCGCATATTTGCTGGTTTGCAGGTTAATGACATACATTTGCCTCAGGTCGGATAGTTTCATTATCTTCTTGGCCATTAACACATCCCTTTCAATGGCATCACATACCACATCGAATGCCTGTCTGTGGGCTTCTTCTAATTCTCCTTGATGGTGCTGTGCCTCTTCGTCAGTACTGCGCCATTTCTCTGGCTTTTGCATATATTTCATACGGCAAGTTTTGTGGAACTTTGCCTCAGAGGCAAAAAGATCATGGCCTCGGATCCTCATTAAGAGCGTTTCATCTTGCTTCATTTCAGCCATCTCCAGTACCGGCTTCCAGCCTTCATACTCGAACTGGCTCATCCCCTGGGTAGTCCAACTGCCATGCACTTTCACTTTTTTACGACTTTCCGAAGAACAGAAGATACAGTCTGGCTTAAATATGATCTTGTCACCAGAACTAGTACGGGCCATCCGCTGAGTTGTGGCACCAGTTGTTTCAGATGTACCTGCAGTAGGAGGGTTCAGTCTGTCTAAGTTCATCGTGAAACGCTTGTAACACTCCCAGTGGAAACCATGGTGTTCGGCCAGAGATTCAGGGACCAAATCACATGTGTCCTTCATCATATGCGGAGACTGTGGGGGTTGTGCAAGGCGTCTTTCTTTGACCTCCTGCAGCTTGGCCAATTTCTTCTCAGAATTTTTGAGTCCAGATAACAAGTGCAACTCTCCATAGCTCAGTCCCTTTACATGAGTTATGCACACAATGGGTGGTTGTTCACTCTCACGTGTACGTTTCGCTCGCGCCGGATGTTCCATATTAGCGTTGTTACTTCACCTGCAAAACACATCAAAATATTGGTAAGTACCAAGCTGAATAATTATTATAAATTGCATCTTAATTATAAAAAATATCTTATATTGCATACTTAACTATGTAAAAAAAGGTGTTTAACTTAACTAATTGACTCGTTCTGTCGCTGTAAGAGACACTTAAATAACATAATTGTACAATCTGATGATCTCAATTTACGCAGGATACAAACATGGAAGGATCTGCATGCCATTTTCGTCAAAATTCCTGCAATAAACTACAGTGATACATCAATACAACAATATATTAAGTAACACATATTAACAATACATAGATTTTGTCATGTGTCCAACATATATGTACATGATATACGTGGCAGCATTTGTAAATTGACAAATGCAGCATCGCCTACAATATCACCCCATACCGGTAGTATCTTTGACACGCTGTATAAAAAAGAGAATTGAAGCTATGGGGATGTATCTGGTATCAAATTAAAGCTGATATACAGGAGAAAGCCAATAAAATATATATGTAAGCATATCAGGTGTAATGTGTTCATATTATGTGTGTAAGATGAAATAGTACGGTCGATACCGAATTATGTTACGTTAAAGTGGGGTACTGCTATTCAGCACTAGTTATGACCATTAAGGTACCATTATAAGTAATGTGTCAATATTCTATGATGATCAGTAGATGAACAGCTTTCTTTTGGTATATAACTTTTTATTCTGAGTTAATATTAGCAGGCACAAATACCAAAAGAACACGTGTGTCGAATATGGCGCAACGCGGATTTAAAAATATGCTGTTTTGAGGGTACCATCCAATATAGGTACCAAATGGGTAGTGAGTCCAAGTTTATTTACTGTTACCAGTTGATTTCCACCCCAGGACACCCCAATGGTTCAGAAAAACCCAGGGTCGGAGAGTTGTGGGGGGGGGGGTGCAGATGGACCATACCTGGCCCGGAGCCTAATAGCAAAGGGTATGAATACTGATGTCAATGTGATATTTCAGTTTTTTCTTTTTTAACAAATTTGCAAAACTTTCTAAAATCCTGTTTTCTCTTTGTCATTATGGGGTATTGAGTGTAGATTGATGAGGGAAAAAATGAATTTAAACGATTTCAGCATAAGGCTGCAACATAACAAAATGTGAAGAAAGTGAAGGGGTCTGAATACTTTCTGAATGCACTGTACACCACGGTCAGCAAGAAAGTGTTGGATCATGCGAGCACGATGAGGCCGTGCATTGTCATCTTGGAAGACAAAGTTTCCTCGAAAGGCTGCACGAGCAAATGGAAGCAATGTTTCTTCCAGAATGACCCTGTACTTGAACTGGTTCAGGTTTCCATTCAGACCAACCAGGTCAGTTTTGCCCCCTGCATGAAAAGCAGCCCAAACGGTCACCCCACCACCTCCAGCTTGGACTCTTGGCACTATACAATCTTCGTTGTGGGCTTCATGCACTTGTCTGTGCACTCGGACACGGCCATCTTGACGATAGACCAGAAATCTAGACTCGTCACTGAAGGTCACGTGATTCCAGTGTCCTGGCTGCCATTGACGGTGCTCTCTGGCCCACTGCAATCGGTGCTGGCTGTGTTGTCTGGTCAGGCGTGGCTTTCTCAGGGGACGCCTGGCACGATAGCCTGCTTGAACCAGTCGTTGGTTGACTAGCCTTCTGGATACAGGCACATTTGTCAGTTGCTGCCACTCAGCCCTAAGCCGATTAGCTGACTTGGTATGGCCATTGCAGACTAACCGGTGCAGCTGGCGATCATCTCTCCTTGTGGTTCTGCGTGGACGTCCTGGCCTCGGTATTGTAGTAGGGACACCCCTCTGAGCATTTCGTTTCAGGATCTTTGACACCTGACCTTGAGTGATGCCATACTGCCGAGCAATAGCACGCTGTTTCATGCCAGAATTTCGTAAAGCCACCACTCCATGACAAACAGCATTGTCAAGTTGATGGACCATCTCCAGAGGAAGCGGCAATAACTTTTGTAGACGTGCAGCAGTTGTTTTCCACTAATACAGAACGCAACAACCCTTATATACCTGATTGTGAAGCCAATCGTCAAATGTACCTGTCCTTACATTTTGTCACGCTACCTGTGATATAATCCTGTTATTGACTTCTTGCTGCGAAAGACAATCAGTGACATGGTTCTTTCAACAAAGACATCACCGAAGGGTAAAATAAACTCACCAGATTGATATACTGAGTTCAGAAAGTAAACCCAAGTCAAGAAAGAAAAATATTCCATGTTAAATGCCAAGTCTGTATTATGTTTGTGGGGTAGTGATTACTTTAAACCAGGTAGATTTGTATAGGTAGCATGCTCCTATTGTCATGTAGAAACCTTGATGTAAAAAGTACTTGTGTAGACCATGAGTTCGGATTAAGCTTGTATATTTGTCCCCATAGCGAGGGGGCTGGGCATGTCAACTTGCTTAGGGAATAAGGATAAATTATCCCTTGTACGTCGTACCCTCGGTGATTTATCCATTTGTCTCTTACGGCACCACATTGCACGTGGAGCAGGAATCTACATAATAATAAAACCAACTGGAAGTCAGGCATCAAGCACCTTCCGCCGACAACCCCGACTTACCAGGCACACAAGCTCAGGCAGGCCAAAAAGCCACGCCCCGAGGAGCTGTAATTGGCTAGGGCTCTTGAGTGACGACGAAGGCCAGAGTAAGAAGGGACTCGCTGATTGGTGTAGGGAAGGACGAGTAGGAAGCATCTCGCTGATTGGAAGAGACGACCGATGACGTCAGGGGACTGCGTGTAAAGTGGTTGGCGCGCGCAGACATTGGGCTTCTCAGGCTGGATGTCAGAGTGGACGGTTGTGCTTGCTCGCTGCATGGGGAGGCTTCATCATAAACGCTGCGTTCCGAGACTTTGCTGGTGGACGTGAGGCGGAAGAGCCACAGATGGAGAGCTGCAGTTTTCCAGGCGGGAACGACACGTGGATGAGTGCTGCTGGGCTGCAGCGTGATGAGGCGTGGCATAAAGAACAAGGGCGCAGCGAGGCCGACTTCGCGCCAAGGCGTTTTCCCATGCACGGACCTCCAGGACCCGTTCGCAGACTGACGAGACCCCACGAGCCGATCTGAGATAAGTCCCACTAAATAACTACACAACTTTATTTTATCCAACGCTATTTTATCCCTTTGTCTGTGATTAAGTCTGGTGTGTAGGATCCCATAGGAATTTAGTTTTACCATCGCGCTTTTCTTGTTATCGGTATTTTCTTTGAATAAATCCTTTTGTTATTTTTGTACATTTTAAAATCCGTTTTCGTGCGAGTTTTTTTTTTGCAGGTTTGGGAACTGCCCAGGCCGTGATGCAGCAAAGCTGCCCCAAACCATAATATTTCCACCACCATGCTTTACAGTTGGTATCAGGTTCTTGTGGTCAAATGCTGTCTTTGGTTTTCGCCAAACTTGTCTTCTGGTATTTTGGCCAAATAGCTCTATCTTTGACTCATCTGTCCAGAGCACATTGTTCCAGAAGTGCTGGTCTTTTCCTAGGTGTTCATTGGCAAACTTTAGTCTTGCCCTGATGTTCTTTCTGGAGAGCAAAGGTTTCCTCCTGGCACACCTCCCATGTAAATCAAATTTGTGCAGCCTCTTTCCAATGGTAGACTCGTGCACTTTGACATCAACAGTGGCAAGAGCTACCTGCAGGTCCCGTGATGACATTCTGGGGTTCTTAGAGACTTCTTTCAGCATCTTTCGGTCTGCTCTCGGGCTGAACTTGCTGGGGCGGCCTGGCCTGAACAAGTTGGCATTTGTTTGGAATATTCTCCACTTGTAGATGATCTTCCGGACAGTCGAGTGATTGATTTCAAATTGTTTGGAGATCTTTTTAAATCCTTTTCCAGACTCGTAGGCATCTATAACCTTCTTTCTGAAGGCCTCAGAGAGCTCTTTTGATCTCGGCATGGTGACGCCGCACACTTCAACAACAAAGAGCAAACCAAACTAAATGTCTGAGGTTTAAATAAGACAGGTTCCTCCAAGATCCTCTCTAACGATGTTCTAATCATTTGTACCTGAGCTGGTGCACCTGATTCTAATTTTAGGTATTTGAAGTAGTGATAAATGTCGGGGTGTACTTATTTTTTCCACATGTGAAATTTGCATTTATGTTTATTTAAATTATACAATGGACTACAAAATGTAAATGTTTCATGATATTTGTTATATTATATCACCTTTATCTATCAATATGGTTGAAATGAAGATCAAATAGCTGTATGTTGAAAAAGTCAAAACTTTACATGGGGTGTACTTACTTTTTCACGTGACTGTGCATACATACAGCTGCAGAATAATTCAGTTTGCATCGATACCACATGAAACATTTTCATCAGGTTGAAGTACAATAATTATGAAAAAACAATCTATATAGCTCATCTTTGACTCTTCATTGCCTATCATCAAGTTAGTTAATCAAAATTTTCACATGAAAGCTTTTGTGACAAATTGAGAGATGCACAGTCGACTGAAATAACTCGTTCAGTTGAAGATTGCATTAGCAAAGTGCAGTCATGGCAAGCATGAGCAATTAAGCTCAAATGCACCCAAAATGCTATCAGCACTTCACACAGATTTATGTGATTGCCAAACAGAAGCACAGTTGCAAACTTCAAACATGCCTGAACCTCCTTTCCAAACAACCATCCATGAACAATCAATCATTGTGTTACATTGGAATGTATCGAGAAACGCAACCTTCTCAGCTGGATCACGGTAGGCTCGGCTGGGGAACTTGACGAATACCGAGTCACGGATGAACGTGAGGTATGGCTCAAATCCAGGTGCACGAAGTCCGGCACCGAGATTCTCCGGTACACAGACGTGGATGAGTGCATTCAAAAGTCCACAGAACGCACGTGTCATCGGGTACTCCTCGAGCCGCGATTCTATTTCATTCAGTTCCATCTATGGCATGAGCACAGAAAAACAAAAATTACCTTTGAGACAGAATATGTGGCTTCTTCAAGGTATTATTTTTCACTCAAGGTACAGCCGTTTCCAAAGAACAAATAAAATGGGACTGCAGCATCAGTTTGACACCTTGAGAAATCTGACAATTACATGTCAAAAGGTTTTGGTTTTTTAAAGATGTTGATGAAATATATTAAGGTGAAACCGAACTGGATGGAAAGGGGGGAAAAAAGCTCATGATTCGACAAAGTGTGTAGGCTTATGAATAATAGGGTTAGGCTGGGAGCAATTCTGGCTAGTCTGAACTTCACAAAAGGGTACCAATTTTAACAGCAATTGCTATTTGATTGCCGAAATGAATGACGGCACATATTAAAAGACACCACGATGCCAGATGGCAGCACGGCAAAGTCAGGGCAAGAGAGTCAAAGTGGCCTTTTGCAAGGCGACAGGAGGTGTTATTACTATCGTTCTGGGGTTAAAAGCCTCTTTTAAAAACATAATTCATCACCGTTTGACATTTGCAGAACTTCAATTGTGCACACCCGCTGCTTTAAGAGGGAGGGGTGGAAGGAAGGGGTTATGTAAAATGTGGCATTTTTATTATATTTACCGATTCATCACTCGTAGTAGAGCTTGTCGATACATCATATGCAGGACAAAGACATCCGCAGACATCGGTGTACTTTGGGCTGGTAGGATGGCCTCGTGGTACGCACACTCGCCTCTAATCTGTCTATCCTGGGTTAGAATCTCGCTCTGGTGTTTCACAATCAGAGTGATTCATCAATTCATCAAATTCCTCGGATGGACGTTAAACTGGCATCCCAACTGCTGGCATTAGTTGGTGGATGTTAAAGATCCCACGGTGTCGGTCACGAAAAGGAGGCAAGCTATAGCCGGAATCCTAAACAAATTCCTGCTCTAACCGACAGGGGGCACTGCATCAGCAGCACGGCCACGTCCTCAGCCAATGATGCTACCCTGCAACCTTGTGCTGCATACAAAGTGTACTTTGGCATGGATTATAAGGACAATAGTGGGCAATCAGGAAGCACATATGGTAGCTAGGGGTTGAAGCTCAATGAGTTAGCCCACATCATGAGCTAGGTGTTCAAGTGGAAACATGAACGTGGAAACATGAACATGGCAACCCATAATGCTTGTAATTAATTATAACAATAAAATTGCAATTATCGATTAAAAACAAAAACATTCCTGCTCATTTATACCTTAGAGCACATTGTTACATGAAAGAAAACACGTTGTCTATTTTATGAAGACTAGGGCATTGCCCGTACGTGGGTGCCCGTTCCTTGCCAAAAAAAAAAAAAACGCTACCCGTACGCTCTACCCCGCCCGTAAACAAAAAAAACAACGCTCTTCGCTTCCGCCCTTCGCTCTGACTGAATTGGGAGAAATAATGCGCATAAGAAATCGAATTACGTACCGTAATGGCGGTCAGCTCGTAACGCGCTCAGCTCCGCTCGTCTCACATCGGCCACGCCTACGCAACAAAGCGTTCTGTGATTGGCTGCCGGAAGATAAGTCGTCACTGTCCGGAAGTTCGCAAATCGCAGTTACGATGAATCGTTTTAATTTAATCGCAGTTTGAATTCGTTTTAAAACATAGTTTAACGGCAACATAGTTTTCCAACGTGAAATAAATGAATACGCTGTCAAATGTGCCGTCCGAGGCAGAGTCTGATCGCCACGTTCGGCACACGTGATAGCTCGCTGCTCTCTGATTGGTTGAAGCGTTTTTTGGACATAGCTCGGTAAGTACTTGTCCGATTAATTACAAACCTTGAAAAGGCACATCCTCGGGTCCCCAGCAATATACCTGGCAAGTTTAAAGTATATCGGACCCGTGGTTGTCGAGAAACAGCGGTCACAGACACACAGACACACAGACACACAGACACACAGACACACAGACACACAGAGATTGCTGGAATTATAGATAGATAGATAGATAACAAAACAGAAATACTGCAACATTCCATCTGTGCACAGCAAACCGAAATAAGATGATGGACAAACCCCCTGGAAAAATATGCAGAAGATATTGTTGCAGTTTTGGGAAACCACTAAAAAGTAATGCATTCAGTAAGTGACAGGTTGATGAGTTCAGTAAGTGACCAGAACAAGCCGATTCGATTTTGGTTCAGGTCCAGATGCACATTCGGCCTATCAGCGGGATACAAAATGTAAACTGTGTCTGGCGGAGGTATGCGCTCCATTCCGCTTATTTACTTAGTGCCATTCTACTTCGTCTTATGCTGCCAGCAAGTATTACAGGCATAATTTAACTATTATAAGCAACATTGAACTGTTATCATCATGCCAATATAGCTAGTGTAAGCAGAGATTAAAAAACATCAATTTATGAATAGTTTTTTCGAAGAAAAAAAATCGATAAAAACATTCCACTTCGGCATCATGGTGTATTATGTGAAGATCGGTGCCAAAAAAAAATCTCACTTTAATCCATTTTAAATTCAGTCTGTAACAACAAAATGTGAAAAAAGTCAAAAGGCATGAATACTTTCTGAAGGTACTGTATATATACACAAAGAATTAAGTTAAGCACCCCCCCCCGTTTTTTTACAACCTCGCACATTACAAGTTTGTTGTCGTCAAAACAGTGTAATATACCCATGATATTGCTATATTTTCTGGAGAAGTGATATTATGGTCACATAAAAACATAACAATCATGCCGTTTTCAATATTTTATTCTGAATAATTTAAGGTGAAATTTTTTGGGAATTTTAGGCATATTTTCACCTCAATTTAAGTATGGAGCTATAGGTCCATCACGGACAGTGTGGATGACGTTTATGTTTTCTAACGTACAGTCATTGTTCTGAGAAGACCTCTAGCGATCTTTGCGTCAATAACGTGTGTAGGACCCACGTGATCGGATCACTACTCAACCCAACTCAACCCTACGAGTGCACTCATCTGCATTTCATCAATGGATAATTGCTAATGTCATACCACTCATTATTTGATCTCACATACCTTAGAATATATGCCAATGTATACATATACACAAAGAATATATATTAGGGGGTGCTTACCTTAATTCGTTGTGTAGGGGTGCTTAACTTAATTCTTTGTGTATATATAACATAGTGCCTCGAGAAAGTCTGCACCCCTTTCCAAAATTATCACCTTTTGTTGCCTTATAGCCTGGAATAAAATTGCATTAAATCGAACTTTTTGCACCTTCATTTACACATCGTAATCCACAACTTCCAAGTGAAAAACAAATTCTACAAACAAGTGAGGTACCTGTGCTATGCGCGGGTGTGAGGCCAGAAGCAAACAGACAATGCAGAAACGGCGAATGTTAAAGCATGAAACCAATAAATTCCACATTCCTGTAGCACCTTCAGTCGCACGTCAGAGATGGACAGCAGGTTTGTGAAGGACTTCCATGAAAAACGTATCCGTTCGCAAACAAACGGGTACGTTTTTACTATGCCCAGCCAATGGCGAATCTGCATATGGCGATCTGTGAATTTCACGCTTAGAAAGTAGAAACCGTCACGGCATTCCATCATTCACTTGAACTCAATATCTTTTCATTCCAAACAGCAAAACTCCAATCACAAATTAAATAACATTAATATAAAAAAGAAACTTTTAACAACATTTGTGACATAAACAAATATTTAAATCCTGATGTGAAGTTCCGTATCGTTGGGTGAATACAATTACGAATTCAAAATCGTAATTGTATTCACTAAATTCCAATCATCAATTGATACTTCAACAAAACGATTAACACGATTAACGATTTAACATTACGATTGAATGACGGTTGTATTGGGATATCATCAAACCCGCTCATGGCTGTAATCTGTCCACTTCCGCATTCACGGCAGGTTCGCAATTCTCATCAAAATCTAAACAGTATTTGTAGAATTTCAATAAAAGCCACATCACTGTTCATATCGGTAAATATTATTCCATCGTGTTTGGAAAAATTGGAAAACTTGGAAAAACAATATAGCCTATTTTACTCCAGGGGGTCCGAGGATTACCCACCCAAAATATCGTTGCGATCGGTTCAACCGTTTTTGCGGTACCTTCGAACAGACAGACAGATGGACGGACATTTGGTGAATTATATAGTAAGATTCCAGATAATTAATTAAAAATACAAACCGAGAATATCTTGGTTGGATAAGTGTCCACCCCCTGAGTTAATACTTTGTGGAAGCACATTTGACAGCAATTACAGCTGTGAGACTGTTGGGGTAGGTCTCAACCAACTTTGCACACCTTGATTGGGCAATATTTGCCCATTCTTCTGTACAAAACTGTTTAAGCTCAGTCAAGTTGCATGGGGAGTGTTGATGGACAGCAATTTCAAGTCATGCTACAGATTTTCCATTGGATTTAGGCCGGGGCTCTGACTGGGCCACTCAAGGATATTTATATTTTGGTTCCTTAGCCACTCCAGTGCAGCTTTGGCTGTGTACTTCGGGTCGTTGTGATGCAGAAAGGTGAACTTCCGTCCAAATTACAGCTTTCTTGCAGAGGGCAGCAGGTATTCCTCCAGGATTTGTCTGTATTTTGCTCCATCCATTTTCCCATGTATCCTGACAAGTACCCCAGTCCCTTCTGTATGTGAACAGTCATATATATATATATATATATTGTTGCGGATCTGTCGCCGGCCTTATCCCCTTACAAAGGGGGGATTAGTCCCCTTGTCTTTGACTGACCAGGCGCGACCCGAGGCCTATGACGTCCCTTCCGGACAGCGCGAAATAGGGTATCAGGACCAAAATTCGCTATTACCTAATTACTTGCGCTGCCCTGAAACGAGGAAATAAGCCTCGCACGAACCACGTGTGTTGAGACGCCGAGCGGTGCGAACACGCGATCCGTGCCGTTTAGATGGTGAACCTGGTTCTAGCAGTCTTATTCGTGCCACGCTTAGTCAATGGATAAATCACAAAAGCAATCGAATTGGAAAAAGGAAGAACAAGATTTATTTACACTATACAATGGTTCAAGAAAAAGGGGACACAGTGCAGCCTTATACAGTCTTACTTAATACCCAGGACAAACGGGCCCGTCTCACATACACACACTCACACGGGGTTTGCAGCTGCAGGATGATAGTCCACGCATCCAGGGATGGCTCTCGTGCAGCTCCCTCCGGTCTCCGGCTCGTCCCGTGCAGATGGATCCAGGAGAAGGCAGGAGCTCGTAGCACGCCGTTTGGACGCACAGGTTTATTACGGGGCGAGCGGTAGGGGGTGGGCTCTGGTGCGGTTGGCGGTTAATCACTGGCGGCTATTGCTGCGTTTACTCGCGTGGCTGGAATACTCGCTATTCGCCACCGGCGCGTTTGGCTGTGGCCGCGTACTCGTACCGCCAAAGCCTCTTCTTCTTCCCCTCTGGCACGTACTTAATATGGCGAGTTACAGTTCAAAGCCTCAAAGCGCTATCGCAACTAAGTTCTCCCAAGTCCTTCTCCCTCAAAGTTCTCTCGATATGCGCTCACTGTAAAAGTCCTTCTCCCTCAAAGTTCTGCTGGTAAGTCCTCTATCTATCTCTCTCCTCTGCGAGTCCTGTTCAAGGGCTTTGTGCAGCGACTTATATCGGCACGCCCCGCGAACCTTCTCAAACTCACCAGATGCGCCTCTCCACGCCCTCTCATGCCATGCCGCTAGAGCCCTGATTGGCTGGTGGCTCTTACCGTCATCACCTCTGACGCTCCGATCTCAACGCCGCCCCCACCCCGACCCCGCGTTCCTCCTTCTCAGGCCTACCTCGTGTTACTCGACTAGTGGACAGCCAATGCTTAACAAACTGAGCGGGCAGCCAATGCGTAACAAACTGAGCGGGCAGCCAAATGGGGCACGGGATGGATTCCGCCCATCGAGGTGGAATTGAAGGGTGGACGCAAAATGAACAGGACCTAATCTCATGTCTTTACACAATGCAGATATTAATATGGGGAATGGCCTATACCTACACATACAATGACATAACTAATACTACAAGTTGGCCTACGTGTTGTTTGTGGAACTAACTATGAGGGGCAAACCTTTAGCATTTATTGAAGTCATATGTACAATCTCAAAACCGCAGCACTGACCCCCTCCCTTGCCAGACTCGTCCCCGATTCGAACCCACACAAGTGAGAACGACCGGTTTTGAGAAAGGTTCGGGACTAGTTTTTAAAATTACGTGTGACACTTAGATGTGGTTTCCCTCTACATTTAATCTAACACCCTGTATGTGACAGTTTTACAACACTAGATATGTCCCACCTACTGCGTTGTGTAACTAACTCCAGCAGACTCACACCCACAGTTAACCAAATTGCGGAATTGTTTTGAAACTAAACATAAAGCCGGTGGGGAGCGTGTTATTTACAACACGAAACTAATTATTTACATTTCTATAACCCACGACCTGTTCTTTTGTGGAAAGAAATTTGGAGGGGAGAAAACACAGCAATGCACCAATACACCAATACATATGGAACCAAAAGTTCAAATGTCATAGTGACATATTAATGACATAATGTCATAAATGCACAATCAAATGCCATAATAAATGTCACAATTGCTGCTTGGCTGCTGCTTGGCTGCATCTTCTTGTTTCCTGCTTCGTCTTCGGTGTGCCATAATAAAAACTTAAAGGTCTTCTTTCCTGACACAACAGAATACAATGTACAAACCGTGTCCGTTTTTATTTGCCAGCAGGGCCAATCTTATGGTCCATCTGCGTGACATTGACGCCACTTAAAGCCAGTGGTCTGCAGGTGCAAGATAAGTTTGCAGCAAATGTCTGCTCAGTAAAAATTCCAGGCCACAGAACATGTGGTCCATAAGGTGTATTGTTGCAGCAAAATGCAGCAGGAGTGCCGCAAAAGTGTAGCCAGGTGCAGCTGCACAGTTCAGGGTTCCTGCACACTCCCCTCCAAAATGGGTCCATGGGTGGGGAAGAAGACAAAGCACAGTTAGCAAAGGAAAGGACGCAAAGGTACACCAGAACACGAGGTAATGCAACATGAGGGGCGCGGGAGAGCGAGCAGAGCAAGCTCGTCCCTAGCCGTTCGTAACCCCCCATGTCAGCCTACACTACCCTTGCCCTTCCCTGTATTTACAATTTACAAATTTGTCACTATGTCTTGTCTCCCATATCCCCCTCTAAACCAAATTCGTCTTCCAATCCCCCCCAAGAAGGAAGAGATGGAATTACACACAATGTCTAATCACGTCGAGATTGGTCTCACCCACTCAAATCGTTCACAAAACCTGGTGTGGAGTCCCGTCTCCTTTGGTGAGTGGATGTGGATGGTGCGAAGAGATTCCTCATCCTAACTATACTCTAATAACATTAACTCAGTTACACTACCCGGGGTCTTGCCCTGCCAATTCAATTGGCCATCGTTACACTATGTGGTTCTAAAAACCAATTCCCATTGACCCACCCTGTGGTGCCCATGAATTTGGGTCTCACTCCCCAATTTTTCTTACTGTGCCTTTGCACAATTTCGGGGCTGGGTCATGTGGCTCCACTAGCAGGTCCAACTACCTGCGCACCTCCGCCACTGAAGTCGCCACCCGAGCTTACCTTGCTCCTTGCGACTACCCTACACTGGGGAAGGCCCCTCCTGGCTCTCACACCCCTCTGATGCCCTCTCTGGCATTGGGCTACTCGGGTCCTTTCCTAGGATCCTCGGGCCCCACTGAACACTACTCTGACTGGCTCCCATAGCCTACCTGCGGCCTCACCTGGCCGACAGACTACCAGTGGCGGGGTGCCCCAACAACCATACGCACCAACAAAGCCCACACGCCCAGCCATTCACTGACTCATGCACCCATCCAAGCACTTCCTGCTACTTACTGCACCACAGGTGTCAATATCCAACAATTTACCTCGACCCTCTACCTGACTTTTAAACTACCCTCCCCGGGTATCCGTGAAGGGGTCCATCTCCCCCCATTCACTCCTTCGCACCATGCATTCCACACCACTCATTCCACACCATTTATTCCACACACCAAGCTCGCTTGCACACCTCTTGTGCTCTCATTCCTTTTTCCATTCACTCCAACACAATTCCACTTGTCCTCAATACACCACTTATACACTACTACATACACACAGCATCATCTAACTAACTACTTCCCTCTAATACTCGTGCTTTCCCGTCTTCCCTTACACTAAGCACACCCTCATCATTATCATCCAACTAATCTCTCTACGTCCCCTCGACCTGTACCAAAGTCACTACTTAAATCTCATGTCTCCTATTGTCATTTCTAAATCCCTAACACTATCCTAGCCCGCCCTCGGCTAGTTTACACTGCCATCCCCATAATCTACTGCTCAATGCTCATGTGCCCCAAAATGTGAGGGATGGTAGATCTACCATCCCTCTATGCTGGGTACCATTCGCCAACACTATTTCTATTCGTCTACTCCACTCGAGCCTCTCGGTGCGGAAATACATCGTCGTCACAGCTCGGCTTTGAAAAGCCGAGCAATGCATGCGGGTGGTTGTTCGCCTGTTGTTTGGGTCCGTCCGGCATTTTCGATTCAGGGGAGGAGGTTTTGTTGGGCCAAGGTTCCAGGCGCCATCTCTGCGTGGGGCCTGTCGGTCCCCTACACGGTGGCCCAACCTCCCACGGTCGGAGCACCGCGGCAGCCAGGGGGCGAAGCTCCGACCTCTCCTTCCTCCCCTTGAACAGTGCCGATCGCCTTTCCGCCAAGGCGCGGCACCGACCATACAGGGCGGGGCCTGGCACGAATCGTGCACGCCGCCGCCGCAACGATCCCCGCCGGTCCCCGCTGCACACAAAGCGCCCCGCGCACCGAGGGCTCGTGTCGGCTATTCGTCGCCCTAAACGCTGCCCCAGTCTGCGTCGATGCCCGAGTCGCATTCTCACACTCACACGTGACCCACTCCTCTCTCGCACACCGAGGCGCCCCCATACACTCCATTACTGCACTCTCCTGTGCACACTCTTCTCTTGCACACTCAGGTGAACACCACTCAGGCGCACTCACACCGTTCGCACACTCCATCATCACACACCCTCGTGCACATCCTGGCGCACTCGTACTACTCGCGCATTCCGTTACACACTTGGCCATCGCACACCCTCGCGTACACTCTTTTGTTACATCCTCAGTAACAACTACGGGTGTGCACTCTCCGGGTACACACCCACTCAGCGCACAATTACCCACGGGTGTGCACTCTCTTGTTGCACACCCAATCACGCGCTCTGGTGTGCACTCCCGCACACTCCCTACACCACGCTCCGGTGTGCATCCTCTCTCACTCTCGGCCATCGCATACTCTGTTTCACACTCGGTTTCCCACATACACTCCGTTATACACTCACGCTTTGGTGCCGTTCGCACACGCGCGCCATTCACCCTCACAAATCGCACCACGGACCTTCCACGAGCGACCGGGTTTCGTCTGGATCCCAAGCGCGCCAAAAATGTTTTCGCGCCAAACATTTTTGCGCTATACACACTCCTACTCGCCTCAGCGCTTCTTCCTCTTTGCTTCTCCTCCGCCACCTGCAAACTCTTTATTTGGTTAGCAAGCACGTCATCATGATGTGAACACAGACCTTGCACATACTCCATCACCTCCTCCTTTATTTCATTTTTAGGCTCCTTCTGTCTCTTTTTAATTTCACTCACCCCTTCTTCTACTTCCTCTAACTTTTGTTTCACCTCTTCTATTTCCCGGTGCGCCCCCACGATTTCTTCTTCTAGAGCCACCCTGGTCGTCTCTATATGGGTTCTAACCTCTCGTTCCCTTGTCCCCAACGTCTCTACCACGTCATCTAACCTCTTTTTCAGCCCTTCGTGTACCCCCGGACACTCCTTCTTCGTCGCAATTACCTCCCTTCTTATTTCCTTTTGTGCCGCTTTCAGCCCCCCTATCACGTCCGTGTTCTTACCCACTTGCTCCCTTAAATCCTGCTGTCCCACCGTCAGCTTCTCCACTTCCCGCGTCAATTCCTCTATACCCCCATGTAACCTAGCCGTACTCTTCCTCAACTCCTTCTCCACGCACTCCTCGCACTGCTTTACCTCGTCGCGTACCAATGCAACCTTTTTGCTCACCCCGCGCCTTATGTCCTCCCCCATCTCTTCTATTTCCCTCTTAGATGCTACCCTCATTTTTTTCAAATTTATTCTTTTGGGTGTCCATTTTGCTTTCCAGCCCGTTTTTCGCCTCTTCCAATTGACCCCGCATTTTGTTTTCCAATTTATCTGACCCGTCTTTCATTTCTTTCATTTCCCGGGTGGATTTGTCCCCCATTTCCTTCAATTGGCCACCCATTTCTTTCATCTGATTAGCCATTTGCCCACTCGTCACATCCATTTTATGATCCGACCTTACCATATAGGGCCATATTTGTGCCATAAATAGGTCCTTATCCATTGGCGCCATGGGCTCGGCTTCCGCTGCCTCGTGCAAGGCGCCGCCATTTTCTACCCCTACTGCCGGCCTCTCATCAATTGCTTCCTCCATTTCTTCCAATTCTTCCTGGGGGTCCTGGGTCATCGATTCTAACTCCTGATCTATCTCCTCCTCTACCCCCACCGGCATCCGACCGCTTTGGCTAGCCATGGCACGAATTTAATTTAGATGTTAATAACTAAATTTCGGTCGCTCGTAATTTTCGAGTGCGTTAAGCGCACTTCGGGTATCAATCCAAACTCCTGACACCAAATGTTGCGGATCTGTCACCGGCCTTCTCCCCTTACCAAGGGGGGATTAGTCCCCTTGTCTTTGACTGAACAGGCGCGACCCGAGGCCTATGACATCCTTTCCGGACAGCGTGAAATAGGGTATCAGGACCAAAATTCGCTATTACCTAATTACTCGCGCTGACCTGAAACGAGGAAATAAGCCTCGCATGAACCACGTGTGTTGAGACGCCGAGCAGTGCGTACACGCGATCCGTGCCGTTTAGATGGTGAACCCTGTTCTAGCGGTCTTATTCGTGCCACGCTTAGTCAATGGATAAATCACAAAAGCGATCGAATTGGAAAAAGGAAGAACAAGATTTATTTACACGATACAATGGTTCAAGAAAGAGGGGACACAGTGCAGCCTTATACAGTCTTACTTAATACCCAGGACAAATGGGCCCGTCTCACATACACACACTCACACGGGGTTTGTAGCTGCAGGATGATGGTCGGCACGTCCAGGGATGGCTCTCGTGCAGCTCCCTCCGGTCTCCGGCTCGTCCCGTGCAGATGGATCTAGGAGAAGGCAGGAGCTCGTAGCATGCCGTTTGGATGCACAGGGTTATTACGGGGCGAGTGGTAGGGGGTGGGCTCTGGTGCGTTTGGCGGTTAATCACTGGCGGCTATTGCCGCGTTTACTCGTGTGGCTGGAATACTCGCTATTCGCCACCGGCGCGTTTGGCTGTGGCCGCGTACTCGTAGCGCCAACGCCTCTTCTTCTTCCCCTCTGGCGCGTACTTAATATGGCGAGTTACAGTTCAAAGCCTCAAAGCGCTATCGCAACGAAGTTCTCCCAAGTCCTTCTCCCTCAAAGTTATCTCGATATGCGCTCGCTGTAAAAGTCCTTCTCCCTCAAAGTTCTGCTGGTAAGTCCTCTATCTCTCTCTCTCCTCTGCGAGTCCTGTTCAAGGGCTTTGTGCAGCAACTTATATTGGCACGCCCCGCGAACCTTCTCGAACTCACCAGATGCGCCTCCCCACGCCCTCTCATGCCATGCCGCAAGAGCCGTGATTGGCTGGTGGCTCTTACCGTCATCGCCTCTGATGCTCCGATCTCAACACCGCCCCCACCCCGACCCCGCGCTCCTCCTTCTCAGGCCTACCTCGTGCTACTCGACTAGTGGACAGCCAATGCTTAACAAACTGAGCGGGCAGCCAATGCGTAACAAACTGAGCGGGCAGCCAAATGGGGCGCGGGATGGATTCCGCCCATCGAGGTGGAATTGAAGGGTGGACGCAAAATGAACGGGACCTAATCTCATGTCTTTACACAACGCAGATATTAATAGGGGAAATGGCCTATACTTACACATACTATGACATAAATAATACTACAAGTGGGCCTACGTGTTGCTCGTGGAACTAGCTATGAGGGGCAAACCTTTAGCATTTATTGAAGTCGTATGTACAATCTCAAAACCGCAGCAATATATTGTTGCGGTTTTGTGTTTTTGCAATAAAAGGTTGATTTCCCCCTCATAGTTAGTGACACTACAACATGTAGCCTCGTTTAAGATCAGTTATTTCTTATTAAGTGTAAGGGTAGACCTTTCCTATGTGTAGTTTTGCATTGAGTAGAATAATGAGAGTTAGGTCTCCTTCAAATGCTTTATGCCGCCTCGATGCTTTGGTTTTTGGCGCAAACGACCACGAGGTCGGCCTGACAAGTCGAGGCAGGCCAAGGAAGGCGGGACAGGAGACGTGGGAGTGACTGGTAAGCACGAGCTGCCAATCAGGTATTGACTTGATTTGTCGTTGGAGGTATTGACTTCTATAGGGTTGGTTTTCTAAGGCTTATATCAAAATATTAACTTATATCAAATAAGTCTTTTAAGGTGAAAGCGCGATGACGTCACCACGTCATGCGGCACGAATGCGCGCCTGTGTCGTTGGAGGTATTGACTTCTATAGGGTTGGTTTTCTAAGGCTTATATCAAAATATTAACTTATATCAAATAAGTCTTTTAAGGTGAAAGCGCGATGACGTCACGCGGCCTTGCCTAGATGTAGGCCGCACCTCATTTTGTCGAATAAAGTGGTATTCGGGTGGTTCCGGTATTTGGGACCGCAGGGACGGAAAGTGCAGGTACGGGGTGCCAGGCACTCCCCAGCCGGCCCGCTCTGAAGGTTCGGATCGGGACACCGGGATTCATTCCGGTCGCCCGGTCGGCCCGGAGGTGGGGGTGCGGGGCCTGTCACGGAACGTCAAAACAAACGGCCTGCCGGGGCCACCCAAAAGTCGGGCATGAGGGGCGCGTCCACTAATGGAACGCCTCTCGCTTCCCAGATCGAGGGCCATGTGGTCAGGAGAACCTCATCCCTTCTGGTTGCCTTGCCGTCCCACCGTGAGCACTGGTCAGGGTGTACTTCAAACTAAGCTTAAGTGTCAAGCGTTAAGTTCCTCCTTGCCCTCGCAAGGGAAAGGCTAGGGTCAAGCTCTTCCAAATTTCCAAACACTAGAAATCGGACGTCTCAAATTAATTAATTAATTTGTCAATACATCTCAGTCGCCCGCGACCTCTCCAGTGCGGGCGTCGAACCAGTTCATTCCCGGTGCGACCGGGCCGAGTATCGGCCCGACCGTGGCCGAAGCCGTTGATTCCGCCGTAGCACGCTAACGCGTAGGCTCGCGCGTCCCTGGTCCGCCGGGGCTCCGCGGGTGTCCTACCGTGCCTGGCGCCGCTATTCTCTCAAACTTCCGGGAGTAGGTGCCGGTGCCCGGGGACGGATTTCGCTGTCTAAACATGGTAGCGCTAGGCCAGTGGGACCGCCGGGACCCACGTGCACTCACAAGTTGTTCTGCGTGTGGGCGGCAGTATCAGACCGGGGCGCCCAAACGCTCCCCGGCTAAAGTTCATCCTGAAAGCGCCCACATTGTGCGGACAAACCCCACCAAGTCGAGGGCCACGTGGTCAGGAGAACCTCGTCCCTTCTGGTCACACTTTGCCTATCGGCCGGCCTCGAAGACCGAAATTGTGTCGGTTACCGATCCTTCGGGTTCGGAACTATGCCACCCTAAAAATTGAGGAACCGCCGAGCCGGGCGATAGACGCGCATATTCGCCTGCCTGCCTTTGTTCGAGATACGTGCCGTAAAGATCCCTCCCGCCTGCCTGCCTTCGTCGAGGGACGTGCTGTGACCGCAGAGGGCCACGCCGGGCGAGCTGTTCCTGAACAACAAAGCCGGCGCATTCACCGCATGAACCAACCTTCCTTCATTTCCCCTGTGAGTGTGAACGGGCCCATTGTCTGGGGAATAAGCTAAGACTGCTTAAGTGCCTGCTCTGTGTCTCTTCGCCTTGTATAGCTGTAAATAAACCTGTGTTCTTCCTTCTATTTGATCGTTCCTGTCATTTCCATCTATTGACTAAGCGTGGTATGAATTATAGCGCTCTAATCGGGTTCCAATAATAAGGTAACTGCACGGACCACGTGGTACACCATCCGCTTGGACGTACTCAAATTATGCGTGGTTCGTGCGAGACTTGATCCCCGCTTCCGCGGCGGCGTAGGTACTTAGGTACATGCGAGATTTGTCCTGAAACCCTGTCCTGCGTCTGCCCGGGAGTGGCGACTCAAGTCTCGTGGTTGCGACGACCCGAAAAGAACAAGGGGTTAATCTCCCCTTGGTAAGGGAAGGAAGGTCGCGGAAACCGTAACATTTGGTGTCAGGAGTGGGATTGGACCTGGAGTGCACTTCACACACTCAAAATTACGAGCGGACGAAATTTAGTTGCTAAATCCAAATTGTATTCGTACCATGGCTGGCCAAGGCTGTCGAATGCCGGTGGGGGTAGAAATAGAGGAAGAATTAATGACCCAGGACTCACAAGAGAGGCAGATGGTAATGGAGGACGCCGAAGAGGGGGAGGCAGCTGGCGAAGAAAATGGCGGCGCCCCGCACGTGGCGGCGGCAGCCGGGCCCGCTGTGTGGACCCGGCTCGACATTGGGTTATACCTGGCCCAAATAATGAAAAAATAGGATGCCCAAAAGGACGATATGAAGGACGAAATGCGGGGACTAAAGAATGACATGAATAAAATAAATGGGAAAATGGACACCCAGAGAAGCGAAGCAAGGTGTAACATGTAAAAGTTTGAAAGCAAAATGGGTGGTCAATTGAAGGAAATGGGGGACAAATCCACCCGGGAATTGAAAAAAATAATGGCAGAGTCAAAGAGGGATATGAAAAAGGCATGGGAGGACATAAGGCGCGGGTTGAGCGAGGAGGTCGCAATGGGGCGCGACAAGGTGAAGCGATGTGAGGAACGCGTGGGGAGCGAGCTTGGGCAGTGCACAGCCAAATTAACGGGGGCAATGGAAATCGCGACGCGGGGTGTAGAAGACCCGACGGTCGCCGAATTGGACAAATAAATTTTATGGGCGCCGACGATTGTCGAAGTAGAAAAAGAAATGATGGAAATTTGGGCCGAAGAGACGGTAGAATCAGAAAATAAATCGCGGGAGGTAGAAATGGAACTAGTACAACGTTCGGATTCACACCGTGATGCCGTGCTTGCTAACGCCAATAAAGGTTTACAAGTGCGCCGGGGAAGGAGGACCCAGAGGTGAGAAATAATGGTGCGAATGTGCTTGGCGCGAAAGGGTTTTTGGTGTGCTTGGGAGAGAGACGAGATCCAGACGGTCGCGGAAGGTCCATTGTGCGGTGTATGAGGGCGACTGGTGCGCGGTACGAGAGAGAGTGTGCACCGGAGCGTGAGTGTGTGCGAGAAAAGTGTGCGATGATTGGGTGTGTAACAGGAGAGTGCACACCCAAGGTTGTTACGGAGAGTGTGACGGAGGAGTGTGCCAGAGAAGAGTGTGTTTCAGAGTGTGTAACAGGGGAGTGCACACCCGAGAGTGTGGAAAAAGAGTGCGGTGACAGATAGTGTAACGGAAAAGTGTGCGCCGGCATGTGCCAGAGAAGAGTGTGTAATGGGAGAGTGTGTTGCAGAGTGTGTGCAGGAGTGCACACCCGGGGGTGTTACAGAGTGTGTAACAGAAAAGTGTGCGATGATGGGGTGCGTGAAAGGTGCGAGTGCACCTGGGTGGTGTGCACCGGAGAGTACGGAGTATGAGGGAGAATGCACACCAGACTGTGTGCGGGAAAAGTGTGTAATGAAGTGTGTGAAAGGCGTGAGTGCGCCTAGGTGTGCAGGTACGAGTATGGAGTGTGAGGGAGAATGCACACCAGAGGATGTGGAAGGAGAGTGTGCAGTAACGGAGTGTATGGGAGGCGCGTGGGGACACCTGGGTGTGCGAGTGCGGAGTGGGTGGCGAGGTGTGAGGATGCGGCTCAAGCATCGACACCGACCGGGGTAGCGTTTAGCGGGAGGGATAGCAGACGCAAGCCCCCGGGGAGTGGTGTGCAGCAGGGACCAGCTGAGATCGGTGCCGCGGCGGTTTCACAAGGACCGATGTGCACGATTCGTGCCGGCCCCCGCACTGTATGGTTGGTGCCGTGCCATGTGGGAAAAGCGAACGGCGAGGTTCAAGGGGAGGTCGAAGATTTCGGAGCTGCGCACCTTGGCGGGTGCGGTGCTCCGACCGGGGCCGGTTGGGTCATCGTGCGTGGGACCGCGAGGCCACGCGCAGGGATGGAGCCTTGCACCTTGGCCCATCCATACCTCCCCCTTTGGATCGAAAATGCCAGACGGACACAACATACAGGCGACCAACCACCCACATGGATCGCTCGGCCCGTCGAGGCCGAGCCATGACAATGTACATCCACTTGGTGAGGCTCGAGTATAGTGAACTGATGAGGATAGTGTACCCTACGTGGAGGAATGGTAGTCTGACCATTCCTCACATGGCCGGGGCCCATGAGCATTAGTTTAGGGGGATGGCAGTGATAGGCACATGGAGGTGCCAGCAATGATTACCTCCATGGGGCACCGAAGCTAGCTGAGGGAGGGCTAGGATAATGTTAGGGAATTCGAAGACTGTAGGAACAAGATTTAAGTAGTGACACTTGTACTGTAGTGGGGACGTAGGGAGATTAGCTGGATGATAATGACGAAGGGAGTGCATAGTGTAAGGGGACGACGAGGGTGCACGAGTGTTAGGGGAAAACCAGTCAGTTCGATGATGCTGTGTGCTTGGTGAGGAATTGTGTGTGGAAAACAAAAGGAATTGCGTTTGAGGTGAGTGAGCTCAAAAGGTGTGCGAGAAAAGTGGTGTGCGAGATAAATGGTTTGCGAATAAGTAGTGTGGAATGCATGGTGTGGAATGCTTGGTGTGGAATAAAAGGTGTGGAATGCATGGTGTGAAGGAGTGAATGGGGGGAGATGGAACCCATTCACGGACATGCAGGGTGGGTAGTGTAAAGCCAGGTAGAGGGCAGAGGCAAAATTTGTATGGATATTGACACCTGTGGTGCAGGTAGTAGCAAGTAGTGTTTGGTTGGGTGCATGAGTATGTGGAGTGGCTGGGCGTGTGGTTTAATTGGTGCGTATGGTTATTGGGGCACTCCCCCACTGGTAGTTTGTTGGCCAGGTGAGGCCGCAGGTAGGCTCTGGGAGCCAGTTAGGGTAGTTGTGAGTAGTTGTTGAGTGGGGCCCGAGGATCCCAGGAGAGGACCCGGGTTGCCCAATGCCAAGGTGGGCATTAGGCGGTAAAGTGCCAGGAGGGGCCTTCCCCAGTTTAGGTAGTTTTAGGCGCAGGTAAGCTCGGGTGGCGACTTCAGTGGCGGAGGTGCGGAGGTAGGTAGACCTGCTAGTAGAGCCACACGACCCAGCCCCGAAATTGTGCAAGGGCACAGAGTGAAAATTAATTGGGAGTGACACCCAAATTTTGAAGAGCACCACAGAGTGGACAATGGGAATTCGGGTTTTTAGAACCACATAGTTTAAAGATGGCCGATTGGCAGGGTACGACCCCGGGTAGTTTAAATGAGTAAACGTCAGTAGTGTAGTTAGGATATGAGAAATCCCTTCGCACCATCCACAGCCAATCACCGAGGAAGACGAAGCTCCACACCAGGGCTCTGTAAGCCGTTTGAGTGGTGAGACGCATCACGACGTAAGGGTGACATTGTGTTTGTTCCATCCCTTCCTTCCTGGGAGGGATTGGGAGACGAATTGGGATGAGAGGGGGATATGGGAGACAAGACATAGGGACGAATTGTAAATACAAGGGAGGGCTAGGGTAGTGTAAGCCGACGATGGGGAGGTACGAACGGTTAGGGACGAGCCTGCTCTGCTCGCTCTTCCGCGACCCTCGCGTTGCATTACCTTGTTTTGCTGTGTGCCGTTGCACCCTTTCCGCTTTGCTGGTCGTGCTTTGTCTCTCCCCCCACCCCAGGACCATTTTGGAGGTGGAGCCGTGCAGCACCATCGACCTGTGCAGCATTCCTTCTGCACCTTGTTACATCTGTGCAGCCGAATGGCGCAGCATTTGCTGCCATATCCTTTGTTGTAACTTTGCTGCACCTGTGCAGCACTTTGCTGCCACTTACACACTACCTTACACACTATGGACCACAAGTTTGTGGCCTTGCACCTCTGCTGTGCAGCACCTTGCTGCAAAACCATCTTGCATCTTCGGACCACTTGTTTTGAGTGGCATTAATGTCACGCAGTCGGACCACATGAGGTTGTCCCTGCTTGGCAAAGAAAAGAAATAAAAGCATTTTTTGTGCATTTTTATTATGGTGTGCTTAGGACGAGAAAATTTGTAAGTTTATGTAGCCCTGAAGATCAAAAAATGGCCTGTATGCCGGCCCGGGGGCTAGGCGGTTTGATATATGCACACAGAAGATGCAGGAAGCAAGAAGCAAGATGCAAGAAGCAAGCAGCAAGTGTTATGAATTATTAGTGTGTTTTGGTTTTTGCTGTGCTTTCTCTCCCCTCCAATCTTCTCTTCCAAAAAGGACAGGTCCTGGGTCATAGAATTGTAAATAAATTAAGTTTTCTGTGCTTGTAAATATAAAAATGCTGCCCACCGGCTATGTGTTTAGTTTGACAAATTCCGGAATTTGGTTAGTTGTGGGCGTGATTCTGTTAGATAGCTACTCAACACAATGGGGGGGAGGGGGGGGCATATTTAGTGTTTTAAAACTGTCGCATACACGGGTTAGAGTAAATGTTAGGGGGAACCACACCTATATGTCTCATGTAAAAGTAAGGTTAATTTTGCATGTCATTCTCAAAACTGGTCGTTTCATTTGTTGGTTTCGACTCGGAGACGAGTCTGACGAGGGAGACGGGTAGTGTTGCGGTTTTGTGTTTTTGCAATAAAAGGTTAATTTCTCCCTCATAGTTAGTCACACTACAACATGTAGCCTCATTTAAGATCAGTTATTTCTTAGTAAGTGTAAGCGTAGACCTTTCCTTTGTGTAGTTTTACGTTGAGTAAAATAATGTGAGTTAGGTCTCCTTCCAATGCTTTATGCCGCCTCGATGCTTTGGTTTTTGGCGCAAACTACCACGAGGCCGGACTGACAAGTCGAGGCAGGCCAAAGGAAGGCGGGACAGGAGAAGTGGGAGTGACCGGTAAGCATGAGCCGCCAATCAGGGCTCGAGGGGAGTGGCTTACCACTGCATCAAAAGGCGTGTTTTGGAACATTCGATGCGGGCTAAGGGCGTGGCAATATAACCCTTTGCGCAAAGCCCCCACCTGAGTTATGAGGCAAGCCCATGCGAGAAAGACATGCGCTGAGTGATGAGCTTGAGTTATCGGTTCGAAGCGCTGAACAAGTTATGAGCCGGGGTCATAACTTGTTGGTCATAACTTGGTCATAACTCAATACCCCATAATGACAAAGAGAAAACAGGATTTTAGAAAGTTTTGCAAATTTATTCAAAAGAAAAAACTGAAATATCACATTTACATAAGTATTCAGACCCTTTGCTATGACACTTGAAATTTAGCTCAGGTGCCTCCCATTTCTCTTGATTATCTTTGAGATGTTTCTACACCTTGATTGGAGTCCACCTGTGGTAAATTCAATTGATTGGACATGATTTGGAAAGGCACACACCGGTCAAAATAAGGTCTCACAGCTGACAATGCATATCAGAGCAAAAACCAAGCCATGAGGTCGAAGGAACTGCCTGCAGAGCTCAGAGACAGTATTGTGTCGAGGCACAGATTTGGGGGAGCCTAGAAAAAAAATTCTGCTGCATTTAAGGTTCCCAAGAGCACAGTGGCCTCCATAATTCTGAAATGGAGGACGTTTGGAACAACCAGGACTTTTCCTAGAGCTGGCCGCCCGGCCAAACTGAGCAATCGGGGGAGAAGGGCCTTGGGAAGAGAGGTGACCAAGAACCTGATGGTCACTCTGGCTGAGCTCCAGAGATCCTGTGTGGAGATGGGAGAAACTTCCAGAAGGACAACCATCACTGCAACACTCCACCGATCTGGGCTTTACGGCAGAGTGGCCTGACAGGAGCCTCTCCTCGGTGAAAGACATATGAAAGCCCGCTTGGAGTTTGCAAAAAAGCACCTAAAGGACTCTCAGACTGTGAGAAACAAGATCATGTGGGCTTGTGTGGGATCAAGTGTGGATTGACAAGGGAAAAAATGAATTTAAACGATTTCAGCATAAGGCTGCAACATAACAAAATGTGAAAAAAGTGAAGGGGTCTGAATACTTTCTGAATGCACTGTATATATATAGTTCAAACCAAAGAACCAAACCAAAGAATCAAAAAGAAAAATTCTTCACACCGTGCCACATTTCCTATGCTGTATTAAAAAAACCAATCTATCATTGCTCGATGAAAGTGAAGTGAATCATACCTCGTTAAATCGCACAATGGAATTTGCTTCAATCCTGCAACTCTTGCTTCCTTGATCGATGCATTAGGCCTGTTGGCTATTGTTTTACGTAATTGAACCTGATTTAGTCTTGCTGCAGAAATACATATCCAAAAGTGAGGCTTGAAATACAGGATTGCACATTTCCCAATGGGGGGGGGGGGGGGGGGGGGGGCAAAAATCTTTTCACCATTTTTATTGTTGTGAAGCATTCTTTCTTTCTTTCTCCTCAATAAAACATAAATAACAAGGAATTTAATCAAGTTTCCTTCAGGTGTTACCTTGCAGCAAAGTGCATTGCAAACCAGAAAGAGGAATCGGAGATTACAGACCATCATCAGGGCGTGGTGTGTGTGTGCATGCGTGTGTGTATGTATGTGCGTGCATATTGTCGTGTCTACCCTGTAGCAAAGACCTCAGGGCAACAGATGGCTGACCGAGCTTTAACTCTGAGGCATATACCCAAACTATGGCAGTTCCTTTTACATGCGTGGGGGTGGAGGGTAACAAGGCTTACCTGAGCGGATTTCACTGGGCGTCCTCGAACCCACGACAAATAAACAAGACAGACAAGAAATTGAAAAATGTACAAAAAATGGGTTTAATGAAAATAATGCCAGTGAACAAAGAATGTGCGGTAAAATCTTATTCCTATATTGAGGCGCCTCGACACGGACTCGTATACAACACAAGGGGAAAATAAACGAAAGTAAAAATGTCATGTGGTGAGTTGCCTGGTACTCAGCCATGGTCTCAACAATGGTTTTGGTGGCGTCCCCGGTTCTGCGCCCCTGCATGGGAAGACATGCGTTGGAGTGAAGTCGCGTTCACCGTCAGCCGCCGACGCGAAGCGAACAGGCAAGAGCTCTTCCCTCGGTCCTTCTCGCTCGGCTGCACCGAGCTCTGACCGTCCCACACTTCCCAGGTGCGCACGACATGAAGAGCAGCCGTCACGAGCCAACACCCAGAGAAAGAGAGAGGAATGCGTCCGCCTCCACTAACGCCCAGAACAGGGAGAGTGAAAATGTGACTGGCTGCCAGAGCTGCCAGAGCCAGTAACATTTTCGCCTATTTACGGACAATCGGCCTATTTAGTTTTCAACGAGGTGGCTTCGCACGAGGCATATGGAGCATGCTAAATCGACACAATTCTATCTGGACTAAGGTATTTCATTACCTACCCCCACACACTTAAAGGGATCAATAATAACATGACAAAGAAGATGAGAAAGAACCAAACATGGCAGCATAATGGTCCGAGCATCCGCTGTGAGACTGAGAGGTCAGTGATTCGAACCCCAACCGAGTCATACCAAAGACTTAAAAGACAACACGTATGTGCTGACAACCACGTATGACAACGGTGTTGTATATTACCACAACCACGTAATAAAAGACAAAGACAACCGCGTATGTGCTGCCTCCTTGCTTGGCACTCAGCATTTATAAAGGATAGAGCACAGACAAACATCCACAGTTTAGCAACCATTGTGGATGTTTTGATGGGCCTAATGACCTCCTCCTACATTGAGGCTCTTTGTTGGGAAACTTATCCCCAATTCTGACCCATGATCTTTATTACACCCATTAACCTTTCCCAAACGCAACCATTTTACTTGCTGGTTTTTTCTGTTGTTTTTTTATTTGTGTACAGAGTCGAGGCTCGTGTGAATCGTTTCAGTGATTCCTCCCCTTTGTCCCTCTCCTCCTGTGACCAATAAGGAGTTGTGATGACGTAACACGGGAGGTCATAAAAGACCGCCAGGTGATCGTATCAGCTAGATAAGAGAGTGAGTGAGTTCCAGTTGTGAGACAGCCAGTGAGTTTCAGTTGGAGTGAGGTCGGGGAGAGCAGTTGGAGTTCCAGTTTGCGTCGGCCAGCTGAAGAGTGAATTGAGGAAAGTCAGGTCGGGGTGAGAGAATGGACAGTACAGCGGGTGGGAACAGCAGAGTTTGCAGTATCTGGATGCAGAGATGGCCAGCCTGCCCTCCGCTCCTTACTAACTCGGCTTCCCACTGGCCCACAAGACCCGGACTACACATCAGAATATATGGTGGCTCAAGAATGGTGTGTCTAGTCTATGGTGGCTAAAGAAGAGAAGGATGGCCTAGCCTCCTCTATTCCTCACCTCCCCCCCCCCCCCACCCCCCGAAACCTCCCTACCCCCATCAATTTAAAAAAATCTATTTTCCCATTCTCAGTGTCTTGTATCTCTTCTGTACAGGTGCATTGTCTTCAATAACCAAGTTAAGTAGGCGCAGCCATATTTGTGTTTTGGAATAAGCGCATTACCGCCGGGTTCTCTTTCTTTCTCTAATTGTTATGTTGTGTCAAAATTATTTTACAAAATTCGAATCAGGATGTTTTATTCACATTTCCCTGTTAGTATGCCGCATTTTGGGAAACAAGGAAGAAAATAACAAATACTGATTGCTGGTTCTAACTGATCTCTATTTTGACCTTTTACTGTTTGTAGTCACAACTCAGTTTCACTTAATCTTCACACTTCCTTTAATAATACACATTTTTATTACTTAGGAACCTAAAAACATTTTTTATATTCGTGTTAACAGCACCAGTCATAGGAATGGTATACTTGACACCACCAAGGATAAGTACATAGTCTGCAATACTAGAACTCGGTGATCCAATAACCATGTAAAAACAGAGTAGAAATCTGCCATTGATCCCTCCACTTAATGCTTCTTAAAATGGCTAACAAAACGTATTTTCAACAATATGAGCATGATGACATGCATCTCCATCGATATCTAGCAACTGTGGGGCTCTCCTACTCTGAATTCCATTTTTTGCCTCTCATAAGATGGAATTAATCACGATCAACATGCGCTTTTCCTAAGGTTTCTTTTTGTCGTTAAACAAGTTGTCAAGTCCTGAAATTAGGGTATTGCTATCAACTTTGACATTGCTTGCGGATTCCAGGTGATGAATAACTTTTTGTTGATGAGGGCAGAAGTTTCTGACATGTACAGCAAGAACATGATGCTTGTTTGAGTTGGTTGCTTCATCAATGTTCAGAGAAAACTTGATCTGCTGTATGGAATAGATAACTTTATCTTTAGAAGTTTTGGATAGCCCGTGGATTAGTTCACAGGTAGCTGGTGGTCTGTCATTGAGAGTTGTCCTGAGCCAAAGCTTTTGCAAGACAAAGAAAGAGCAATCAGAGATTACAGACCCTCACCAGTACGTGGTTTTAGTGGTTTTTAAGGCTTTTGTGTTATGATTCTCATTGAAATATTCTACAGGAGGAGGTGAAAATTTCCTGTCAATCGAACCAATGGTTGCAGAGAAAATCATATTTATTCTGTGCAGACAAACAAAAAAACAAAGACAGACAAACGGACTAAAATGCAATACCCTCTCCTTTGGCGAGGGTAACAAGTTTTGGCACTTGTGAAAATGACAATTTTCTGCTGTGAAAGTCAAAAACAGTTTCTGCATTTTGGACTCTGCATTCTTATTCATTGTTTACCAAAAGGCCAGTGCTGTTGAAGGTTCTATCGTAACCGATTGTGTTGTGGATGGACTATTTGTTGACCGTCCTGTCAGCACATTGTTTGAACAGGCTGAAGAGTTTCTGCTGACCTTAAACAATAATAACTAGAAAGAGCAATCAGAGATTACAGACCCTCGCCAGGACGTGCTTCCGGTGGTTTTTAAGGCTTTTGTGTTAAAAAAAATATGGCGGCCGAACCACGTGACTGATGACGTCATCATTTTTTTTTTCTTCACCAATTTATCCCGAGATGATGCTCAATAAATTTCATCTTTATCGGATGAAGTTTTGTACTTGTCAAATTATGACATCATAATGGAGGCACCTATGACATAATCATTAACACATGATATTCCACATGGAGAGTTCTTTACAATAAGCCATGTCTCAATTTTTTCGATACAGTGCTTGAGATATATAGAGGTGCAAAGTTTTTTGTTTTTTTCCTAGATGGCACCCATACCACGTGACCTATGACGTCATAATTATCATTCAAAAATTATACAGCTGGAGTTGCACATATTATGGTGAAGATTCCTTGTCAATCGGACCAACGGTTGCAGAGAAAATCATATTTATTCTGTGCAGACAAATAAACAAACAAATGAAAAATCACTCAAAGAGCGACACTTGGCAAAAGAGAACAAAGTAGAATAGCACTCAGTAGAGCATCCTTTTAACCTCAAAAATAGTTGGTGGTTAAATTTAGTGACCTGGTTTGCAAATCGTCTTCAAATATAGGTTAATCGGATGAAAATTAACAAATTTAGAAATTTGGCCTATGTTGACCTTTTGGCCTATCTTGACCTCAAAAATAGTTGGTGGTTGAATTTAGTTAGCTGATATGAAAATCCTATTCAAATTTCAAGTTAATCGGATGAAAATTAACAATTTTAGAAATTGGCCTATGTTGACCTTTTGGCTTATGTTAACCTTAAAAATAGTTGGTGGTTGAATTAAGTTAGCTGATATGTAAATTCTCTTAAAATTTCAAGTCAATCGGATGAAAATTAAGGATTTCAGAAATTTGAAATTGTTGTTGACCTTTTGGCCAATGTTGATGTCCAAAATACTTGGTGGTTAAATTCAGTTATCTGATATGTAAATTGTAAATCCTATTCAAATTTCAAGTCAATCGGATGAAAATTGAGGATTTCAGAAATTTGAAAATAAATGGGTGACCTTTGGCCTATGGACCTCAAAAATATATAGGATTTTGTCGAATAACGAACTCTACCATTTGGTGAAGTTTCGTGAAGATCGGTTTAAAATAGTGACCTGTAGGCAAGTATAAGTAAGAGGACAGACAAACACACACAAACAAACAAACACACAAACCTGAGTGATAAACATGCTTGTCAAAAAAAAAATTTTTGGCCAAGTAAGAAACGGAATCAAATGCAACACCTTCTCCTCGGGCGGGGGTAATAAAAATGCACCAAATAACAAAATGTACACAAATACAACTCGGTAATGGTTCTAACATGGAAGCCATGCTGGTTTCCACGTGACCTTGTCTGGTTTTGCTCTGGTTCAGAAATAAAGGAAGACACCCCCACAAGACATCCGGAACCTAATTAACCACGAGAATCAGATAAAGCCTGTCCCTTCATGGGCAATATACAGGAATACTTAGCTCAAATCATGCACTTTAATACTGGTCTACCAAACGGTGCAAAAGGGCTAATTATGTCTACCGTCCCTCACCCATAAGATAACAATACATATCTGGTAGAACATAATTAGTCTTTGGGGAACGCTTCAGTTCTATGTGTTTCTAGCAATCCACATAATATAATCTTTAAGAGTGACTGAACCACGTTTCCTGTAAATGATATATTTGGCAAACACACTGCAATTCAACAAGAAACTGACTGATATCCAAGACGAGAAACAAGTGGTGTTTTGTCAACTTTTTGTCAAGCCAATTCCATCATCACAGAAAGAAAACTGTACTGGCTTTCTGATAGACTACTTTTTCTTGAAGCCACGCTTTGCATTTGCATCATAGCAGTGAGTCTGCGCACTTCCGTTTTAATGTGTTAAAATCTAGATAATGCAAGAGAACTCTTGCATGAAGATATAATTAAAACTATTTTTAAAACTTTTAAACAGTGAAACATATATCAATATATATATATACATATATCAATATATATATTGTTGCGGTTTTGAAATAAAGGTTAATTCCCCCTCTTAGTTAGTTGCACCACAACATGAAGCCTCGCGATAGTTCAGTTATTTCTTAGTGAATGTAAGCGTAGTCCTTTCCTGTGTTTAGTTTTGCGTTGAGTAGGCCAGTGAGCTTCAGTGTTCTTTTGGTGCTTTTGGTTTGGCGCTGAAAAGCCACGTGGTCGGCCTTCAGCAAGTCTGGCAAGGCTGAAGGGACGAGCTGCAGGGGAGTGGCCGGTAGGCAACGAGCCGCCAATCAGGGCTCGAGGGGAGTGGCTTACCACTGCGGCAGGAGGTGGGGCTTAGAACATTCGGGTAAGATTGGGGAGGTGCCATACAAGGTCCTGCCCCGGGCCCATTAAGGAGAACAGCAGCAAAACACGCGTGAGTCAGAACACACGGGAACGCACAAGAGGAGAGAGCTGTGAGAGTTCGTCAGGCAGAGTTCGTGGAGTTAGAGTTCGAGAGAGAACGCGGCAGAATGGGTGAGAGCAAGAACGAGAGACGAGGAGTGAAAGTCGCCCAGCCCTGAACAAGTCGAAGTGCTTGAATTGACTGTTTAATAGCCTCGTACACAAACTTGCCCCGTGCCCTGTACCCTGCGCTCTGCCGCTGTATTAATCGCGCGCTCGAGGGGACGACCCGTGCCGGGCTACAGACGCGCGATCTCCTCCTGCCTGCATTTCTCCTACATACGTGCCGTGACCGCCAGAGGGCTACACCATGAGCGAGCTGTCCGGGAGCGACCGGCAGCAAGGCGCGTTTGGCACGCGAACCTGCTCTTCTTCCATTTCTCCGTATGAGTGATTGGGCCCGTGTCTAGGAAATAAGTTAAACTGGTTAAGCTTCTGCTCTGTGTCCCCCTTTCCTTCATCATTATCATTGTACGTAATAGTGTAAATAAATCGTGTTCTTCCTCTGATTTGTCCGTCCTGTCCCTTCCATCCATTGGCTTCACATGGTACGGAAAAAAACGCTCGAATCGGGTTCCAATAAAAGTAACAGCACGAGTCATGTGATACGCATACCGCTCGGGTGTACTCGATTAAGCATGGCTCGTGCGAGGCTCGATCCCCGCTTTCGTGGCAGCGTGGGTTAAAGGTACGTGCGAATTTGTCCCGATACCCTTTTTCACGTTTGCCCGGAAGTGGCGATTCGGCCTCGCGGACCCGAAGACCCAGGGGGGAAAAGGGGGATTAATCCCCCCTTTGTAACGGGAACGGGCTTCGGGAGATCTGCAACAATATATATACACTAGCGGGGTCACCCGTGGGAATCCCACGGGCATGGATGTGTGTGACATTTCGACATATTGAGTTATATGCTGCACATTCATTTTTACAAAATGGTTACTGGCAAGTCATCAGATCCAGAAATGGTGTGAATTTAGTTATTTCACATAATATGTGACCCCTCACTCCTCTCCACCTGACACTCTCCTGTCTCCACCTGACACTCTCCTGTCTCCACCTGACACTCTCCTCTCTCCACCGAGCACTCCTCTCCTCTCCAAACCCTCACATCCCTCTCCTTTCCAATCCCTCACCTCTCCAATCCCTCACACTCCTCTCCTCTGCAATCCTTCACACGCCTCTCCAATCGCGCCTCACACTCCTCTCCAATCGCGCCTCACACTCCTCTCCAATCGCGCCTCACACTCCTCTCCAATCGTGCCTCACACTCCTCTCCAATCGTGCCTCACACTCCCCTCCAATCACTCCTCTCCAATCGTGCCTCACACTCCTCTCCAATCACGCCTCACACTCCTCTCCAATCGTGCCTCACACTCCTCTCCAATCGCGCCTCACACTCCTCTCCAATCGCGCCTCACTCGCCTCTCCAATCGGCTTTCCCCATCTCGTTTCTCTCCTTTTTCTCCCGTCTCGTTCTTTTTCTTGCTCCAAATCGGCCCGTCGGAATCGGAAATCGGCCCGTCTCGCCCGTCGGCCCGTCGGAATCGGAAATCGGCCCGTCTTGCTTTTGTGCTTGTGCGTAAATAAATTGTGTTCATGACACCATTTCTGGTGTTGGGCTAGCGGCTAGGGTGCCGGCTTAGGATCCTGGGTTCGAATCTCGGTCGATCGCCGAATTAATGCCAGGGGGGTTGACTCAGCCTGTCATCCTTCCGAGGTCGGCTAATTGAGTACCAGTTCACTGGTAATTCCCTGTTTGTCGTTGAAGGCGGCAAAAAGGGTTGGCGTCAGGAAGGGCATCCGGCCGTAAAACATTGCTTCAAAAAGGGGACAAAAAAACAACAACTACCACGGTCCCCGAAAAGGCCAACCCCCGCTTTGCGGGGAAAAATGGCCTCTAAACGGTGGTTTTTACACCATTTCTGGATCTGATGACTTGCCAGTAACCATTTTGTAAAAATGAATGTGCAGCATCTAACTCAATATGTCGAAATGTCACACACATCCATGCCCGTGGGATTCCCACGGGTGACCCCGCAAGTTTGCATTGACGTTCGTCGATGGACTCGTTCGCCCGTCTCATTCGTTTTCTTGCTGCATCCTGTTCAAGTCTGCGTTCTTCATCGATCGTCTCATTCATTTTGGAAATAGAAGTTTCCACGCAGCGCATGAATTGTCACGATCCTCAAGAGGAATTTGTCTCGTAATCATCAAATGATAAATGGCAAGTAAATTATATTGTGGAAAATTAAAGATTTCAAATAAACCTATTTAAAGTGTATTCGCACATAACTAATTTTAAAAAACGAAGAAATATCTCTCGGTAATTTCCTGAAACATATTTTACTTCCGGCTAATAATGTTGAATGAAATAAAAACGAAGAAATATATGTCGGCATCATTGTTGACGTTTTTGTGACGACTGTCATCAAACGAAAAAGTAATATATCTTAACGGAAAAGCAAAAGCGAATTTTTAATATATATCGACACGTTGCCGTCGGTGTCATGTTGGGCGGTGTATGATACACCATGACGCGATTTTTAAAAATATATCTCTGCATTTTCCCGCGTGTGTGGAATGTTCTCAATTATTGCTGACACCGAGTCCAAAACCATCGATAAAAATGAAATCATATGGTGAGTTAGATTGGAGATAAAGGCGTGAGAGAGACTCAATGGCCTTGAAGTTGAAGTTACAGGCGTTTGAGAATTCATTTCGTTCTATAAACGGCAACTTTCATTGGATTTCCTTCCCGTTTTTTTTCAACCGAGTCGAAAACTATGTTAGCGACTGTGAAAAATGAAATGATATATCGAATTTTTAATATGTATCGACACGTTGCCGTCGGTGTCATGTTAGGCGGTGTATGATACACCATGACGCGATTTTAAAAAATATATCTGCATTTTCCCGCGTGTGTGGAATGTTCTCAATTATTGCTGACACCGACTCTAAAACCATCGATAAAAATGAAATCATATGGTGAG
Organism: Myxine glutinosa; assembly: GCF_964187855.1. Lineage (NCBI taxonomy): Eukaryota > Metazoa > Chordata > Myxini > Myxiniformes > Myxinidae > Myxine > Myxine glutinosa. The sequence goes on from NC_136261.1 coordinate 138,825,313, forward strand.
TTAGATTGGAGATAAAGGCGTGAGAGAGACTCAATAGCCTTGAAGTTACAGGCATTTGAGAATTCATTTCGTTCTATAAACGGCAACTTTCATCGGATTTTCTTCTCGTTTTTTTTCAACCGAGTCTAAAACTATGTTAGCGACTGTGAAAAATGAAATGATATATCGAATTTAAAATAGATATCGACACATTGCCGTCGGTGTCATGTTGGGCGGTGTATGATACACCATGACGCGATTTTAAAAAATATATCTCTGCATTTTCCCGCGTGTGTGGAATGTTTGTGGAAAATTAAAGATTTCAAATAAACCTATTTAAAGTGTATGCGCACATAACTAATAAAAAAAACGAAGAAATATCTCTCGGTAATTTCCTGAAACATATTTTACTTCCGGCTAATATGTTGAATGAAATAAAAACGAAGAAATATATGTCGGCATCATTGTTGACGTTTTTGTGACGACTATCATCAAACGAAATAGTAATATATCATAACGGAAAAGCAAAAGCGAATTTTTAATATATATCGACACATTGCCGTTGGTGTCATGTTGGGCGGTGTATGATACACCATGACGCGATTTTAAAAAATATATCTCTGCATTTTCCCGCGTGTGTGGAATGTTTGTGGAAAATTAAAGATTTCAAATAAACCTATTTAAAGTGTATGCGCACATAACTAATAAAAAAAACGAAGAAATATCTCTCGGTAATTTCCTGAAACATATTTTACTTCCGGCTAATATGTTGAATGAAATAAAAACGAAGAAATATATGTCGGCATCATTGTTGACGTTTTTGTGACGACTATCATCAAACGAAATAGTAATATATCATAACGGAAAAGCAAAAGCGAATTTTTAATATATATCGACACATTGCCGGCGGTGTCATGTTGGGCGGTGTATGATACACCATGACGCGATTTTAAAAAATATATCTCTGCATTTTCCCGCGTGTGTGGATTGTTCTCAATTATTGCTGACACCGAGTCTAAAAGTAAAACCATCGATAAAAATGAAATCATATGGTGAGTTAGATTGGAGATAAAGGCGTGAGAGAGACTCAATGGCCTTGAAGTTACAGGCCTTTGAGAATTCATTTAGTTCTATAAACGGCAACTTTAATCGGATTTTCTTCCCGTTTTTTTTCAACCGAGTCTAAAACTATGTTAGCGACTGTGAAAAATGAAATGATTTATCGAATTTGATTTGAAATAAAACTGGGAGAGAGAGCAAGACACCACGGGCCTACAAAACAGGACTCAAAGCTATGCGAGTTAATAAAATGGTGGATATTTGTTTATAGCCACTCCCAGAATGGGTGGAGCTATGGGTGGAGCTACTCTGCAAACCGAGTAAGCCACACCCCGGACAGACACCCAACAGATAGACAGACAGACAGACAGACAGAATCATCTACGGCTATTATAATATAGATATATCAATGTATTGTTGTGGTTATGAGATTTGTACAATAAAGGTTAAATTTCCCCCTCATAGTTAGTCACATTACAACATGTAGCCTCGCGATAGTGCAGTTATCTCTGAGTATTTGTGAGCATAGTCCTTTTCCTGTGTTAGTCTTGCGTTGAGTAGAATAATGAGAGTAGGTCCTTTTCATTCTTCCATTGCCTTATGCCGCTTCCATTGCCTTATGCCTCTTACGCCTCTTTGTGCTGCCTTTGGCTTTTTGGCGCGAATTGACATGAGGCGGGCCTGGCAGGTCGAGTCGGGACCGAATGAGGGCGGCAAAGAAGCTGACTGTAAGCGCAAGCCGCCAATCAGGGCTCAAGGGGAGTGGCTGCGGCAATGCGTCGCAGGGCGTGGTTGGAACATTCGAGAGGGCTCAGGGCGTGTCCATATAACCCATTGAGCGAAGCCCCCACCAGAAGTATGAGCAGTTGAGCAGAAGTCCTGTAGCAGTTGAGTTCGGGCAGAGGGCAGTAGGACAGTTGAGTGCGGTGAGTTCGGTGAGTTACGAGCTATTGGAGGGGCGCGTATTGATGAGAGTTACGAAATCGGAGAAAGACGCGCAGGAATCAAGTATAAGTGCTCATATTAAAGTGATGCTCGGTTGAGCTTGAGGCTGAGCCTCTATTGCATTGGGTTACTCGAGTGATAGCGCGCTGGTTACTAAACGCGCTGTGGAACCGCCCAGCCACGCTGAGAGACGCCTACATTTCCCTCCTGCCTCATCAGCTGCCTTTTGTTCAAGAGACGTGCTGCGAGGATCCTTTCCACCACCTGCTTGCCATCTTCGCGGGACGTGCTGGGACCGTGGAGAGCATGCCGGGCCGCCGTTCCTAGATGACCAAGGCAGCGCGTGGACACCATTCTACCTGCAATTCCCCTGTGTGAGTGTGATCGGCCCGTGTCTGTGTAATTATAAGACTGATTAAGTTCTGCTCTGTTTCTGCTTTCTACCGACTTGTACATAAGTGTAAATAATAATTAAATTGTGTTATTCCTTTTATTCGACCGTCTTGTGTTTTCCATCATTGACTAAGCATGGTACGAATAGAACCGCTCGAATCGGGTTCCAATACTAGAAAATTGCACGGACCACGTGGTACGCAATCCGCTCGGTGTACTCAATTTACATGTGGCTCGTGCGAGGCTTGGTTCCCCGCTTCCGTGGCGGCACAGGTATTTAGGTACGTGCGAGACCTGGTCCCGAAACCCTACCTTGCGTTTGCCCGGAAGAGGCGTTTCAAGTCTCGGTTACGCCGGTCCAGAAAGACCAAGGGGCTTAATCTCCCCTTGTTAAGGGTAGGAAGGGCGGCGGAAAACCTTAACAATTGGTGTCAGGAGTGGGATTGTACCGGGAGTGCGCTTCACATACTCGAAAATTACGAGCGACCGAAATTTTGTTTTTAAATCCAAAATTTTATATTCGTACCATGGCTAGTCAAGACGGTCGAATGCCGGTGGGGGTAGAAGATGAGGTAGAGGTAGAATTGATGACCCAGGACCCACAGGAAGAGTTGGTAGAAGAGGAGGAAATTGCTGAGGGGGCGGTAGCTGGCGAAGAAAATGGCGGCGCCTCGCACGTGGCGGCGAGAGCCGAGCCCGCGGTGCCAGCGGTTTCGGACCTGTACAATGTACATACTCCTAACTCAACTACGAGCAACCATAGAAATGGCGAGTGACAAATCCACCCTGGACATGAAAAAAATGGGCGGTCAGATGAAAGAAATGAGGGACGAAGCAAGGTGTAACATGGAGGGGTTGGAAAACAAAATGGGTTGTCATATAAAAAAGATGAGGGAGGAATCCAGGTGTGACAAAAAAGGCAGGGGAGAACATTGGGCGCATGTTGAGCGGGGAGGTCGCATTGGCACGCGACGAGGTGACGCGGTGTGAGGAACGCGTGGAGAGTGAGGTAGAGCAGAGCACAGCTAAATTGACTGGGGCTGTAGGAATCGCGATGCGTGGTGTAGAAAAACCGATGATCGCCGAATTGGAAAAGAAAATTTTATTGGCGCCGCCCATCGTCGAAGAAATAATGGAATGAAAGAAATAATTGGGGCCGAAGAGACGGCAGAATCGGAAAGTGAATCGCGGGAAAAGGTAATGGGATGCGCACAAAGTCTGTATTTGCACCGTGATGTCGGGCTTGCTAACCAAATGGAAAGTTTGCAGGTGCTGGCGGGAAAGGAGGTCCCCAAGGTGAGTAGAATTAATGGCGCGAATCTGTTTTTGGCGTGCTTGGGAAAGAAATGAAACCCGGGCGGTCGTGGAAGGTCCATTGTGCGGTGTACGAGGGCGACTGGTGGGCGTGTGAGAGAAAAGTGTGCACCGGAGCGCGGATGTGAGAGAGAAATGTGTGTGCCGGAGTATGTAACGAGAGTGTGCATGAGAAGAGTGCGTGGAGAAAAAGTGTGCGATGATTGGGTGTGTACCAGGAGAGTGCACACCCGTGGGTGTTACAGAGTATGTAACGAGAGAGTGTGCACGAGAAGAGGGCGTGGAGAAAAAGTGTGCGATGATTGGGTGTGTACCAGGAGAGTGCACACCCATGGGTTTTACAGACTATGTGCGGGAAGAGTGTGTTACAGGAGAGTGTGTTACAGAGCGTGTGCAGGAGTGCACACCAGAGCATGTTGTAGAGTGTGTGCAGGAGTGCACACCCGTGGGTGTTACAGACAGTGTGCGGGAAGAGTGTGTAACGGATTGTGTGGAAGGTATGAGTGCGCCTAGGTGTGCAGGTGTGAGTAAGGTGTGCGAGGGAGAATGCGCACCAGAGAATGTGGAAGGAGAGTGTGCGGTAACAGAATGCATGGACGGTGCAGGGACGCCTTGGTGTGCGAGTGTGGAGTGGGTCGCGAGTGGTGAGAACACGGCTCAAGCATCGACACCGACCGGGGTAGCGTTTAGCGAAACGGATAGCCGACGCGAGCCCTCGGTGAGTTGTGAGGAGCAGGGACTGGTGGGGATCGATGCCACGGCCGTGTCGCAAGGACCGACGTGCACAATTCGTGCCAGCCCCCGCCCTGTATGGTTGTTGCCGCGCCGTGACGGCAAAGGCAATCGGCAAGGTTCAAGGGGAGGTAGGAGATTTTGAAGCCGCGCACCCCGGCGGATGCGGTGCTCCGACCGTGGGCGGTTGGGCCATCATGCGTGGGACCGCGAGGCCCCATGTAGAGATGGGCTCCTGCCCCTCAGCCCATCCATGCCTTCTCCCCTGGATCGAAAATGCCGGACGGACTCAACATACAGGAGACCAACCAATCGAATGGATCGCTCGGCCTTTCAAAGCCGAGCTGTGACAACGTATTCCCACACGGAGAGGCTTAAGTGTAGCGGACGAATGAGGATAGTGTACCCTATGTGGGGGAATGGTAGTTTTACCATTCCTCACAACAGGGCCCATGAGCATTAGATTAGGGGGATGGCAGTGTTCGGCACATGGGGGGCCAGCGATGGTTACCTCCATGGGGCACCAAAGCCAGCCGTGGGAGGGCTAGGATAATTGTTAGGGAATTAGAAGGCTTTAGAAGACATGAGAGTTAAGTAGTGACATTGTACCTATAGTGGGGACGTAGGTAGCTTAGCTGGATGATAATGACGAGGGAGTGCATAGTTTAATGGGATGACGGGGAAGCACGAGGTTTAGGGGAAAAGCAGTTAGATAGATGATGCTGTGTGTGTGAGGAATTGTGTTGAGATAAAAGGAATTGTGTTTGGAGTGTATGGAAAGAGGAGTGTGAGCACAAGAGGTGTGCCAGATATTTGGTGTGTGAGAAACAAAAGGTGTGCGAAATAAATGGTGTGTGAGAATATTTGGTGTGGAATGCTTGGTGTGGGAATAAAAGGTGTGGAATTCATGGTGCAAAGGAGTGAATATGGGGAGATGGACCCATTCACGAATGCCCGGGGTGGGTAGTGTAAAGTCAGGTAGAGGGCTCAGGTAAATTGCTATGGATATTGACACCTGTGGTGCAGCGAGTGGAAAGTAGTGCTTTGGAGGGTGCATGAGTCAGTGAAATGGCTGGGCATGTGGCTTAATTGGTGCGAATGGTTATTGGGGCACTCCGCCACTGGTAGTTTGTCGGCCAGGTGAGGCCGCAGGTAGGCTCTAGGAGCCAGTTAGGGTATTTGCGAGTTGTTGAGTGGGGCCCGAGGATCCAAAGGAAGGACCCAGGTTGCCCAATGCCAAGGTGGGCGTCAGGGGGTAAAGAACCAGGAGGGGCCTTCCCCAGTTTAGGTAGTCGCAGGAGCAGGTAAGCTCGGGTGGCGACTTCAGTGGCGGAGGTGCTCAGGTAGTTGGACCTGCCAGTGGAGCCACTTGACCCAGCCCCGAAATTGTGCAAGGGCACAGCATGAAAATTCAGTGGGAGTGAGACCTAAATTTTGGAAAGCACCAGGTGGACAATGGGAATTCGGTTTTTAGAACCACATCGTTTAAAGATGGCCGATTGGCAGGGTACAGCCCCGGGTAGGTTAAAAGTAAATGTCAGTAGTGTAGTTAGGATGAGAGAAATCCCTTTGCGCCATCCACAACCATGCACTGAGGAGGATGAAGCTCCACACCAGGACCAAGTGAACTGTTTGAGTAAGTGAGATGCATCATGACATAATGAGACATTGTGGTTGTTCCATTCCTTCCTTCCTGGGAGGGATTGGGAGACGAATTTGGAGTTAGAGGGGGTTATGGGAGAAAAGACGTAGAGACGAATTTGTAAATACAAAAAGGGCTAGGGTAGTGAAAGCCGACTTTTGGGGGTACGGACGGCTAGGGACGAACCTGCTCTGCTCGCTCTTCCGTGCCCCTCACGCTGCATTACCTTGCTTACTGTGTACCTTTGCGCCCTTTCTGCTTTGCTGGTCATGCTTTGTCTCTCCCCCCACCCCAGGACCATTTTGGAGGTGGAACTGTGCAGCACCATTGACCTGTGCAGCATCCCTGCTGCACTTTACTACATCTGTGCAGCCGAACTGCGCAGCACTTTGCTGCCATATTCTTTTGTTGTAACTTTGCTGCACCTGTGCAGCCCTTTGCTGCCACCAACACGTTGCTGCACATTATACACATTATGAGCCACAGGTCTTGTGGCCTTACACCTCTGCTGTGCAGTACCTTGCTGCAGCATCACCTTGCATCTTCGGACCACTTGTTTTGAGTGGCATGAATGTCACGCAGTCGGACCACATAGGGTGGCCCTGCTTGGCAATGAAATAAAATGAACACATTTGTTGTGCATTTTTATTAAGGTGTGTTGGGATGAGAAGATTTGTAAGTTTAGTTAGCCCTGAAGAGAAGGAAAGGCCTGTATGACGGTCTGGGGGCTAGCCGGTTTGATATATGCACACAGAAGATGCAAGAAGCAAGATGCAAGAAGCACGCAGCAAATGTGAATTTTTGAGTGTGTTTTTTGTGCTTTGCTGTGCTTTCTCTCCCCTCCAATCTTCTTTCCAAAAAGGACAGGTCCTGGGTCATAGAACTGTAAATAAGGTTAAGTTTTTTTTGTGCTTGTATATAAAAATGCTGCCCACCGGCTATATGTTTAGTTTGCCAATTCCGGATTCGGTTAATTGTGGGTGTGATTCTGTTAGAGTAGCTACTCAACGCAATAGGTGGGACATATTTAGTGTTTTAAAACTGTCGCACCCACGGGTTAGAGTAAATGTTCGGGGGAACCACATCTATATGTCACATGTAAAAATAAAAGTAATTTTCCAGATCATTCTCAAAACCGGTTGTTCCATTTTTGTTAGGTTCGACTCGGGAACGAGTCTGACGAGGGAGAGGGGTAGTGTTGCGGTTTTGAGTTTTGTACAATAAAGGTTAAATTTCCCCCTCATAGTTAGTCACATTACAACATGTAGCCTCGCGATAGTGCAGTTATCTCTTTGTATTTGTGAGCATAGTCCTTTTCCTGTGTTAGTCTTGTGTTAGTTGAGTAGAATAATGAGAGTAGGTCCTTTTCATTCTTCCATTGCCTTATGCCGCTTCCATTGCCTTATGCCTCTTACGCCTCTTTGTGCTGCCTTTGGCTTTTTTGGCGCGAATTGACATGAGGCGGGCCTGGCCAGTCGACTCGGGACCGAATGAGGGCGGCAAATACGCTGACGGTAAGCGCCAGCCGCCAATCAGGGCTCAAGGGGAGTGGCTGCGGCAATGCGTCACAGGGCGTGGTTGGAACGTTCGAGAGGGCTCACGGCGTGTCCATATAACCCGCTGAGCGAAGCCCCCACCAGAAGTATGAGCAGTTCGAGAGCAGTTGAGCAGAAGTCCTGTAGCAGTTGAGTTCGGACAGAGGACAGTTGAGTTCGGTGAGTTACGAGCTATTGGAGAGGCGCGTCTTGATGAGTGTTACGAGATCGGAGAAAGACGCGCAGGAAGCAAGTATAAGCACCCGTATTAAAGTGACGCTCGGTTGAGCTTGAGGCTGAGCCTCTATTGCATTGGGTTACATGAGTGATAGCGCGCTGGTTACTAAATGCGCTGTGGAACCTAAAGCTATTTGGCCACAGTACCAGAAGACATGTTTGGCGAAAACCAAAGACAGCATTTGACCACAAGAACCTGATACCAACTGTAAAGCATGGTGGTGGAAATATTATGGTTTAGGGCAGCTTTGCTGCATCAGGGCCTGGGCAGCTCACCATCATAGAATCCACTATGAATTCTTCATTGCACCAGAGGGTGCTTGAGGATAATGTGAGGCCATCTGTCGAAAAGTTGAAGCTCAACTGAAGGTGGACCTTGCAACATGACAATGACCCTAAACATACCAGTAAATCCACCGAGGAATGGCTGAAAATAAAGAAATGGAGGGTTCTGGAATGGCCAAGTCAAAGCCCCGATCGAAATCCCCTCGAGATGTTGTGGGGGGATTTGAAATGAGCTGTGCATGCAAGAAACCCCTCAAACATCGCACAGCTGAAATAATTCTGCATGGAGGAGTGGGCAAACATTTCTCCCAGTCGATGTCAGAGACTGGTAGACAGTTATAAGAAACGCCGACTTGAGGTTGTTTCTGCCAAAGGGGGCAATACCATCTATTAGAGCCAAGGGTGTACTTACTTTTTCCACATGCAAAATTTGCATTTATCTTTATTTAAATTCTACAATGGACTACAAAATGTAAATGTTTCATGATATTTGTTATATTATATCACCTTTATCTATCAATATTGTTGAAATGAAGATCAAATAGCTGTATGTTGAAATATGTTGAAAAAGTCAAAACTTTACATGTACTTACTTTTTCACGTGACTGTATATGTACTCTTCAAAAAAAGAAACTTGACATAGGTGAAAACAAGAATTGTCAGAAAAGATAAACGGAATATAACGCAATTTGAATACCTATGCATCTACCCTTGCTAATATATCTGCTGGTGGGGTATAAAAGGCCACAACAACAGTGGTTCACAGAACGGGGTCCACCCTATGGACACGATACAACAACACTGGAAGTGTTCGTGACAGACCCAGGTAAGGTCGACCTAGACTAACTACCGCCGCCCAAGATTGCTATATCCGGTTGCGACACCTACGTGAATGAACCACAACAGCAACATCCACGACTACCCAAATCCCTGGGCTACACAGAATCTCCGACCAGACAGTGCGTAACCGATTGCGGGAGGCAGGACTTTTTGCCAGAAGACCAGTGCAACGTAACGTCTTGACACCACGTCACCTGGCTGAACGTCGGCAGTGGCGCAGACAGAGAGTGAGATGTGCACGTGCAAGATGGAGGGCCGTTCTGTTCACAGATGAGTCCCGCTTTCTACTGAGACGCGCTGATGAACGTCCACGTGTCTACAGACGTCGGAATGAAAGTTATGCCCCAAACTGTGTGCAGCAATTCGATCGATTTGGTGGTGGAAGTGTCATGGTGTGGGCAGGTATCCATCATGGTGGCCGGACGGCTCTTGTGCATGTGGCAGGTGCACTGACTGGGGTCCGCTATAGAGACGCTTTCGAGACGTTCCGTTCATCAACGCCAAAGGGTGACTTTTTCAACATGACAACGCCCGACCTCAGGTGGCACGTGTGTGCCAGGACTTCCTCCAGCAAAACAACGTTCAGATGTTACCCTGGCCTGCTCGATCACCTGACTTGTCCCCGATTGAGCATCTGCAGGATGATTTGGAGCGCCGTGTTCGCCAGCGGAATCCCCCACCTCAGACACTCCAGGAACTGCTTGTGGCGCTTCAGCAAGAGTGGCAGAACATTCCACAACGCGTTATTCAGGATCACATTGCTTCCATGTGTCGCCGCTGTCATCAATGCTCGTGGTGGCCACACCAGATACTGACATTTTGATCTATCCTTTTGTCTTTATCAGGCCTGTGTATGTTGTTCGGTCAGTTCACCGGTGATCATGTCTCTGACATTTGTAAAGTGATCCTGTTACAGTAATCGAGCCATATTGTAATGTTTCTATCAATCATAAATCATATTCTCTCGGTTAATAAACCCATAAAACCTGTCAAGTTTCTTTATTTTTTTTAAACCTATGTCAAGTTTCTTTTTTTGAAGAGTGTATATATTACCTGGAAGGCCTGCGCAGGCGTCTTCACCCTGCAAATTAACTCACACGAAAACGGATTGTAAAGTTTACAAAGATACAACAACACAACAGGCATTTTAAGGCCATTTTCCCTGCAAGAGCTGGGGTTAGCCTTGAGGTCCCCATGACAATCTTCTCCATTTTGCCCTATTTACTGCATCTCCCCTTGTTAACCCCCTTGCCCGCATTTCTTCTTCGACCATCTTTAGCAAAGTCTTTCTCGGTCTTCCCCATCCTCTACTTCCTTCTACATTCATTTCCATCATTCTTCTCAATCAGTCACTTTCATCCTTCCTCAACACATGACCAAACAATCTCAAACTGTTTCTCTTCACAGCATCCATCACAGGCTCTATTCCCATAATCTTTCGCAATTCATCATTTGTCTTCCTCTCTCTCAACGATACCCGCACAACCACCGAAACATTCACATTTACACCCTTTCCAGCCTTCGTTGCTGCTCTACGTTCATTACCCATGTCTCGCTCCCATAAATCATAACACTTCTTCAGCTTCAACGACACTCCCCTCCTCATCAGCACGCCACTCAGTTCCCGAAACTTCTTCCATTCACATCTCACTCCAGCAACCGTTGCCGAGTCTGATCCACCTTCTCCATTCAGCATGTCTCCTAGGCAACAAAATGTTTTCACACCTTCCAGCTTCACGCCGTCTCCAAGATCCAACTCAACATTTCCTCCATCTGCAGCTCCCTCTGTGCACACCTTACACTTGAATGTAACTGCCACACTGGTTAATGACCCTCTCAAACCACTATATTTTTGATGACCCCACTCAGCGCACATTGTACATTGAATGGAATTCACTCCGACACCCTTCCTGCACACAGCACACCACCACTTCCCAGTTCTTGCTACCGCACCACATGCTTTACCAGTTGCCATCACCTTCGTTTTTCCGATATTCACCTTCAGACCTTTTGTCCCCATACATTCCTTCCACTTGTTCATCTTCTCCTTCAGTCCATCCATACTTTCTGCAATCAACACCTAATCATCTGCATACAACAACTCCCACGGTAAACCCTCCTTTACGTTCCGAGCCAGCACCTCCATCACAGCTACAAATAGTAGTGGATTTAGTACCGACCCCTGATGCACACCCACCTTCACCTCAAACTCACCACTGTTCTCGTCCTTCGTCCTTACAGCTGTGCGAGCTCTTTTGTACATTGCCATCACTACTCTGATCAGCCATTCCTCCACTCCCAACTTCCCCAATGCCCATGTCACTACTTCACGTGGAACCCTATCAGATGCTTTGTCCAGATCAACAAACCCAAGAAACAACTTCTTCCTCTTCTCCATGTAGTTCTCCTGCAACTGCCTCACAATGAAAAGCGCGTCTGTCGTGCCTCTTCCTGGCATAAATCCAAACTGCATTTCGTCAATCTTCACTTTCTTCCTTATCCTCCTCTCCAACACCCTTTCCAATACCTTCATTCCATGCTCCAATAACTTTATCGCTCAATACGAGCCACAGTCCAGAGGGTCACCTTTCCCCTTGTATAGAGGGACGAGGGTACTCAGTTCCCAATCCACTGGAATGCGGCCTTCTTTCACCACCTGATTACAGATCTCTGTCATTCTCTTCACACCCCCAACTTCCTGCTGCCTTCAACATATCTCCCACAACTCCCGTCGGCCCTCCCGCTTTTCTACTCTTCATTGCTTTTATCGCTTCCTCAACTTCCTTCTCGGTTATCTTCTCTGCCGGTCCTAAAACTGGGTTACTCTCTATGTTGCCATCCCATTCATTCTCTGCATTCAACAGTATTTCCATATATCTCTTCTATCTTCCTTAAATTCCATCTGGGTCCACAACGATTTGTCCCACTTCATCCTTCAAGCAACTCAGCCCCATCACATCACACCTCTCTTTCGCTTTCTGCTTTGCAATGCTGAATACCGCTCTCTGACCCTCTTCCGAATCCAAGCGTTCTCCGAACATTTTCCTCCATGCCTCCTGTGCCTTTGCCACCTCTTTCTTTGCAGCCTTCTTGGCTGCCTTATAACTTTCATGCTCTGCCTTTTCTGCCCCCATGCCCTTCGCCTTCTGCCACTCCTTGAACTTCTTCCTCTTCTCGTCAATCTTCTTTCCAAATTCATTGGAAAGAGTCCGGACCCACTTCGGGATCATCATTAGATCTTGTATTGTAATAAAGACTCTCATACATTAATATTAGGTTTTATAATGTCCACTGAACATATACAAATACATTTAGTTACTTGAACACCCAGAATTAAACTGAAAAAGACCACAAATTAATTAAAATACCAAAATTCCTTTTCCATTGAATGCTAAAATTGAAGATGGCCATCGATGATCCAATAAAAAAGCAACCTTAATTGGCAAAAATCTGTATGAAATTCCCATGATATGGCACAACAGCACAGAATATCCAGTTAGGGTGCTGGTGCACACAATCGTCTAGAATGGAAGCACACAATGCGACTCTGGAGTAATCAACCATGTTGGGTATGGATAGGACCGCTCTCTGAGCGAAGGAAAAGAAGAGAAAGAGGCAGACCTTATATGCGCTGGATGGATGGGGTAATGGCCTGAACCAAGCTGTCTCTGCCAGAGACTCGGGAAGCAGTGCCGGATAGGGATGTTTGGAGAAATCTGATCATGATTCACCAGAAGTCGGACACATCTTGACCGAACTAGATAAGTTGACCAGATAACCCGAACATCACATATCTTATTCCAGATTCTAGCTGTTACCTTGGTCCTTATATGCATCGAGCATATAAGGTAACAGCACTTACACCTTTCATTACCTTGACCCCAAATACTCGTGTGATCGATCTTTGAGTCAGTGGGATTCTCGGGTCCTCAGTTCAAATCCCAGTCAGCCGTTGAATTAACACCAGATGGAGTTGACTCTGCTTGTCATCCTTCCGAGGTCGGTGAAATGAGCACCAGCTTACTGGGATGAATGAACCATTCAGTGTCCTGCGTAGGAGTGACGCCCTGACCAGGATTGTGCCCAATAGTCAAGAAACTGCTTCGGCAGCCAAATGCATCTGATGATGCAGGAGTGATCATCATCATCATCATCATTTTCAACCTCATCATGTAGACCTATGGCTTTTAAATCTTTCCTAAAGTTCCATCTTTTTACCATGACCTTTTATTTATTTTTTTACTTTTCTTACCTTCTTACTTGTAAAGTGCTTTCAGAATTTGCTTCTATATGAAAGCACGAGAGTAATTCATTGATTGCTAAGCCACCTGTTACTTACTACACGACACTCTTGTGCAGCTGATGTACTCATGCTCCATCCTCACTCTGGCATCACAGAAGGTGCCAGAAAACGGGCACACAAGGAATTCAACGTTTATCTTTTGTTATTTCACCTTTAAAGAATAGATTGCAACAGATACGCGAACTATTCCCTTTGAACAGCAAGAGACTTCTGAATCGCAGTATGTTTGAACACTCCTTGCCTTGTCAACATAATGGTGTGAATTTCAACTTGCACTGTATCGTTATTTTTCCATGTAAATGGTGGTGGAGGCCCATGCTCTTATCAGAGGTTCCTGGTGCTCATGGTGAAAATCGTAATCGATTTCTTACCGAATAACAAATCCTGCACAGTTCTTTACTCCAGTGCAGAGATTTGATCTGAGCAGCCTTAGGAATTTAACCCACACAGTGAGGCCAATTCAATAACACTTTATCTGCTCCATCAGCTAGGCAATCACTTGCGTGCCCCAATGTAATATGAATGGAGAACTCCTGTACCACTGGCTGAAGTTACCAACGACAGTATTTGTTTGTGTGCTTCTGCCTCCTTTCATTACCTTGACCCCAAATACCTGTGTGATCGAGTTATCTAGTTGGGTCAAGACGTGTCCGACTTCTGGCGAATCATGATCAGATTTCTCCAAACATCCCTGTCCTGCACTGCTTCCCGAGTATAACCTTCCTTGGTTCAGGCCTTTACCCCCATCCATCCAGCGCATATAAGGTCTGCCTCTTTCTCTTCTTTCCCTAACCATACCCAGCATGGTTGATTTATCCAGACTCGCAATTTCTGCACGCATGATGTGGCCAAAGTACGACAATTTCTGTTTCAGCATCTACACTTACAATTATTTACATGGTGGTCTAACCTTTTTCAAGCACAGATTTGTTTGTTACCTCCGCTACCATAGGTGGATGGAGGTTATTGTTTCACCCCTGTCTGTTGTGGACGGATTCGGACGAAATTTGGCAGAGATGTAGCGTATGTGACAAGGACAGAATGATTCGATTTTGGTGAAGATTCGGATTCGGATCTGGCTAGTATAATTTTTTCAAGTGATTCTTCACCATTGGGAGATAGGGCCAAAAACGATGCATTGCGGGATAGCTCAAGAAGTTATGGATTGATTTGGACGAAACTTGTTGGATAGATTGTGTGTGTGACAAGAAAGAATCGATTCAATTTTTATGAAGATCCGAAATCCGGATCTTCATCCAAGTGATTGTTCACCATTGAGTGATATGGCCAACCGGGCGGAGGTATGCTCTCTACTGAGTGGCGTTCAAGTTCTTCTTGCAGTCCATGGAATATTTAACGTTAGTCTCAAACACGACGTATCAAAACTGTTAATCTTCTTCCTTCCTTTCTTTCACTGTCCATGACTCTCATCCATATATTGCAACTGGAAATAACAGAGCATTCACCAGCCTCCCCTTGGTTTGTATTGTCACATATTTATCAATCCTGACATTTATGTTCTCCCCAACACGAACCGTCTATTAATTTCTCCTCCACATTTTCCACTCACTTCAAAGTTAGAACCCAGAAAAACGAAACTTTCCACTGCTTCGTCGTGATCGTCTCCCAATCTGAACACACCGATCTTCTCAGTTGACAAGATTTTAGTCTTTTTTAGGTTTAAACAAGCGTTACGCCTAGGTCCCCCGTCGGTGAAGTGATGTGAGTTGACAAATTGGAAAACGCAAGGCGGCCATCTTGGATTTTGACGTGGCGACCCAATTTTCAATAGTGTTCTTCCTTATGCGTAGATACACCCACACCAGATTAGAAGTTGGTACTACGCTTATTTTTCAAGATATTTCTCTCACAATGTTCAGACATATACATGGCGGTGGCCATCTTGGATTTTGACGTGGCGACCCAATTTTCAATAGCGTTCTTCGTTATGCCTAGATACACCCACACACCAGATTAGAATTCGGTCCTTCGCTTACGCACGCACGCACACACGCATGGACGCATGCACGGACGGACGAACGGACGCACGCACGCACGGACGGACGGAGGGGAAAACCATAGTCCCCCTTTCGCTCCGCGGTGTGACGGGGGACAATAAAGACGAGCTTTTTCACGTTCCTTCTTCACTGTCTGCAGAAGATTCACCAAGTCCTCTTTACTTTTTGCCAACCGA
Source organism: Myxine glutinosa (assembly GCF_964187855.1). Lineage (NCBI taxonomy): Eukaryota > Metazoa > Chordata > Myxini > Myxiniformes > Myxinidae > Myxine > Myxine glutinosa. Next base: position 138,840,771 of record NC_136261.1, read on the forward strand.
GTGGTATCGTCAGCCTACCTTTGTTCGGTGGTTCTCACGTTAGATCAGTGGACCCCTTCGGGGTAATAAATCCCATGGCTAGGGGTAAATATACCTTATTTATAACCCATAACTTGGACTGTTACCTGAGATCACTGAAGACGTCACTGTTCATTTGAAAACCTTGAAAGATCACTTCACCAGCTACTTTGCAATGGGCATGGTTTCTACAAGACGAGACCGATTATGAATATTGAGACCGCTCACCACTGATCTGACTAAGATGAATGATGACAACTCAGAGCAAAAGAAGAGCTGATTGATCTTCAAACTCTATTGGCCTGAAAAATGAATTTGAACGAGTGGCAGTTAATTTTTGGATGAAACTGACAGATTCATTCCCACTTCTCACTCAGTGTGCCTTCCAAGTGGTCGTTCCTTTAGTCACCATGTGCCTCTGTGAGACCGAGTTCTCTGCCCTGGTAGCGATGAAGACGAAGGCCAGAACCGCCTGAAAGCTGACAAATACATGCGAGTTGTGATGTCAACAACAACTTCTCAAATAGATAAACTGAGCGAGGCAGAAAGCCGGCAGAATGCAACATATATCCCATTGATAATCCTGTTTTGGTGTTTTCATTATGTGTGATATTGATCGACATCAGTGTGATATGTTCTTCTCTCTTTGATCACATTTTGTTTTTTTTTGTACAATGCTAGAATAATAAATGCCATGCTTTTCTATCTTTGATTTTTTTTTGCCAAAATTGCATTGGCCAGTCGATGAGTTTAAATAGCTCATGGGGTGGGGGTAAATGGCTGGACGTGTTGACTCTTAAATAGGGTAAATAGCAAAAAAAAAAGGTTAAGAATCCCTGCCTTAGATTGGTGATACATCCTCTTAAAATCCTGACTCGAGCCTCTATGTCATCCAAGTTGGATTCCCTCATGATGTACTTTACTATACAGATTGAACAACTAGAACAGCACTCGATAGAGCGCAGACTTCCACCAGGCTGAACCGTTTATGTGTTCTTATCCCACCGATACTGATAGGCCGGATCTGGATTCGGACCTGAACCAAAATCGAATCGGCTTGTTCTTGTCACCTAACCAACTCGTCCACCAAGTTTAGTCATAACTTTTCCATAACTTTTTGAAATATGTTATATATCGCTTTTCCCCGATGTCTCAATGGTGAAGATTCACTTGTAAATTAGATAATTCTCGTATCCGAATCAATATTCAGATCTTCACCAAAATTGAATCGATTTGTCCTTGTCAGACACCCAACCGGTCCACCAAGTTTCATCCAATTCCGTCTATAACTTTTTGAGATATCCTGCTATGTATCGTTTTTAGCCCTATTATTCAATGGTGAAGAATAACTTTAAAAATTCTAGTAGCCGGATCCGAATCCGGATCTTCACCAAAATATAATAATGTCGTTCTTGTCCCATCCACATCTCTGCCAAATTTCGTTTGAATCCGTCCACAACTTTTTGAGATATCTTGTTCACAGAGAAACAAACAAACAAACAGACAGGTGTGAAAACATAACCTCCATCGTCCTTCGGTGGCGGAGGTTATAAGGGGAGAGAATTTACCACATCTGACCCCTTTTCCAATTTCAAACCAATCCGTCTCTTCCTGTAGCTTCTTCTTCAGCATACAAGGTCCTTATCTAACCTATATCAGTTGCCCCAATTTCCCGATTTCTCTCATATCAGCATAATCCACCACAATTCATGATCAATACAATCTCTCCGTCGATGGCTGTTGATATATCTATCTATAATTCCAGTAATCTCTGTGTGTATGTTTGTATGTTTGTATGTTTGTATGTTTGTATGTATGTATGTATGTATGTTTGTCTGTGACCGCTGTTTCTCGACAACTACCGGTCCGATATACTTTAAACTTGCCAGGTATATTGCTGGGGACCCGAGGATGTGCCTTTTCAAGGTTTCATATTAATCGGAGAAGTAGTTACCGAGCTATGTCCAAAAAACGATTCAACCAATCAGAGAGCAGCAAGCTATCACGTGTGCCGAACGTGGCGAACAGACTCTGCCTCGGACGGCACATTTGAGAGCGTATTCATTTATTTCACGTTGGAAAACTATGTTGCCGTTAAACTATGTTTTAAAACTAATTAAAACTAATTTGCGATTCATCGTAACTGCGATTTGCGACCTTCCGGACAGTGAAGACTTCACTTCCGGCAGCCAATCACAGAACGCTTTGTTGCGTAGGCGTGGCCGATGTGAGAGCGAGCCGAGCCGAGCGCGTGCGCCATTACGGTTCGTAATTCGATTTCTTCCGGAGAAAATAATAATTTCTCGATTTCTTATGCGCATTATTTCTCCCAATTCAGTCAGAGCGAAGGGCGGAAGCGAAGAGCGTTGTTTTTTTTGTTTACGGGCGTACGGGCGTACGGGCGGGGTAGAGCGTACGGGTAGCGTTTTGTTTTTTTTTTGGCAAGGAACGGGCACCCACGTACGGGCATGCCCTAGTATTATATAATGTGAAGTGCGTTGTCTCTCCATGTGTTTGTATGTTCACATGTCCGCCTGTCTCCCGTTTCTGGCGGCCGCTTCCCGTGCTGCTTTTGAAAATCTCTGCACGCAGGCAAAGCTCAACAAAGCTCAAAGCTCAACCAGAAGAAATGCAAGATAGCAAACTAGACACATTTTAAACATGCACATACAACTTGGCGTCGCAGTTTGTTTATTAACAGTGCGTTCATATATGACCTCAGCTGACAGGATGGCCTCTAGGTACCCACACTCACCTCTCAGCTGTCTCGCCTGGGTTCGAATCTTGGCCCAGCTATACACTGCCATCCTGGTATTTCACAGACTGGGGGAATCATCATTGTGTTGGATTGAAAGGGGGTGGGAAGGGTGGAGAGAGGGGAGCGAGAGAAAGAGGAAAGGAGAGGGGAGACAGACAGGAAGGGAAAAGTGGAGTGGGAGAGAGGGGAGGGGGAGAGGAGAAGGGTGACTGAGGGTAGGTAGAGAGAGAGAGGGGTAAGTGGAGGCAGAGGAGAGTGATAGTCCACCCCCTGAGGGGAAGGAATGTCACCTGTGGAAGAAATCACCAAACTTAGCCCAGATAACCTTTCATATGCCTTCTTCAAAGTCTGATCCAGGGCAAACACTTTCGACTTTGTTAATACCTCCTAATTAGCATAACTCAGGATAGCCACCACAAAAACGAGCCTCCAACTGGAATTCGACATATCTCAGCAGTTACTGCTCATAATTAAACATGTTTGGTATGTAGATTGATAGTTCTGATGATCAGAATCAAATGAACTATGTTCTGTTGCCATATGAGGTCAAGGTCACATGGAAAAGTCAAGGTAACTGGCATTTCTGACCGAATATGACGATAAACCGTATATATCAGCAACCACTGCACCAAGTTGGATATACTTGATATGTAGATTGATATTCCTGGGGGAAGGAGATCAGATGCAAAATGATTCATGACCTTGGGATGTCAAGGTCATGAGAAAATGTCAAGATGATATGTTGAATGATATCTGCAATATATATATATATATATATCAATTTATCAGAGGGTGTTACCAAGAGATTAAAACCAACATTTGACTCAACGTGCAGACTCATTTATTTTGGGGAAATGTCCAAACACGACAACACGCTGGAATGAACACCGAGTGTACTTTCAGGATGATACACTAATGATGTACACTATCCAATGGTACAGTGAGAAGTGATCGAAGAGACCGGAGCTCACCTCTGTCCTGTGCCGGCTGATGGACAGGCCACGAAAGATAAGCGAGGAAGATGTCACTGCTATTGAAAGCTTCGTTGTTTCACTGTTCTCAGTCACTTTGCCATAAAATGACGTTAACAAAGCGAGGCAACACATCTTTGCCCAGTCCTCGCATGGGCTTGAATACCTTCCACCGACCAAGGCAGCTCTGATAGAGCATGTCAAGAGAGTGCCATATCGAGCTGGGTATGTGTTTGGCCATCTCTTCCTACCAATCAAGAGTTGCCGAGTCCCAGTTCATGGGGTTGGATTGAGACAGTTAGTATTGGGAACCATGTTGGACTCGTCTTCTACGAGCCGCCAAGGCTTTGGATGAGCTGGTTAAATGTGTGTGTCTGGTAAGCTGCACTGGTAGCTGTTATTGCTAGAGGCAAGGCCTACTGCGGACCGCCCGTTGCAAGTCTGGTGGTACATACACTGAACGACCTGGTCCATCAACACCACCGTCTGAGCACAACATCTGTGACGGAATTGCATGATGAACCACGTTTGGTACTCTCCATTGTATTTTGAAATAGGATTGTAATTTAATGGTTTCAAAATGTAACGATGGAATACGAGAGTTTGAAATACTTAATTAATTACGTCATGTCCGTGTTTTTTTCTCTCGTTTGTTTGCTTTTTTTGTATACAAGATCGAGGCTCGTGAAAGAGCGAACATTAATCACACAAAAAGGCAAACCGACACACAAAACACAAAATAAGGGGAGCGGTAGACAAGAAGGGGAGAGGGGGGGGAAGGACACAAACACAACATTTGAGAGCAAGGACATCGAGAGAACTGTGGGAGGGAGAGGGCTTGGGGGGAGGTGGGAGAGGGATTAAAACATATGGACACTGCAAGGACTTCCAGGAAATAAGTTGGAATTTCAAGAAAGGGTATCTGAGATGATTTAGCGGGGGTAGAAAAGATCAAGTTTTTGGATGGGGGAAGATAAGAGATGGTGGTGAACAGCTGTTTTAAAGACCTGGAGGGAGGAGTGAGATTGAAGGGAGTGAGGGAGTTTGTTCCAGAGGCGGGAGAAAAGGGGAATGAAAGAGTGAAGGTGAGCAGAGAGCCTTGATTTTGGCAATTTCACCAGAAGAGGGTTGCTGGCAGATCTTGTGCGACCTGTAGGAATATTTGGGGGACAGAGCACAGAGAGAGCTGGGGGAGCAAGGCCGGAGAGGAGTCGGTAGAAGACAGAAAGACCACCAACCTGCCTGCGGTGAGTGAGTGAAAGGCCCTCGGAGTTAGCTTCATCGCAGGAGATTCCAATGATTCTGAAAGCTTTGGTTTCAACATCGTGAAGCCGAGCTAGGTGTTAGGCAGGAGCCCAGAGGGGGGAACAGTATTCCATTGAGCTGCGGATGAAAGCCTTGTATGTGGTGAGGAGCTCAGGTGTGCCGAGGAAGGACTTCGCATGACGGAGGATGCCCAGACGGTGACTGGCTTTGGAGGCCAGCTTGGAAATGTGGTTTTCCCAAGAAAGATCATGGCAGATAGTGGGACCCAAAAGCTTGAGCGACAGAACTTCTTGGAGAGGATATTTGAGAAAGTAGATGGGAGGGTTTTCCAGTCGGTCTTTTTGGAGAGACATAGTAAGAGTGTGAGATTAGTCAGGATTGAAAGACGTGTTCCACTTGTTTACCCAGTCTGTGATTTTGTCCAGGTCTGCAGAGAGTGAGGAGGCTGCAGACTGCCGATCTGAGGGATGAGGAATGGAGCGGCAGAGAGTGGAGTCATCAGCAAAGAGATAGAGAGGATTTTCCAGAGAGTCGGAGAGATCATTGATGAAGACCAGAAATAGCACAGGGCACAGAACACTACCTTGGGGAACTCCTGCAAGAACAGGAAGGGGAGATGAGAGAAATCCATTCAGGGCCACACGTTGACTACGACCAGAGAGGAAGTCCGCAAGCCATGCGAGGAGATTTCCATGGATACCATAGGAGGAGAGTTTGGTGAGCAGAGCGGGGTGCCAGACCGTATCGAAGGCACGTGAAATGTCAAGGGAGACAGCTCTGATTTCCTGTTTGGCATTGAGGACCTCCATCCATTGTTGAGACAGCAGAAGCAACATGTCCAGAGTAGAATGACCTGCTCTGAATCAAAATTGATGATTGGAGATCAAGTCATTTGAGAAGAGGAAGGATTTGATATCCGAAGCAATGATGGATTCCATGACTTTGCTGATAATTGGGAGCAGGCTGATTGGTCTGCAGTTGCAAGGATCTGTTTTTGCACATTTTTTGTGTAAAGCGGTGATGTTTGCTGATTTCCAAGATGCTGGCAGATGACGTTGAGCAGAAGAGAGGGTGAAAAGAATAGAGAGAGGGTGAGATAGAGCGGCAGAGCAGGATTTTAGGACCCGTGGGCTGATGCCGTCTGGTCCAGTTGCAGAATCAGAGTCGAGGTTTGAGAAAAACTTCTCCACCTTGTCAGGAGAGAAGCACACAGAGTCCAGGAGCACTTTGGTTCGACTGGGTAAGGTGGGAACAGAGAGAGATGGGTTTGGGACACAAGATTTTGAGGCAAACACAGAGTTGAGGCATTCGGCTTTGTCACGTGCGGTGTCAACTATGTAGCCATTTGAGGTAAGGGAGGGGATGGAAGTGGAACAAACACCAGAAACGGATTTGACCAGACGCCACCAGGATCTGGAGGAAGGAGACAGGTTTGGGAGTTCATTCTTGAGTGTGGAGAGATAGTGCTTCCTGGCACTCCTGAGGGTAGACATACACTTGTTCCGAGCTTGGTGGAAGGAACTGAGATTGCCTTCAGTTGGATTTGCCTTCGAAGAGGCAAAGGCAAGTTGTTTCAGAGCAACTGCCTCACCACAAGACTCAGCGTACCATGGACGGGAGGAAGGGTAAGACAACTGAAGACGAAGACGTTTAGATCAACTGAAGACGTTTAGATATTTCCCCAAAATAAATGAGTCTGTACCCATCAAATGTTGGTTTTAATCTATTGGCATTTGGCATCTGATCTCCTACCCCATGAATATCAATCGACATATCAAACAGATCCATCTTGGTGCAGTGGTTGCTGATATATGCGGTTTATCTTAACATTGGGTTACAAATTCCAGTGACCTTTATCTTTCCATGTGACCTTGAGCATGTATGGTCACGGAACATAGTTCATTGGATTCCTGATCATCAGAACTATCAATCTACATAACAAACGTTTAATTATGAGCGGTAACTGCTGAGATATGTTGAATTCCAGTAGCAGCCTCGTTTTGCGGTGGCCATCTTGATTTATGCTAATTAGGAAATGTTAGCGAAGTCGAAAGTGTCTGCCCTGGATCAGACTTTGAAGAGGTCATATGAATGGTCATCTGGGCCATGTTTGGTAATTTCTTCCACAAGAGCACACTCCTGCAGAATATGGACTCTAACCGAGGGGATTATGAGGAGCAGTAGAGAGGGAAGGGGGCAATAGAGAGTGGAGGGGCGATAGAGAGGGGAGGGGCGATAGAGAGGGGAGGGGGTGATAGAGAGGGGAGGGGCGATAGAGAGGGGAGAGGGCGATAGAGTGGGGAGGGGCGATAGAGAGGGGCGATAGAGAGGGGAGGGGGTGATAGAGAGGGGAGGGGCGATAGAGAGGAGAGAGGGCGATAGAGTGGGGAGGGGCGATAGAGAGGGGAGGGGATGAGGGTGGGGCGATGTTTCCTTCTGTATCCTCCTGTCCACCTCATTCCTCCCAACACCCATTGTTTGTCCAAATCTCCCTCTATTTTGTTCTTCAACTTCACTGTTGGAGAACTAAGAGTTCCGGTTCATGGGGTTGCTCTCTCTACTGTTCCTTTTGCATCCTGTTGCATCTTGAGCCGTTCAATGTTCTATCTCTTCCACAAGTCTTGACGCTGTATACAAAACAACTGTCATAGTTTGGTAACCATTGTGCAGGCTTGATAGGCCAAATTGTCTCTTTCTGTGTTTATCGAAGTTCCTTGGAACGGAAGTCATCTATTGCATAATGTGAACCATGGTGTCTGCCCATGCATTCATCTGTCTCCCGTTTACAGTGGCCGCTTCCCATGCATGGATGTTACCATCTGGCCCACCATGTGTTACCTTGATTTAAAGTGAGTAATATATATTTAATATACAACAGAATGCAAAGAACACAGGATAATTAAATGATGGCAATAACGAACTGCATACTATGAGCCAGCAGGGGAAGCTAAAGAGCAAAAAAGGGCATCAAATAAAATTGAAGGAAAGAACAAAAGACAAACAATAATGAGAGGAATAGGTCTAGCAGGATGATGCCACGAGGACGACGTCAGCTTCCCACAAGGAGAAAAAAAGGTGACCATTAGTAGCCCATTGCTGCTTGAACAACTGCTGTGTCAATGCTAACCTTTAGGTGCAGCGCAGGGGGAAGAGTCCTCAAGGTGTCTATACCCAGGTCTAAAATCCCATAGAAACCACTAGGAATCTTTAGGTTCAACTGGTCCTGTAGAAACCATTAGAGTTAACTGGTCTGTAAACCCATAGATCAACCAAAATACTTTTAATTATATTTTGTTATGAACAAACGCAAAGCACATAGTTCCATATTGAATTGAGTTCTAGCCATGTTCCTAAAATAGGGGTTCCCTTTAGAATCTTTGTTGTATATGTGAATATGTACAAGATGTTGTACATGTTGTTGTACAAGTTGTACAAGTTATTTACAAAATGGCAGGACATTTATGGCAGTCGATTCACTGGTTACATATCTGGAACTGGTCTTCTACTGGTCCAATTAAGATAGCTCAGATGTCAGAGCACTGGTATTCTTCACCAGAGGACCTGGCTTCAATTCCCAGTCTGGGCTTGTAATTTTCCCACATATTTCGATTGAGTATCTTCAATCCTGTTCAATATCCTCGCGAGGCAAAAGCAGGGGTAACTGATCGGGTGCGTCCGTACGTGTGGCGTACGTGCGTGTCTGCATTTTAAAAATTCACTTTCTCGGCAACCGTTGGTCAGATTAACACCAAATTTTGCACCATAGGAGCACCTACACCTGTATAATTTTAAAATTAATGATAATGACATCATCGGTCACGTGGTACAGATGCCACCTTGGAAAAACGTTGCACCACTATATCTCTGAAACCGCTCTGGAAAAAATTGAAACATGGCTCATTGTCAAGTACACCCCATGGGTAATAAGACATGTTAATGATGATGTCATTGTTGCCTTCATTATGACGTCATAATTCGACATGTACAAAGCTTGATCCGATCAGTATGAAAAAATAATTCTCTTAACTTCTTAGTCCAATGGACACAAAACTTTCACCATAGGAGGGCCTCCTCCGGTAGAATTATTTTAATGATTATGATGTCACAGGTCACGTGGTACAGGCGCCATCTTGGAAAAACCGAAAAACGTTGCACCTCTCTATCTCCGAAACTGCTCGATGGAAAAAATTGAAACAAGGTGTGTTGTCAAGTACTCCCCATGGGGAATAAGATATGTTAATGATGATGTCATCGGTACCTTCATTATGACGTCATAATTCGACAAGTACAACGCTTTATTCGATCAGTATGAAGATCAGTATGATCCGTTTGAACATACCATACAAAGGGGCCTTTTCTATGCCCATGGCATTTTCCCCAATAATGAAATACAGGAAGCAGATTAAGATTGTGTTTTTGAGTGAAAAGCAAGGATTTTTTGGGGGCTTTTTATTTTCATGATGTGAGCAGGGAGAATATAATAATGTTGAAGAGGGAGAATAAGGACAATGGTTGGGAGAAAAGAAGCCGAACGAGGAATGCGGCATCTACACGGAGCAGTAAACGTGAATTTTGGATGTTCAACAGTTAGCCCGGTATGATATAATTCTTTATGTCCTTTTCAAAACATTATTAACAGATAACACTTAATTATCTATCAAATTCTGTTTTTTCATGAAAATCACAGGTGGCTTGCTTCTTTCTTTCAATAATTGTCCTAAATGTTTGAAAGCCACAGCTTCTTGAAGTATGATGCTTTATCAACTTTTTATGTCAACAACTACAACAGTGAAGCTGGTAAACTTAGACTTTACTGAAATGAAATCTTTGTGAAATGAACTCTCAGTGAAACTAAGACCAAAGAAATGAAATCATAATTCTAAAAACAAATCATAGAACACCTTACCTCACACAGTGCTTAAGTGCGTATAACTCAATTGATATAAAATAATGATTTTAAGAGGTGGTATAAAAAATAACTCTGCCAATTTAGCGCAGTTAATGCAATCTTATACACCACCTTATCAAACATGTCAATGTACAGCACAACTGGAGGTTTTTGGAAGCAATTAGAAGGTGATTTGTATTCAACAGTATTAAAGTATTTAATGAAATTGAAATAAAATAAAGATTTTGAAGGTCGTATAAAAATTAATTACGGAAGTTTACCGTCATTGACGCAGTTGTTATTTATATGTAAGACATTACATTAGTTATTCATGCTTGGTGTTTGTGTTTTTTATGACATTGCTTAAAACAGTATTTTTTCTGTTTGACATGATTTTCTATTTTGTTTAACTGCCAGGCACGCAGACAGAGTAAAGGCATTGTGTGCATGTGAGAGCAGGACCAATTCAGAACCAAAGTACTGCTAAACTACAGGCTTGTTTACCGATTCAGGTTCCGATTCTTGTTCGAAATATAATGTTACGTTTCTAGGGGTAGATGATGAAATACCATAGTACAGATAGGATCATATAGGTATAGCATGGACGAGTAGGAGACATCTCAATGTATTAAGTAGGGAAACCGGAGCTTAAGTTGTTTACCTGTCTTCACACGAGGGGTGAAGCTATGGTAATTAGATAGGGGTTAAGATTAATTTTCCCCCATTATGTGATTGCCCTCGGTGGTTTTCCCCTATGTTTTTACAATTACAACAAGGCCGGCAATAAAACCATCCATTATCTGGCCATGGCTGACATAATTGCCGACAGAACCCCGAACATTTCCGATCAGCAACTAAGCCCCGCCTCCAAAGGATTGTGACTGGCAGGCCACGCCCCGAGCTTCATCATTGGTCATGGAGACACGGGGTGATGCGATGGGGCTCAGGATTGGCAGAGAGTGACGTCAGAGCAAGACGCTTTGAGTAGGAGGAACAAGAGTCTCTCTCTCTCTGCTGCTTTTGGTTGAGCAGGACGGGCGTGATATCTGGCTCGAGTGCGTTTGCGAGGGAAGCTTTCGAAGTTTTTCTGGACCTTTTGCAAAGTCGGAGGATGAGGTGTTGTTGGACTGTGGTGCTCTTCGGGGGAGCTGTGAGCCGTGTTGCGCTTGCCGGTGGAAGCGAGAAAGGGCCGTTTTGACTACTTGCTCACGCCTGGGAGTTTTCGACGCATGGCACCGGCGCCATTGTTGGAGGGCTTCCTGCGCAAGTGGCTACACCGGCTGCAGCGACCATCAAGCTCCTAAACGCATTTTGGACCAGAGCTGAGTACCGGCCGACTAAAAGAAAACATTTTATTTATATTGTCTTTCCCCTGTGTGTCGTATTTGTGACTGAGGTGAGACGTCTCAAATTATGATTTAGTTTACTTCACCTTTCATTTTCACCTCTTTAATTTATTTTCATTAAACTCTTGTGTTGCATTTCATTTGTTGTGTTGTGTTTCTTTGTTCGTGGGTTCGGGAATAAACCCGTGTGGCTTCAGTTCAGGTAAGCACCTCGCTGCCTTCCGTCCCGCGTGCGCCAAAAAGTACAGCCAATTTTTGGCTTGTCCGCCTCGGAGTTAAGGTCCGTTTCGGCTTTCCGTCAGCTTGTGGTCTTATTTGCTGGGGGATGCGACAATAACATTCAATTGAAATTAAGTTGTTCCTTGATCAAAAACTGACGTTTGTGGATGGACGGACAGACAGACAGAAGTGCATCAATTGCTTAACCCCGCTCTTCACTTCTCGTGTGCTGGGTAATAAATCCTTTGTGTAATCCACTAACATATTGCCGGGATATTGTTTATTGTAACTCATCAATTTGTAACCAATAAGCACTACGTTCTCACCATTTTCACTATCTTTAATTTTAATAGAATATATTGTTTCACTTTGTTATTTTAAATAGAACAATCTCACCCATCTGGTACGATCACAGGAGATGCCTATAGTCCGAAACGATGCCTGGAGGAGCTCTGCACAGTATATCCAGCCCATGATTAAAATCTCCACAATGATTGACAAACCTTAGTAAATCCCTTTTCGTTGTGTGTGAAAGAGTCCAAGTGATTTTGTGTGTGGAAGTGATTTTGGCAGTATAATCCACCCAAAATTGATAACAGTACTTTGACTTTGCCAGGCCTGTTTAATTCCCATGTTAGTGGCTGCCATGTTTAACCTTTCTTTTTCTGTCAGCTGGAGATGACGATGCATTCTCACTCCGCTCAGAGGAATAGTTTGCCCTCCAGTAGCACTCTGGAAAGCATTGTGATTAAACAAAATTGTGGAATAAACGGCACAGCATGATGATGAAACTTCTCTTGAATGGAATGAATAAATCAAAGTCGGGCTGATAAGACAATACCTCTTTTATAGCCAAGAAGATAAATTTGAGCAAAGACAGAAAGGGGCAGGATTGTCAAGAAAAGGAAAAAAACTGTTGAGTGGTGTGGTGTGGGGCGGGGGGATAGGGGGAGGGGGTGCACAGAGGTTTTGGGATGGGGTTAATAGGGAAAGGGAGTGTGTTATACTCTTGGAGCGCATACTCGGTAGAGCACATACCACCACCAGGGCTGAACAGTTTGTGTTTTGTATCGCACCGATAGGCCAGATCTGGTTCCAGATCTTCACCAAGATTCAATCATTCCGTTCGTGACACATAAACAAACTCTACACCAAATTTCGTCCGAATTCTTCCACAACCTTTTGAGATATCCTGTTCACAGACGGACAAATATACAGACAGGGGTGAAAACATAACCTCCATTCACCTTCAGTGGGAGAAGTAACAATGCAGTTTTTTGGCATTTTGTCACATCTTGTAAATATTTCCATGTGTTTGTGTGTTTGTCTCTGAGTTTTCATTTTCAAGAGGCCCAATTTCTCAGGTGTAGGCACTCTAGAATCTGGGCAAGGTTTTTAAGCTACCACATGTTTGCCTTGATGTCCGTTTTGAGGCCACCCAAAGCAGCCATATAGTATATATTGGGATGTGGGGCCAAGCAGCGCTGCCGCTGGCCAGCAGGACAAAGATAGCCACCATGAGGCCAATAACTCCACAGATTTTCAATGTCCAACACATCGCGAAACCACCGCTGGGAAAAGCTCACCCAGCCAGGCAGAAAAAACTCACCCAGCCAGGCAGGAAAAGCTCACCCAGCCAGGCAGGAAAAGCTCACCCAGCCAGGCAGGAAAAGCTCACCCAGCCAGGCAGGAAAAACACCCAGCCAGGCAGGAAAAGCTCACCCAGCCAGGCAGGAAAAGCTCACCCAGCCAGGCAGGAAAAGCTCACCCAGCCAGGCAGGAAAAGCTCACCCAGCCAGGCAGGATAAGCTCACCCAGCCAGGCAGGAAAAGCTCACCCAGCCAGGCAGGAAAAGCTCACCCAGCCAGGCAGGAAAAGCTCACCCAGCCAGGCAGGAAAACACCCAGCCAGGCAGGAAAAACACCCAGCCAGGCAGGAAAAGCTCACCCAGCCAGGCAGAAAAAGCTCACACAGCCAGGCAGGAAAAGCTCACCCAGCCAGGCAGGAAAAGCTCACCCAGCCAGGCAGGAAAAGCTCACCCAGCCAGGCAGGAAAAACACCCAGCCAGGCAGGAAAAACACCCAGCCAGGCAGGAAAAGCTCACCCAGCCAGGCAGGAAAAGCTCACCCAGCCAGGCAGGAAAAGCTCACCCAGACAGGCAGGAAAAGCTCACCCAGCCAGGCAGGAAAAGCTCACCCAGCCAGGCAGGAAAAGCTCACCCAGCCAGGCAGGAAAAGCTCACCCAGACAGGCAGGAAAAGCTCACCCAGCCGGGCAGGAAAAGCTCACCCAGCCGGGCAGGAAAAACTCACCCAGACAGGCAGGAAAAGCTCACCCAGCCAGGCAGGAAAAGCTCACCCAGCCAGGCAGGAAAAGCTCACCCAGCTGGGCAGGAAAAACTCACCCAGCCAGGCAGGAAAAGCTCACCCAGCCAGGCAGGAAAAGCTCACCCAGACAGGCAGGAAAATCTCACCCAGCCAGGCAGGAAAAGCTCACCCAGCCAGGCAGGAAAAGCTCACCCAGACAGGCAGGAAAAGCTCACCCAGACAGGCAGGAAAAGCTTACCCAGCCAGGCAGGAAAAGCTCACCCAGCTGGGCAGGAAAAGCTCGCCCAGCCAGGCAGGAAAAGCTCGCCCAGCCAGGCAGGAAAAGCTCACCCAGCTGGGCAGGAAAAACTCACCCAGCCAGGCAGGAAAAACTCACCCAGCTGGGCAGGAAAAACTCACCCAGCCAGGCAGGAAAAGCTCGCCCAGCCAGGCAGGAAAAGCTCACCCAGCTGGGCAGGAAAAACTCATCCAGCCAGGGAGGAAAAACTCACCCAGCCAGGCAGGAAAAGCTCACCCAGCCAGGCAGGAAAAGCTCACCCAGCTGGGCAGGAAAAACTCACCCAGCCAGGCAGGAAAAGCTCACCCAGCCAGGCAGGAAAAGTTCACCCAGACAGGCAGGAAAAACACCCAGCCAGGCAGGAAAAGCTCACCCAGCCAGGCAGGAAAAACTCACCCAGCCAGGCAGGAAAAGCTCACCCAGACAGGCAGGAAAAGCTCACGCAGCCAGGCAGGAAAAGCTCACCCAGCCAGGCAGGAAAAGCTCACCCAGCCAGGCAGGAAAAGCTCACCCAGCCAGGCAGGAAAAGGTTAACCCAGCCAAGCAGGAAAAGCTCACCCAGTCAGGCAGGAAAAGCTCACCCAGACAGGCAGGAAAAACTCACCCAGCCAGGCAGGAAAAGCTCACCCAGCCAGGCAGGAAAAGCTCACCCAGCCAGGCAGGAAAAGCTCACCCAGCCTGGCAGGAAAAGCTCACCCAGCCGGGCAGGAAAAACTCACCCAGCCGGGCAGGAAAAACTCACCCAGCCAGGCAGGAAAAGCTCACCCCACCAGGCAGGAAAAGCTCACCCAGACAGGCAGGAAAAGCTCACCCAGCCAGGCAGGAAAAGCTCACCCAGCCAGGCAGGAAAAGCTCACCCAGCTGGGCAGGAAAAACTCACCCAGTCAGGCAGTGCTGGGTTACCCACTTCCTCTACACTCCCTCGCCCCCTCTTCGGGCAGTGGCGGGTATTCCCTGGTAGTAATTCATAAAGTTTCTTGTGTTCTTCAGTACTCCTCGACATATACATCTTTAGTGGCATGAAGCTCATCCAAGTGATACGTGTGTTGGCCAACATATCCCTTGTTACACTGCTGATGCAAATGGTTATCCTAACACTAAGTTTTCAATGGCAGTAACGGATTTGTATACAATCCTTGACATACCCCCACAAGAAGAAGTCCAGAGGAGACCATTGTGGCCAGGGGACTGGCCCACCATGTCCAATCCATCTACCGGAGAAGTTATCAGGTGTAAATGTTGCCCTATGTGCACTTTATATTCGTGAAAATTCAATTTCTTGTGTACAACTTTGTTTCATATATTGTAATTTTCCCGTTGATTTGGATTAATTTGAAGCAACTTTTACTTAATTTTTTTTTTCTCTGAGGAGCATTCCGTGTTTCAGGGTGAGACATAGACAGATGGCATTAGCCTAATATATATATATATATATATATATATTGTTGCGGATATGAGGACTGTATTTTTTTTGATTGTGTGCTTTATTATTATTATTATTGTTATTCTGCGCCTCCTGCCTCCGGAGCTGTGTAAAGGTCAAAGGGCGTCCCATAATTAGTCCACAAGCATACACGTCAGCCAATCATAGAATACCCCTGTTCGATAGTTATATCTTATTCTGTGTTTTAGGGTAAGGCTGTGTCTCCCATTAATAGAAGTACTCCATTGCACCAAGTGAAAGAGATAGATTCCCTTCATTCCCACTCCCAAAACTTCCATTCCCCCTTTTCATCAATTGCCATTCGCATTGCCAACTGCATTTTGGGCGGTTTTCTCTTTATCCACCATTGGCCACGAGGCAGGGTTGGGGAAGAAAGGCGGGTCCCCACCTCGTCATAGAGGGGAGGAGTGAACCAGCCCTTGCCGACCAACCCAGAACGAGGGGTTGGCTTTAGAGGGCGGAGAGAGAACGTTTTGGGGAGGTTCGCAAAAGGGTCAAGGGTGGGGCTTATATAACCCAAGGCAGAGGCCCCCGGAGAGAGTCGAGGAGGGAGGAGATCAGAAGACAGAAAGGCCTTGAGTTGGACTAAGCAAGAGAGGAAGTGGTTGGACTGGGTGGGACTAAGAAAGAGAGAGAAAGAGTCCTGAAGCTTGTGAGGGAAGGAGAGAGAACCCGTCACACCAACCCCCCACCAGCCGCGTTGGCTCCACCAAGCGTTCACCTCCACCAAGGCTCCACCAAGCTCCGCGTTGGCTCCACCAAGCGTTCACCTCCACCAAGCTCCGCGTTGGCTCCACCAAGCGTTCACCTCCACCAAAGCTCCAGCCAGCTCCGTGCCTTCTTCCCCCTCCAGCCATCCACCTCCTGCCATTCCTGTCATCATTCCCCGCGTGAGTCTGTCTTTTGTTTGTTCTGTCCTGGGTTAATTAAGACTGTAGGTAAGCTAGTATTTGCACTGTGTCACCTGCGTCTTATGTGTTGTAAATAAACGTGACTGCTTTCTTTTTGCTTATGTGTGTAAATAGTAAATAAATTTAGTAGTATTTCCAAACCTTTCTTTGCCTTCGTCTTCCTCTTTGCATTCGTCGTTTTAGTCTTTTCCCTCATTGAGCAGCCGCGGTGCGATCCGGCCAACGTTTGGGTGGAATCGGGTTCTAATCGGGGAATAACTGTTCTGTCGCGGTACTACCAACCGCTCGGTAAAATAACATCTTTAATCGCGTCCGCAACAATATATATTGTTGCAGACGCGGTTTTAGATGTTATTTTACCGAGCGGTTGGTATTACCGCGTCCGAACAGTTACTCCCCGATTAGAACCCGATTCCACCCGACGTTGACCAGATCGCACCACAGATATTCAATCGGGAAACCTCTAAAGCGACCGAAAGAGAATGAAAAGAGAAGAAGACAGAGTACGGAGGAAGAACAGATTTATTATACACACACAAGCAAAAAGACAGAACGACCAAAATTATTTACAAGCAATGGATGGAAAAAGCAGTCACACAGTGCATCGTTAGCTTACACTATTCATTTTACTTAACCCCAAGACAACGAGTAGGACAGACGACGTTCACACTTACTCGGGGGATATTGCAGGCAGGTAGGGCTTGAGGTGGATTGCTGGAGAGGGAGGAGGGTCGGAGGCAGCAGCTCTCAATTCCTCGCGGTTTTTGGCGGGAAAACCCTTCGTCGCGTATCCGCTGCCGATGCTTTAGACGTCACGCGCTGGCTCGGGCACACCTGCTCCTCTCCTTCTGGTGGAGCCGTCTCCCTCCTTTCAGCACGTCTCTCCAAAGCTGGTTTCCTTTCCGAGTACCTCTCCTCTTTGGCTTGGAGCGTTTCGCATCTCACCGCTCCTCTTGGTGTCGCCTCTTCGCTCCTCTCCCAGGTCATCTGGTGAAGCAGTCCCTTACAGTCGCTTTTATAACTCAGGGCGGAATCAAGCCGCCGGCTGCGAGGGCACGCCTACCGGGTCGCTCACCGCGGTGCTGATTGGCCATGCGACCCTCTGGCTCACTCCTCCCCTCTATGACGAGGTGGAGACACGCCTTTCTTCTCCGAGATTAGCACATGGGCAATGGCGGCTTGCGGGATTGAACACAACTCACACCCTTTTGAAAGGAACTTTGGAGAGCGGAGATGTTTGGGGAAATTGCAAGGGCCTACGCTTATTTTGTTTGATACAATGCAAAGTCAATCTAGTGGGAAACACATATTTAGCCTACATGGAATAAGGAAATACACTATTTAAAAAGATATATCGTGACCTGCGTGTAAGTTTCATGGAATTAACTAGGAGGACGGCTGCGACCATTATTTACATTACGAGGGTGTTTACACATAACAAAACCATACTTTTTTACATTCGTTACACTTCCTCCAAAATTGTTACACTTCTTAAAAACCGTTACACTTCTCAAATTCGTTACACTTCTCACAACCGTTACACTGCACCCTCCTTTCTTCAGGCCCGTGCTCGGGCCTACTAAACTTTAACTTAGTGTGACACGTAGGTGTAATTCCCTCTACAATTAACCTGACCCTGAGTGTGACAATCTTAAAACACAAATAAGTATGTCCCCCTATTGCATTGCACCCTGTCTATCAGACTCAAGCCCACAGCTAACCGAATTACGGAATTATTCTCAAACTATACATTTACGGTGGGGAGCATTATTTACAATGACGTTATTTCTTATTTACAACGCAACCCAGGACCTGTGTTTTTTCTTTTTCTTTTTAGGGAACAAGAAAAAGAAATTCCTGTTGGGAGGGAGGAGACAGCGCGCATTGCATCGATGCACCAGTACCAATACCACCAAAGCACCCAAAAGCACCAAAAGCACCACAAAGCACCAAAAGCACCACTCGGTGCGCAGTCACCATGGTTCATAATAAACACAACAAAACAACTGGTGGTGGTCTTCTCTTTCTCTGCTGGGCCGATGTTCTTCCCGACGTCTTCTGGCTTCATGCGGCCTACTTGGAAATATTTTTTAAAAGCACAACTTGTGTTCGTTTTTTATTTAGGGCCTCAGGGGCCAACTAAGGGTGGTCCATCTGTTTGGCATAGGTGCCACCTTACCGAGGTCCGCAAGCAAGATTCCCTGGCCACTATGGCCGGTCTCCAACAGAGGTGCCCTGCCCCAGAACCTGGGGTCCATCAAGTGGTACTTGGCCGCAGATCAGCGGTCCATAAAGTGGTACATCAACGCAATGCATGCTGGTTCTGGGAATCTCGGGCGCACAATGGCCACCTCATGCACGCTCCCCTCGGCACTCAATGGCGCACAGGTCCTCAAGTGGGAGACAAAAGGGGGGAAGACAATTTAGCGAGGGGTAAGGTCACAAGGGTACACGTCAATAAGGCAATGCAAGGCGAAATGCGTACGGAGGGCGAAGTGAGAAAGCTCGTCCCTACCATACGTCACCCCGCTGTCACCTACACTACCCTTGCCCTTACCCCATATTTACAAAATCTACCCATTTACAAATTCGTCACTACTGTCACGTCTTCCCCATATTTCTCCTATACCAAATTCGTCGCCACAATCCCTCTACTTCAAAATTTGCCATCACCAATTTCATCATCAATCCTCATAAGGAGGCAGAGATGGAACATCAAAGCACAATGTCACACCCACGTCATGATGCGTCTCACAATCCAAACATTTGCATCATAAAAAATAATCAAAACATGGCATGGTGCGGAGTACCTGTCACCTCAGGTGAGTGGATGCAGATGGTGCGAGGAGATCCTTCATCCTAACTATCCTCTAAATGATTTTAACACACTTTACACTACCCGGGGTCTTTCCCTGCCAATCCTTTGGCCACTTACACTATTGGTTCTAAAAACCAATTCCCATTGACCAAACTGTGGTGCTTCTCAATTTGGGGTCTCACTCCCCCGATTCATCTCCCGGTGCCTTCGCACAATTTCTGGGCTGTGACGTGTAGCTCTCCCAGCAGGTCTACCCACCTGCACACCTCCACCACTGCAGTTGCCACCCGAGCTTACCTAGCTCCTCACCCTAACCTAACTAACTGGGGAAGGCCCTCTCCTGGCTCTGTCACCCCACTGGTGCCCTCTGGCACTGGGCTACCCGGGTCCGTCCTCCGGATCCTCGGGCCCCATCCACAACAACTACTACCGGCTCCCAGAGCCCACCTGCGGCCTCACCTGGCCGACATCCTCACAGTGGTGGAGCGCCCAACCAACTACACACACTAACAGGCTACACGCCCAGCCATTTCCACAACACTAATGCACCCACATCCAAAGACCATTCTTTCACCCGCACCACAGATGCCAATATCCAACCACAATTTACCTGTACCCTCTACCTAACACTTACACTACCCGCCCCGGGTATCCGTGATGGGGGTCCACTCTTCCCCCATTCACACCTTCGCACCATCCACTCCACTCCACCATTTCCACCATACTCACTCCACGACCATCCATTCCAATACTCCAGATATTCCACACTACCATTTATTCCACACAGCCACATACACCTGTTGTTGCACACCTGTGCCCTCACACCTGGTGCCACCTGCACCCTCCTTTCTTCCTGGACCATTTGGTCAACACAACACGCAATCACCACTACTCCCTCATACACTGCTCCACACACCTGTTCAGTTGCACACCTGTGCAATCACACCTGTTCAATCACACCTGTTCAATCTTCAAACACACGGCATCATCTCAGCTAACTACTCCCCTCTGAAACTTGCGCTTCCCAGTCGTCCCTTTAAACTATTGCGCTCCCACGTCATTATCATCCCCACTAAACTACCTGCGTCCCCACTACAGGTATCAGTCACTAACTAAACTTAACGTTACCTAATGTCATCTTCGCTAGATCCCTACACTCAATATATCCTAACCCACCCGGGCTAGTTTTCACTGCCATCAACCCCATAAGCTATAGCGCATTTGCCCCACTTGTGAGGGATGGTGGATTTGCCATCCCACCACATGGGGCATCTCCCACTACCAATTTTGCACATCAAATTTCAGCCAATTCAAAAATTTTCCATTTACTGCCAATTCTATTCACTATTATAAAATTTTGCTTTTTTTTTTTTTTTCTAATTTCGGGGCCAAAACACTATCCTCATCACCCGTCTACTTATTACATCCTCTCGGTGCGCCAATTCACGTCTACAGCTCGGCTTCGTGCAGCCGAGCAATGAATACGGGTTGTTTTGTGCCAGCGGCTGAATACGTCCCGCATTCGTGGCAGGGACGGGGGCTTACCCGGGCCGAGATCCCACGCACCACCTCGGCGTGGAGCCATCCAATGTCCCGATCTCGACCTGCCGGCACGTCTCAATAGAAAGTGGTCGCCATGACGACCCTTCCTATCGGGCTGCCCGCTTCGCCTAGTGGAGCCCGGACGCGGCCGTTCCAAGCGAGGCACAGCGTGGATCGCGTATGGCGGTTCTTTCGAAACCGCCGTGGTTCGGATCCCCGCTGGTCCTCGCGGCACGCGAAGCTGCCCGACGCGCACCGAGGGCCCGATTCGGCTATAAGTCGTTCTAACCTCTAACCCGGTTACCGTCGATGCCTCACCTGCATGCTTAACCGCATACGCTACCCCTTTCTTCCTCATACATCCAGCCGTTCCCATGCTCCTCGTACCTTTCCTTACACACCCAGGTACACTCATTCCACTCCCAGCCTTGGTCACACACCTGACCACCGAACACCTTGGCACACATTCGTCGCTCGCACACCTCACCAACACACCTCTTCACGCCCCCTCCTCGGTCACCTCCTCTGTGACAACCACAGGTGTGTTCTCACTCGCACACCCAACCACGTGCCTCACGACCAACTCAAGTGTGCATTCCCACACACGCTCTACCATTCCAGGTGTGCATCCTTCCATCCCAGGTGTACATCCTCGCTCACCTGTCACAACCAACTCACGCTCCGTGTCACTCTCACTACTCTCACCTCCATTCTTGACAGCGCACTTTCCTCATGCACCCGTCCGTTACACACCTTTCTCGCGCACACTCTCCCGTTACATCCTCTGTAACCCTCACCACACCGCGCTTCCATGTACCCCCTCGCACACGCGCTTCGACCAACTCACTCTTGACGGCACACTCACTCCTCGGCGTGCACTTTTTCCTCACACACCCCATGGTCGGACATTCTCGCACACCTCTTTTTTCGCACACCAGACCTGTCACACACTTCACCAACGGCCTTTCACGAACACCCGGATCCAAACCAATCCCCAAGCCGACTGAAGCTTTCCTCACATCATATACATTGCCACTCACCTCCGTACCTCGTCTCCGCACCTCCTTTGCCACCTGCAAACTCTTTATTTGGTTAGTGAGCTTCACATTATGAGTTGAGCACCGACCTTGTACCAATTCCATTACCTCCTCCTGGATTTCTCTCTTAGTTTCTGTCCGTCTCTTCTTAATTTCACTCACCTCTTCTTCCACTTCCTCTAATTTTTGTTTAACCTCTTTTATTTCTCGGTGCGTCTCCTCAAGTTCGTCCTCTAAGGCTACCGTGACCGTTTCTATGTGCATCCTCACCTGCCGGTCCTTTGTCTCCATTATCTCTGTCACCTCGTCCACTCTCATTGTCAGTCCCTCACGTACCATCTGACATTCCTTCTGTGTCGCTATTAATTCGTTTTTAATTTCTTTTTGTGTCGCCTTTAACCCTCCTAGTACCGCAGTGTTCTTTTGAACCTGCTCCACTAACTCCGTCTGTCCCTCTGTCAGCTGTTCCACCTCCTCCGTCAGATCTTCTATTCCCCCTTGTAACTTTGCCGTCCCATTTCTCACCTCTTTCTCCATACGCTTCTCACCTCGCTTTACCTCCTCGCGTAGCCCCGAGACCTCCTCACTTACACCTCGTCGTATCTCCTCCTTCATCTCCTCCCTTTCTTTTGTAGATGCCACCCTCATCTGTCCCAATTCATTCCTCTGAGCATCCAGTTTGGTTTCTACCCCGATTTTTACCTCCTCTATCTGCTCTCCCATTTGTTTAATTTCTCGGGCGGATTGCTCCCCTATCTCCCGCAATTTGTCCTCCATCCTATTTTCTAACCCCATTAACCCATTTTTCACCTCTTTTATCCCGTTGTCTAACCCCTCAAATTTGTCATCTAACTTCCCAAATTTCTTGTCTAATCCCTTAAAATTATTGTCTAACCCCTCACCGGTACCCCTCGCTTCGTCCCTCATTACCCCCATTTGCTCACTCTGAGCCTCCATCCGGTACCCCATTACCCCCATTTGGTTTCCCATTACCCCCATTTGGCCCCCTATCCTGTTTTCCATCCCTTTGAAATTATCGTCTGTTTTTACCATAAAGGCCATCATCTGTTTCATAAACAGGTCCAAATTCATTGGCATCTCTGGCTCGGCTGCCGCGACCACGGCCGCGGCTAAATTTGGTGCCGCTACACCCACGTGTGCGAGGACGCCATTTTGTGCACCTGATACCCCCTCAACCACATTGCCAATGTTCTCCTCCTCCCTTTCCTCCACATACATTTCCCCGAGGTCCTGGGTCGATCCCACCCTGTCTATCTCTCCCACCGACATCCGATCGCCTTGATTGTCCATGGCGCGATCTCAAAATTCGGGTTTTGCTTTAAAACAACACAAATTTCCAGCAGCTCCAAATTTTGACCAAATTTTTTTTTTAGATGTTTTAAAAAAAAATTTGGTTCGGGCCTCGAATCTCACTCCCCGACACCAATTGTTACTTAATAACACAATTGGTGTTCCAAAATTTGGGCCTAACAAATTTAGTCCCAGGTCCGAATCCAACTCCTGACAACCAATTGTTACAGACGCGGTTTTAGATGTTATTTTACCGAGCGGTTGGTATTACC
Source organism: Myxine glutinosa (assembly GCF_964187855.1). Lineage (NCBI taxonomy): Eukaryota > Metazoa > Chordata > Myxini > Myxiniformes > Myxinidae > Myxine > Myxine glutinosa. Next base: position 138,864,175 of record NC_136261.1, read on the forward strand.
GCGTCCGAACAGTTACTCCCCGATTAGAACCCGATTCCACCCGACGTTGACCAGATCGCACCACAGATATTCAATCGGGAAACCTCTAAAGCGACCGAAAGAGAATGAAAAGAGAAGAAGACAGAGTACGGAGGAAGAACAGATTTATTATACACACACAAGCAAAAAGAAAGAACGACCAAAATTATTTACAAGCAATGGATGGAAAAAGCAGTCACACAGTGCATCGTTAGCTTACACTATTCATTTTACTTAACCCCAAGACAACGAGTAGGACAGACGACGTTCACACTTACTCGGGGGATATTGCAGGCAGGTAGGGCTTGAGGTGGATTGCTGGAGAGGGAGGAGGGTCGGAGGCAGCAGCTCTCAATTCCTCGCGGTTTTTGGCGGGAAAACCCTTCGTCGCGTATCCGCTGCCGATGCTTTAGACGTCACGCGCTGGCTCGGGCACACCTGCTCCTCTCCTTCTGGTGGAGCCGTCTCCCTCCTTTCAGCGCGTCTCTCCAAAGCTGGTTTCCTTTCCGAGTACCTCTCCTCTTTGGCTTGGAGCGTTTCGCATCTCACCGCTCCTCTTGGTGTCGCCTCTTCGCTCCTCTCCCAGGTCATCTGGTGAAGCAGTCCCTTACAGTCGCTTTTATAACTCGGGGCGGAATCAAGCCGCCGGCTGCGAGGGCACGCCTACCGGGTCGCTCACCGCGGTGCTGATTGGCCATGCGACCCTCTGGCTCACTCCTCCCCTCTATGACGAGGTGGAGACACGCCTTTCTTCTCCGAGATTAGCACATGGGCAATGGCGGCTTGCGGGATTGAACACAACTCGCACCCTTTTGAAAGGAACTTTGGAGAGCAGAGATGTTTGGGGAAATTGCAAGGGCCTACGCTTATTTTGTTTGATACAATGCAAAGTCAATCTAGTGGGAAACACATATTTAGCCTACATGGAATAAGGAAATACACTATTTAAAAAGATATATCGTGACCTGCGTGTAAGTTTCATGGAATTAACTAGGAGGACGGCTGCGACCATTATTTACATTACGAGGGTGTTTACACATAACAAAACCATACTTTTTTACATTCGTTACACTTCCTCCAAAATTGTTACACTTCTTAAAAACCGTTACACTTCTCAAATTCGTTACACTTCTCACAACCGTTATAATATATATATATATATATATATATATATATATATATATATATATATATATATATATATATATATATATATATATATATATATATATATATACATACAGTATATATATATATATATATATATATATATATATATATATATATATATATATATATATATATATATATATATATATATATATATATATATATATATATATATATACTAATGAAGCACCCGTGGGAATCCCACGGGCATGGACGTGTGACATTTGAACATCTTGAGTTAGATGCTGCACATTCAGTTTTACAAAATGGTTACAAGCAATTCATCAGATCCACAAATGATGTGATCTACACAATTTATTTACTTTACATAATATGTTACCCCTCACTCATCTCCTCTCCTCCTCGCTCATAACCCCATCCCCCCTTCCCACCCCCCGTCACTCCACTCCTCTCTCACCCTCACTCCTCTCCAACCCCTCCTCTCTTCCCTTTACTTCACTTCTCCTCACTCCTTTCCAACTCCTTTTCACCCCTCTCTTCCCCTTACTCCTCTCCCCTCACTCCTTTCCAACTCCTCCTCACTCCTTTCCAACTCCTCTCTTCCCCTCACTCCTTTCCAACTTCTCCTCACCCCTCTCTTCCCCTTACTCCTCTCCCTCACTCATTTCCAACTCCTCCTCCTCGCTTCACTTTACTCCTCTACTTTCACTCCATTCCAACTCTTCCTCACTCCTCTCTTTCCTTTACTCCTCTCCCCTCACTCCTTTCCAACTCCTCCTCTCCTCTCACTCCTTTCCAACTCTTCCTCACTCCTCTCTTCCCTTTACTCCTCTCCCCTCACTCCCTTCCAACTTCTCCCCACTCCTCTCCAATTCCTCCCCACTCCTCTCCAATTCCTCCTCACTCCTCTCTTCACTTTACCCCTCTCCTCCTCACTCCTTTCCAACTCCTCACTCCTTTCGGACTCCTCCTTACTCCTCTCTTCTCTTTACTCCTCTCCCCTCCCTTCCTCACTCCTTTCCAACTCTTCCTCACTCTTCTCTTCCCTTTACTCCTCTCAACCCCTCAGTCAGGCAGTTGTTCCAATCGAGCAGGTACAGCAAATATTATAGTCAGGGCCCTTAGGGATATTTTGGTTCAAATTCTTCCAAAAGCATCAAATTTGGCGCAGATGTTGCCCATGCCATACTCTTTCGATTTTTGACGGGCGCCAAGGGTGGTATGATCCGGGGACCATACCGGTCCATCCCGCCATGTCACCTGACCTATGACGTCATAATTAGGATATGCATCCAATCACATGGCGTACTATAAGTGGTCAAAGTTCAAAATGAATCGATCGAAAAATGAAGGCAGGGATCCATTTTTAAGGTTTTCATAATATCCAATATGGCCGCCAGGTCACATGACCTATGACGTCATATTTATGACATGTATACAATCATGTATACATGAACCCGGATCATGATCGCACAAAAATTAAACACAAGGATATGGCATACAGTTCATAAAACATCAAAATCCGTACCTTTGTAATTAAACTGATGAACTGCATATGCCTGAAAATTAGGAAATAGACGTGTAAATATTTCCTCTAATTGTCAAAAATAAGGTCAGAGTTCGATTACCCAACCCAGAAACATAAAATGGTGAACCTCGCGTAAATCTTGACAAAAAACTCAAAAACCGACATGTTTGACTCAAAAATGACCTTTAAGATGACCTTGAGGGTTGACCTTGACCTCGAATCATCAAAATAACATCATAATTGGATTCCTCGACCTCGAAAACCCCTGAAAAGTGGTATCATACATGATTCCAATCCTTTTGGTTATTTAACTGATTTTCCTCTAATCCGGGTGGCGGCCATTTAGTATTTCGCCAATGTGGGGCCCCCGGGGGGGGGGGCGCGCCCGTCTTGGCGCCCGTCAAAAATCGAAAGAGTATGGCATGGGCAACATCTGGGCCAAATTTGGTGCTTTTGGAAGAATTTGAACCAAACGGCCACAAAATATCCCTAAGGGCCCTGACTAAACTGAATTCAACCACTAATTATTTTTGAGGTCAAAAGGATGCTCTACTGAGTGCCATTCTACTTTCTTCTGTTTTGCTTTCTTTTCTCGTTCTGTTTCCTCATTCTTTTATTCATTTTGGAAATAGCAGTGACAAACACGACGCGTAATTGTTACCACTTTAAGTGGCGACACATAAACGATGCTCCGCCCTGCTCCCCACGTGCAGAGCACCTAATAATTGCAACTTTTTATTGTTTTTATTTATTGTGACCATGTCTAAATCAAACATTTCATCATGGCGACTGTAATCAAATGGAAAAGTCCTTGGGAAAAAGTCGTATGGGCGGTGTATACACTCTTCTGTCTGGCGAAAGCCAAAATTACTATTTTTGTGACAGCATACATGATACAAAATGACATTTTTAAAATTAAAGATTTCAAATAAACTTAAAGTGTACGTGCACATAACTTATAAAATAAGAATGAAGAAATATCTCGGCAATTTCCCGTCTGTGTTATTTGGGTGGTGTATGATATACCGTGCTGCAAATTTTTAATATATCTCAGTAATTCCCGTCTGTGTGTGAATTTTCTCAACTATTGCTGAAACCGAGTCTAAAACCATCGATAAAAATGAAATCAGATGGTGAATTAGAGTCGAGATAAAGCCATGAGGGAGTCTCAATGGACTTTATGTTACAGGCCTTCATTTCATTTAAAATGCAATTTGTTCTATAAATGGTAATTTTCTTCCAATTTTACTCCCGTTTTTTGCAACCGAGTCTAAAACCATGTTAGCGATTGTGAAAAATGAAATAAGATATCGAATTAGAGTTTAAATAAAACTGTGAGAGAGTAAGAAACCACGAGCTTAACAAAAGAGGCCTCAAAGCTATGCGAGGAAACAAAATGGTGGTGATTTGTTTTTGAAGCCCCTCCCAGACCGGTGTAGCTACACCCCCGGACAGACTCACAGACTCGCAGACTCACAGACAGAATCACCTACGGAGAATATTACATAGATGATGATGGAGAAGAGATGGAAACTTGGCAATTTCCCCTCTGTGTTTATTTATTTATTTCACATTGTGGAATCCATGTACTGTACTTGCACACGATTCAGCCTTTACTCATGAGAAAACCGTTTTGTTTTTAAACCACGATTTTCTTTCTTATGCATTATGAAAACATACATTTGGGTGGTGTATAATAGACTGCTGCCGCAAAATTTTAATATCTTGGCAATTTCCCCTCTGTGTTAAATTATTTATCTCACATTGTGGATTACATGTCCTGTACTTGCACACGATTCAGCCTTGAAAACTCATCTGAAAACCAAAAGTTTTTCTGCTAAAGACTTCATGATTTTATTTCCCATGCATTATGAAAACACATCTTCTTTGGGTGGCGTATAATAGACCGCTGCCACAATCGCTCCAAACTAAACATGCATTACCTTGTTTCCTTTGCATGAGTTGTAATCAAAATGTACATTTGTTTCTTCAGAAAGTACCTTATGACAGAAGACACGTTGATTCAGTCTTAAAATGGACATCAGAGGCTAATGGAGCATCCGAGATATGCGAGGAAAGCAAAATGGTGGAAATGTATTTTTGACGTTCCTCCCAGAATGGGTGGAGCTACTCCCTCAATGGAGGAGGCCACACCCACGGACAGAAAGACTGATCATGCATCTTCGCAGAATATAATACAGAAGATATATATATATATATATATACTTGGCAATCCATCGTATTCTTCTGTATATATATCTTCTGTATATATATATGTATATATATATATATATATATATATATATATATATATATATATATATATATATATATATATATATATATATTGTTACAGACGCGGCTTTAGATGTTATATTGACCGAGCGGTGGTGTATTTAACCGCGTCCGAACAGTTACTCCCCGATTAGAACCCGATTCCACCCGACGTTGACCAGATCGCCCCACAGATATTCAATCGGGAAACCTCTAAAGCGACCGAAAGAGAATGAAAAAGAAGAAGAAGAAGAATACGGAGGAAGAACAGATTTATTATACACACACAAGCAATGGATGGAAGAAGCAGTAACACAGCGAATCGTTAACTTACACTATTCATTTTTACTTAACCCCAAGACAACGAGCAGGACAGGACGTTCACACTTACACAGGGGATATTGCAGGCAGGTAGGGCTCGAGGTGGATTGCTTGAGAGGGAGGCAAAGTCGGGAGGCAGCAGCTCGCAATTCCTCGCGGTTTTGGCGGGAAACCCTCCGTCGTGTATCCGCTGCGGTAGACGTCACGCGCTGGCTCGGCACACCTGCTCCTCTTCTTGTGGTGGAGCCGTCTCCCTCCTTTCAGCGCGTCTCTCCAAAGCTGGTTTCCTTGCCGAGTACCTCTCCTCTTTGGCTTGGAGCGTTTCGCATCTCACCGCTCCTCTTGGTGCAGCCTCTTTGCTCATCTCCCAGGGTCATCTGGTAAAGCAGTCCCTTACAGTCGCTTTTATCACCTCGGGTGAAATCAAGCCGCCGGCTCCGAGGGCACGCCTACCGGGTCGCTCACCGCGGTGCTGATTGGCTGTTAGGGCTGGCTCACTCCTCCCCCCTTATGACGAGGTGGAGATACGCCTTTCTTCCCCAACCCTACCTCGTGGCCAATGGTGGTTGAAGAAAACCGCCCAAAATGCGGAAGGCAATTGGAAGGGAGGTTTTGGGGAAATTGGAAGGGCCTACGCTTATTTTGTTTGATACAATTCAAAGTCAATCTAGTGGGAAACACATATTTAGCCTACATGGAATAAGGAAATACACTATTTAAAAGATATATCGTGACCTGCGTGTAAGTTTCATGGAATTAACTAGGACGACGGCTGCGACCATTATTTACATTATGAGGATGTTACCATACTTTTGTAACGTTCACATTGTAACGTTTCCACATTCGTTACACTTCCTCCAAAACCGTTACACTTCTCAAATTCGTTACACACTTCTCAAAATCGTTACACTGCACCCTCCTTTCTTCAGGCCCGTGCTCGGGCCTACTAAACTTTAACTTAGTGTGACACGTAGGTGTAATTCCCTCTACAATTAACCTGACCCTGAGTGTGACAATCTTAAAACACAAATAAGTATGTCCCCCTATTGCATTGCACCCTGTCTAACAGACTCAAGCCCACAGCTAACCGAATTACGGAATTATTCTCAAACTATACATTTACGGTGGGGAGCATTATTTACAATGACGTGATTTCTTATTTACAACGCAACCCAGGACCTGTATTTTTTCTTTTTTTTTCTTTTTTTAGGGAACAAGAGAAAGAAATTCCTGTTGGGAGGGAGGAGACAGCACGCATTGCATCGATGCACCAGTACCAATACCACCAAAGCACCCAAAAGCACCAAAAGCACCACAAAGCACCAAAAGCACCAAAAGCACCACAAAGCACCAAAAGCACCACCCGGTGCGCAGTCACCATGGTTCATAATAAACACAACAAAACAACTGGTGGTGGTCTTCTCTTTCTCTGCTGGGCCGATGTTCTTCCCGACGTCTTCTGGCTTCATGCGGCCTATTTGGACATAATAAAAAGCACAACTTGTGTTCGTTTTTATTTAGGGCCTCAGGGGCCAACTAAGGGTGGTCCACCTGTTTGGCATAGGTGCCACCTTACCGAGGTCCGCAAGCAAGATTCCCTGGCCACTATGGCCGGTCTCCAACAGAGGTGCCCTGCCCCAGAACCTGGGGTCCATCAAGTGGTACTTGGCCGCAGAACAGCGGTCCACAAAGTGGTACATCAACGCAATGCATGCTGGTTCTGGGAATCTCGGGCGCACAATGGCCACCTCACGCACGCTCCCCTCGGCACCCAATGGCGCACAGGTCATGTGGGAGACAAAAGAAAGACAATTGAGCGAGGGGTAAGGTCACAAGGGTACACGTCAATAAGGCAATGCAAGGCGAAATGCGTACGGAGGGCGAAGTGAGAAAGCTCGTCCCTACCGTACGTCACCCCCCTGTCACCTACCCTACCCTTGCCCTTGCCCTTACCCCATATGTACAAAATCTACACATTACCAATTCGTCACTACTGTCACGTCTTCCCCATATTTCCCCTATACCAAATTCGTCTCCACAATCCCTCTACTTCAAAATTTGCCATCACCAATTCATCATCAATCCTCATAAGGAGGGAGAGATGGAATTACGCACAATGTCACACCCACGTCATGATGCGTCTCACAATCCAAACATTTGCATCATAAAAAATAATCAAAACATGGCATGGTGTGGAGTACCTGTCACCTCAGGTGAGTGGATGCAGATGGTGCGAGGAGATCCTTCATCCTAACTATCCTCTAAATGACTTTAACACACTTTACACTACCCGGGGTCTCTCCCTGCCAATCCATTGGCCAACTTACACTATGGGTTCTAAAAACCAATTCCCATTGACCAAACTGTGGTGCCTCTCAATTTGGGGTCTCACTCCCCCGATTCATCTCCCGGTGCTCTCGCACAATTTCTGGGCTGCGACGTCTAGCTCTCCCAACAGGTCTACCCACCTGCACACCTCCACCACTGTAGTTGCCACCCGAGCTTACCTAGCTCCTCACCCTAACCTAACTAACTGGGGACAGCCCCTCTCCTGGCTCTGTCACCCCATGGTGCCCTCTGGCACTGGGCTACCCGGGTCCGTCCTCCGGATCCTCGGGCCCCATCCACAACAACTACTACCGGCTCCCAGAGCCCACCTGCGGCCTCACCTGGCCGACATCCTCACAGTGGTGGAGTGCCCAAACCAACTACACACACTAACAGGCTACACGCCCAGCCATTTCCACAACACTAATGCACCCATCCAAACACCATTCTGTCACCCGCACCACAGATGCCAATATCCAACCACAATTTACCTGTACCCTCTACCTAACACTTACACTACCCGCCCCGGGTATCCGTGATGGGGGTCCACTCTTCCCCCATTCACACCTTCGCACCATCCACTCCACTCCACAATTTCCACCATTCTCACTCCACGACCATCCATTCCAATACTCCAGATATTCCACACTACCATTTATTCCACACAGCCACATACACCTGTTGTTGCACACCTGTGCCCTCACACCTGGTGCCACCTGCACCCTCCTTTCTTCCTGGACCATTTGGTCAACACAACATGCAATCACCACTACTCCCTCATACACTGCTCCACACACCTGTTCAGTTGCACACCTGTGCAATCACACCTGTTCCATTCTCACCTGTTCAATCCTCACACACACGGCATCATCTCAGCTAACTACTCCCCTCTGAAACTTGCGCTTCCCAGTCGTCCCTTTAAACTATTGCGCTCCCACGTCATTATAATCCACACTAATCTACCTGCGTCCCCACTACAGGTATCAGTCACTAACTAAACTTAACGTTACCTAATGTCATCTTCGCTAGATCCCTACAATTATCCAAGCCCTCCCTGGCTCGGTTGTCATAGCCACCCCATAAACTATTGCGCATTTGCCCCCACCTTCTGTGAGGGATGACAGCGTTGCCATCCCACCACAGCGGGGCATCTCACTACCATCCCCCCAGTCCTCTGACGCTACGAGCCCCCGTCGCAAGAGGTACTGGGTCCTGCCTCGGCATCTAGAGCCGAGGCGATCCATGAGGGCGCCTGCTCGCCGGCATAAGGTCTTATCCGGTCGGCATGGACGATCCGAGGGGGGGTCCGTGGCCCCATTTTGATCTTAATGACCACGTCACAGATTTGCGACAGGACGACTCCCGGACCTTGCCAGGGGGAGGTGAGTTTTGGGCACCTTCCCTTCCGCCTCCGGGGATTAAAGAACCAAATCTTCATCCCCGGAGCGTATTGACTCCCCTGGCTCCGGTCGTCGTACCTGCGCTTCATCTTGGCCCCCGCCAGATGGAGCTGGCGGCGGGCGAAGGCATGGACCCGCTCCATGCCTTCCTCCAGGTGACGTGCGTAACCCTCCCTCGGCGGTGTATCCGTGGTGTCTGGCACGGGACCGCATAGCAAGTCGGCGGGAGCCCGTAACTCCCGCCCATACATAAGCAACGCTGGACTGCATGCGGTGGCCCCGTGCTGGCTAGTTCGGTAGGCCATCAACAGGTACGGGAGATGTTCGTCCCAGTCATCCTGACGGGTGGTGGTGAACAATGCCAGTTGTTGGATCAATGTTCGATTGAACCTTTCCACCATCCCGTCAGATTGTGGCCGCAAGGGCGTGGTCCTGGTTTTTCGAATTGACAGGAGTCTGCACACATCTTTTAGTAATTGGCTTTCAAAATTTCGACCCTGATCGGTGTGCAGCTCCTGTGGAATCCCGTGCCGACATACAAATCCTTCTACGAAGGCCTGTGCTACCACCCCTGCTTCTTGGTTGGGGAGGGCATAGGCCTCCGGCCACTTTGTGAAATAGTCCATTACAACGAGGATATACTTATTACCTTGGCGGGTGCGGGGCAGCGGTCCTAGAATATCCATAGCCACCCGCTCAAGGGGGGCCCCCACCTGATGTAATTGAAGGGGGGCCCTCATCCTCCGTGCTGGTCCCTTTTTGGCAGAACAGGCGTCGCATCTCCGACACCAGTCCTGTATGTCACGCCCCATATTCACCCAATAGAACCTCTGGCAGACCCGAGATATTGTCTTTGTCCTGCCCAAATGGCCGCCGGAGCGGGTACCATGCACCTGTTGCAATATGACGTTCTTGAATTTGTCAGGGACTATCACCAGCCAGGAAGTTCTATCAGAGGGAACCTCCACCCATTTGCGATACAAGATGTTGCCTTTCAATTCCAGGGTCTGCCACTGAGCCCAATACGCCTTTGTTTGCGCCCCGAGGGGGGTGACCTCTTCCCCCTTTGGTCTTTGCCCCAATTTGACCCATTGGAACACCGGCCCCAGAACAGGATCCTCCTGCTGGGCCGTGCTCCAAGCCAACTCTCCAAATTCCTCGTCCGCGGTTAGTGGCAAAATTGGCCCTCTCACCCGGGTTGCCCGGACGACGAGAATCGGGGCGGAATCGCCCAATTGCTCCCTCTCCTCGTGTCTCGCACAAAATTTACAGTTTTCCCCCAGACAAGGACGCCGAGAGAGTGCGTCCGCATTACCATGGGCCTTCCCGGCCCTATGGGCCACATCAAAATCGTACTGCTGCAACTTTTCCAACCACCTTGCAATTTGGCCCTCCGGTTCCTTGAACCGAAGGAGCCATTGCAAGGAGGAATGGTCAGTTCTAACCAAAAATTTCCGCCCGGATGGTTCATGGCAGCCAGCATGGCCAATAACTCTTTGCGAGTGACGCAATAATTTCGCTCGGGCCTACTTAAGGCCCGACTATAGTAACCAATCACTCTCTCCACGCCCTCCTGTGTCTGAGACAAAACTGCGCCCAATCCTTCCTGGCTCGCATCCGTGTCCAGGGTAAATGTCCCGTCACCAGTGGGGTAAGCTAGAAGGGGTGCGGATGTTAGACACCCCTTCAATTTTTGGAAGGCCTCGTGGCACTCCCGTGTCCAATTAAATCGCGTCCCCTTCTCCGTAAGCCGGTGGAGGGGACGGGCCAACTCCACAAATTTCGCCACAAAGTGCCGGTAGTAGGAGCAGAGTCCCAAAAATCCCCGCACCTCCTTGATGGTACGTGGTGCGGGCCACTCCTCTACCGCTTTAATTTTGTCTGGGTCCGTTTTTACCCCCTCGCGGCCGATCACGTGACCTAGATAGGCCACCTCTCTTGCAAACAAAGTGCACTTACTCGGGTTCAGCTTCAACCCTGCCTGTCTGAGGCACCCGAACACCTGGTCCAAATTAGCTACTGCCTGGGGGAACGTTTTGGCATGTACTAGGACGTCATCCAGGTACACCAGGCATGATTGCCATGGCATGCCGCCTAGTACATGCTCCATCAATCTTTCAAAGGTGGCGGGGGCGTTACACAAACCAAACGGCATCACAGTAAACTGATACAGTCCCTTACCTGTGGAAAATGCCGTTTTCTCCTTCCCTGCCCTATCCATCTCCACCTGCCAATACCCACTCTTGAGGTCCAAAGTCGAGAACCAATTTGAGCCCGCAACGGCATCGAGGGTGTCATCAATTCTTGGCAGGGGATATGAGTCCTTGAGTGTCACGTTGTTTAGCTGGCGATAGTCCACGCAGAACCGCGTGGTCCCATCCTTCTTTTTGACCAGCACAACAGGTGACATCCAAGGACTTCCCGAGGGCTCGATCACACCTGCGTCGAGCATTTTTTCAACCTGCTCGTCAGCTTCCGCCCTCTTGCTCCAAGGGAGCCGTCGGGCGGCCTGACGAATAGGCCGGGCCTCACCAGTGTGGATCTGATGTTTCACCAGGCCCGTACGTCCAATATCCTCGGTGGACAAGGAGAAGAGGTCCAAATGGGACCCAACCAGTTTGTGTAAGGCCTCCCTCTGGGTACCTCCCAACTCTACACTACTACGATTTACCATCTCGCAAATGGGATCGGGCCAATTCCTAGAACTTATTGAAGGCTCCCCCTGGGGCCGGCTCGGCTGGACGTTCTCGCCCCTCACTGACGCGACTTCTCTAACTGGGGTGCAGCCAGCTACCTTCGTGCCCCTTACTATAGTGCGTGGTTCTGTGCTACTATTAATTACTCGGACGGCCACCACCGGCCCGTCCGTTTTTACAAGGGTACGGCCCACGATTAAACCAGGTATGGATAGCGCTGCCACCGGTTCGACCAGGCCGCAGGATTCCTGCCATGTCGGGCGAGCTGACCATCGGGCCGGCACGATGGCCTCGGCCCCCGGAGGGATGGTCACGGCCTCAGGAGCCTCCAGCTCCACCCTCTCGGCCGTGCTCACCCCCTCCAATGGTAGCTCTTCCACTCCCCATCGCAGGATCCCCCGACTCAAGTCGATTTTACAACCGCTGGCAGTCAACCAATCCAACCCTATTAAGCATGGGTCGCACACCTCCGCCACCCAAACCTCTATCTCTTGCTTTACCGATCCCAACTTGAGGGTCACAAAACCACGCCCTATGATCGGAGCCGTTGCCCCGGTAGCCAACTGCAAACTATGATTTTCCAGACGCTGGATTTTACCCCAGCCGTCTGCACTCGAATTAAGGACCACGGGGCTGATGATCGTGGCGCTGGCTCCCGTGTCCACCACGGCGTCCACCCCCACGCCGGCAATTTTGCACCGAATTGTCAAACTACCCGTCCCAATTCGGCCACAATGAATGACCTGTCGCGTCAACGAGGGCTTCTCCCCATCCCCTACTGCCGAACACCGCCCTGCATGCCCGGCACGTTCTAGTTTCCCGGGTCCTGGCGGGGGGGTGTCTGAGGTCGGCTAGGCCGATCTATACGGGGCGGAGTTGAGGGCATCGGTTGGCGGGAAACGTCCCGGCGCGGAGCTCGACACTCCCATGCACGGTGACCCATCCGAGCACAATTATAGCACCTCACCTGGTAAGGTGCTTGCCTCCGGTATTCCAAATCCCCCCCCCCCCCTGTATGTCCGAATTGGGGTACTCTGTCGGGGACTACCGGGTGCCACCGCCGGGGCCGCCTGCCATGGTCCAGGTCCCGCCAGGCGCCGATCCACTAACCTCCGGACCATGCTCTCCAGGTCAGGGCCCCCGTCGGGGGCGGGCCCCCTTGGGGGGCCGCCCCCCATCACGGGCCCCATCTGACGCACCGCCACTGCGTGGCGCTCGCCTCCCCGGGCCAGGGGCCTCGCTGCTTCCCAACAGGCTGCAGCGTCGGCCGCCTGACTCATGGTTTGCGGGCGCCACATGGCGAGCTGTTGCCGGAGCTCCAGATCCGGAAGGGCCTGAATAAAGTGATCCAGCGCCAGGCTTTCCTGGGAACTCGCTGCCATGTCCGCGTGTGCAATCCCGACCGCGCGGCGAATATCGTGAGCAAGTTCCCCGATGGTCTCCTGGGGCTTGCGTTTTCGCTGCGCAAGTTGGGCTTTAACAAGCTCGCTTTGCTGCTCAATGCCGAACCGATTAATTAATGCCGCACGGAGAGCTGGCAGGGTGAGAGCACCCGGTGGTAAAGCCGTCAGCACCTCCGCCGCCGCACCGCGCAGTGCCCCCACCAGGTGTACTCCACCTTCGTCCGGATTCCAACCGTTGCCTTTACACACGTACTCAAACTGCGCCAGGTACGCCCTCAAATCACTCTTGCCGTCATACGGCGCGAGTGGGACCTTGTGGGCGCCCGAAGGTCGGACCCCGCGCGTCACTCCTTGCGGATCAACGCGGGACCAACCCGTTCGGGCTCCCACGGTACGTTATTCCCGGGGGGCTCCCGCGCGTCCCCCGTCCCCCCAAACACTACCCCTCCTGGTGTCGATGCCTGGGTCGCCCCTCCGCAACCCGCTACCCACGCCATACCCCCACACCCTTGCTCACCAGCACCCCCTTCACTCCCCAAAGCCAACCCTTCTTGCACACCTCCCCTGTCCATCCACTCCGGACCAGTCATACATCTTACCATTGGTCCTTCACGAACACCCGGGTCTACACCACCCCCCAAGCCGACTGAATCTCCCCTCACATCATATACATTGCCACTCACCTCCGTACTTCGTCGTCGCACCTCCTCTGCCACCTGCAAACTTTTTATTTGGTTAGTGAGCACCTCATCATGATTTGAACACAGACCTTGTACATATTCCATGACTTCCTCCTTTATCTCCCTTTTAGTTTCCCTCCGTCTCCTCTTAATTTCACTCACCCCCTCTTCCACCTCCTCTAATTTTTCCTTTACCTCCTTCATCTCCCGGTGCGCCCCCTCTATCTCTTCCTCTAACGCCACCTTAACCGTTTCGATGTGCGTCCTCACCTCTCGGTCCTTCGTCTCCATCACTTCTGTCACCTCCTCCAACTTCTTCGTCAACCCCTCATGTACCATCTGACATTCCTTTTGTGTTGCTATTAATTCGTTTTTAATGTCCTTTTGTGTCGCTTTTAAACCCCCGATGATTGCAGTGTTCTTTTCCACTTGGTCCGCTAGTTCCCTTTGTCCGACTGTCAGCTGTTCTACTCCCTTCGTCAGATCTTCTATTCCCCCTTGTAACTTAGCCGTATTATTTCTCACCTCTTTCTCCATACGCTTCTCCCCTCGCTTTACCTCCTCGCGTAGCCCCGAAACCTCCTCACTTACCCCTCGTCGTATTTCCTCCATCTCTTTTGTAGATGCCACCCTCATCTGTCCCAATTCATCCCTCTGAGCATCCAGTTTGGTTTCTACCCCGATTTTCACCTCCTCTATCTGCTCTCCCATTTGTTTGATTTCCCTGGCAGATTGTTCCCCTATTTCCCGCAATTTGTCCTCCATCCTATTTTCTAACCCCATTAACCCATTTTTCACCCCCTCTAACTGATTCTCCTGGGCAGCCATTCTGTTTTCCACCCCCGTTAACCCATTCTTTACCTCTTTTATCCCGTTGTCTAACCCCTCAAAATTATTGTCTAACTTCCCAAGTTTCTTGTCTAACTCCTCACCGGTACCCCTCGCTTCGTCCCTCATTACCCCCATTTGGCCCTCCAATCGCTCACCCTGAGCATCCATCCGGTTCCCCATTTGTCCCATACTGCTTTTCAAACCTCTAATTTGGTCTCCCAATTGCTCACTATTCTTTTCCATAAGGGCCGTCATTTGCATCATAAAAAGGTTCAAATCCACCGGTGGCGCTACTACGGTCGCGGCAATATTTGGTGCCGCTACACCCACGTGCGCGAGGACGCCCTTTTGTGCGTCTGATACACCCTCAACCACATTGCTATTTTTCTCCTCCTCCCTTTCCTCCACATACATTTCCCCGAGGTCCTGGGTCGATTCCACCCTGTCTATCTCTCCCACCGACATCCGATCGCCTTGATTGTCCATGGCGCGATCTCAAAATTCAGGTTTTATAAAACAAAATAAATTTCGGCAGCTTGTAATTTTGAGCGCGTTAAGCGCGCTTCGGGTCCGATTTCGGGTCCGATCTCCCTCCTCGACACCAATTGTTACTCTAATAATACAATTGGTGTTCCAAAATTTGGGCCTAACAAATTTAGTCCCAGGTCCGAATCCCACTCCTGACACCAATTGTTACAGACGCGGCTTTAGATGTTATATTGACCGAGCGGTGGTGTATTTAACCGCGTCCGAACAGTTACTCCCCGATTAGAACCCGATTCCACCCGACGTTGACCAGATCGCCCCACAGATATTCAATCGGGAAACCTCTAAAGCGACCGAAAGAGAATGAAAAAGAAGAAGAAGAAGAATACGGAGGAAGAACAGATTTATTATACACACACAAGCAATGGATGGAAGAAGCAGTAACACAGCGAATCGTTAACTTACACGATTCATTTTTACTTAACCCCAAGACAACGAGCAGGACAGGACGTTCACACTTACACAGGGGATATTGCAGGCAGGTAGGGCTCGAGGTGGATTGCTTGAGAGGGAGGCAAAGTCGGGAGGCAGCAGCTCGCAATTCCTCGCGGTTTTGGCGGGAAACCCTCCGTCGTGTATCCGCTGCGGTAGACGTCACGCGCTGGCTCGGCACACCTGCTCCTCTTCTTGTGGTGGAGCCGTCTCCCTCCTTTCAGCGCGTCTCTCCAAAGCTGGTTTCCTTGCCGAGTACCTCTCCTCTTTGGCTTGGAGCGTTTCGCATCTCACCGCACCTCTTGGTGCAGCCTCTTTGCTCATCTCCCAGGGTCATCTGGTAAAGCAGTCCCTTACAGTCGCTTTTATCACCTCGGGCGAAATCAAGCCGCCGGCTCCGAGGGCACGCCTACCGGGTCGCTCACCGCGGTGCTGATTGGCTGTTAGGGCTGGCTCACTCCTCCCCCCTTATGACGAGGTGGAGACACGCCTTTCTTCCCCAACCCTACCTCGTGGCCAATGGTGGTTGAAGAAAACCGCCCAAAATGCGGAAGGCAATTGGAAGGGAGGTTTTGGGGAAATTGGAAGGGCCTACGCTTATTTTGTTTGATACAATGCAAAGTCAATCTAGTGGGAAACACATATTTAGCCTACATGGAATAAGGAAATACACTATTTAAAAGATATATCGTGACCTGCGTGTAAGTTTCATGGAATTAACTAGGACGACGGCTGCGACCATTATTTACATTACGAGGATGTTACCATACTTTTGTAACGTTCACATTGTAACGTTTCCACATTCGTTACACTTCCTCCAAAACCGTTACACTTCTCAAATTCGTTACACACTTCTCAAAATCGTTACACTATATATATATATATATATATATATATATATATATATATATATATATATATATATATATATATATATATATATATATATATACTGTATATATATATATACTGTATATATATATATATATACTGTATATATATATACATATATATATATATATATATATATATATATATATATATATATATATATATATTGTGAGAAACCACCGGTGAAACCACCTGTTCTCACGACCGATTTGGTGCCCCGCCCACCGCGTGACGTGGCATCCTTGGAGCCTCACGCGATCGGGGGGGGGGAATTCGGCACGTGATTGGTGGAGGGGTCAGAGAGCGCGGTCGCCATCTTATGCGACGCACACGGCTCGAAGGCTCCGAGTGGGAAACATCAGAAGGGTTTTCCTTGAAGCCTCCGGACAGCCGAGTTGGGCTGGTCGAATACCGTTCTGTATTTTACGAGCGAGGAACTCCAGAAGAGAACGAGTGATTCCCGGCTTCGTGTTGGAGCTACTGGCCGACCGTTCCTGCCGGACTTGTGCGGTATTCCATCCTGTTATCCTCCGAGTCCCGGAGGTCGTCGATTGGAACCGCGAGAGATATTACCTGCGTCCTGGTTGGGGCTCCTGGTGCCGACCGTTCCTGCAGGCTTTGTGCGGTATTCCATCCTGTTATCCTCCGAGTCCCGGAGGTCGTCGATTGGAACCGCGAGAGATATTACCTGCGTCCTGGTTGGGGCTCCTGGTGCCGACCGTTCCTGCAGGCTTTGTGCAGTATTCCATCCTGTTACCATTTATGGTTTTGTGATCGAGCCAATAAATAATCGTGCCTTACCCCTAGAAGGCCGATTAAAACACAATTGTGTTTATTGCGTCTCTTTGTTTCACTCCGTGGATTACTTGAAGCCCGGACATTTACGTCCGTATTCCGTGCTGGGATACATTCCACAGACGGGATCGCGACAAATGGGTTGCTCGTCCTAGGATCATTCAAGTAAGAGCCATTCGATTGAGACGGGAATTCTGCAGTGGACGACATCTTCTGGCATCTGTTCATCGCCTTCTCGCCAGCGGACGCCGTCTCGGAGGAACTTTCTCGCCGTAGGACGCTGTCTTGGGCAGAGAAGTGAATAGCCTCGGATCCCTCCAAACAACCGACAAAGGATAAGCGAATAGCCTCGGATCCCTCCAAACAACCGACAAAGGATAAGCGAATAGCCTCGGATCCCTCCAAACAACCGAAAAAAAAAAAAAAAACGTGAGTATTTGTACGTGGTATTTTTCTCATTGGCAATTTGATGTGCGGGTGATATTGCGTAGTTTGTGTCGTATTTCCCCAACAGAGCGTTGTGTTTGAGCGTTGTGTTTGAGGTTGTGTTTTGTGCCTGGTCGTATGATAACTCGTAGCCAAGCTATGTCGACCAGGGAAGTGAGAGTTCAACCTGATCATGTTGACAGTCACGTGGGTGGCGAGGTGAGCGACGCAAGCAGCCTTGACCCGGTCACTCAACCCGAGATGTTAGGAAGCGATCCCATCATGACTAAATGCATGCGTTCGCCCTTCTGGACCGGGCTGACTCCGGTTCAACAACTTGACATGTATAACAGGGAGAATGACAGAGCAGAGAGAGAGCATGCGGCAGCAGAGACAGCAGCAGAGAGAGAGCGTGCGGCAGCAGCAGAGAGAGAGTGTGCAGCAGCAGAGAGAGAGCGTGCAGCAGCAGAGGGAGAGCGTGCGGCAGCAGAGAGAGAGCATGCGGCAGCAGAGAGAGAGCGTGCGGCGGCAGCAGAGAGAGAGCATGCGGCAGCAGAAGCTGAACGCGTCAGAGAGCATGAGTTGCGAATGTTGACTGAACGACTGCGGGCAGAGGGGTCTGCTGCAAGAGTCCCGGAAACTGTTCATGTTCGTTTGCCGGACTGGACGGGAGACACGAAGCCAGAAGCGTATCTGGAGATGGCGGAGAAGTTGTTGGCTGCCGGTGGCATTGATGAGAGCTTGTGGGTCGGCCATCTTGTGAGCCATCTATCTGAGAAGGCGAGGGAGGTATATGCGAGGATGGCAACCGAGGACGCAAACAGATACAGGGCATTGAAGGCCGAGATTTTGAACGCCTATGCGGTGTCCGCATGTATTTATAGGAGAAATTTTTTCAGCTGGACTCGTGAGTCCAGTCAAACCTATGAGGAACATTCGCGGGCCTTGTTGGAACAGCTGCAGAGATGGTTCAAGGGGAGCAAGGTTGAGTTACCTCAAGCGGTGGCGGAACTCCTGGTGCGTTACCGTATCGATCAACAGCTTCCGCCTGACTTAGCATTGTTTCTTGTCGACAAAGACACTGCTTCCTTGGCAGACTGCGTCAACCTTATTGATAAACATGTTTTGGCGTGCAAAATGCTGCAAGTCACGCAGTCGCGTCGTAAGACGGAGGAGTCTGCGATCAAGACCGCCCCCCGTCTGCCCGGCGGCTGGATCGAGGGGAGGGGTTCTCCGATGCCCTCCACTGGTGGCGGTCGCGAGCCGCAGACCAGGGCAGGGCCCTGGTGCGATTTCTGCAAACGCGTGGGGCACGGTGAAAACCGCTGCTTCTCTAATCCCGCTAGTCCGGCCTACCGAGGCAACCCTCCTGTTAAGTCGGAGGGAGATCAGTGGAGCTCATCCGCCGGGCCCTCGCACACGACGGTGGCATCGGTGACCGAGGTCACTGCCACCGAGGCTAATTCCATTCATCCACTGTACCAGGATTATTCAGGGACAGCCTTAGTGGGTGGCCCTGATTCGATGCTGAAGTTTGAGGCCCAATACCTTCGGGATACTGGGGCGACACGGTGTGTTCTCCGGGCGGGGGTAGTTCCGGCCTCTCAGATGCGTTATACCGGCGAGTATACCCTCCTTCGGGGCATTGACCGGGTTCTTGGCCGGTATCCCCTTGCCCTCCTCGAGGTCCGGAGTGACATTTTTAAGGGTCCAGTGACCTGTGTGGTGGTACCCTACTACCCGATACCCGGGGTCTCCTTGCTGATTGGCAATGATGCCATGGCCAGGGAGGAGTCATTGACTCTGACCTGTGGGGGGGTCACTAGATCCCAGAGTAAACAGGCGGAGAGAGTGGCGGAGTCAGACATATCTTCACTCTGGCCCGAGGAGCCTAGCGCCTCGACTCCAGTTCCCGACGGTGACGTTGCGTCAGCTGAAGTCCACCCGAGCCTCCCGTCCAGCCACCCTCAGGTGCCGTGCTCCTCAGGGACCGCTCCCGCCATGTCGCGATTCAGCAGGAACGCTAATGCTAAGGTATATGTGGGAAACCTGGGCAATGGAGCAGCGAAGGCCGAGCTAGGGAGGGTCTTCGAACATTACGGACCACTCCGCAACGTATGGGTGGCTCGAAACCCACCTGGATTTGCAGTTGTTGAGTTTGAAGAGCCACGAGATGCTGAAGATTCGGTCAGAGCCCTTGATGGAAGGTTAATTTGCGGATCGCGTGTGTGCGTCGAGATGTCGAATGGCATGTCGCGGCGGCCTCGTTTCAGACGCCCTTTGGTCCGCAGGCCTTTCGACCCGAACGATCGATGTTACCAGTGCGGTGAAAGGGGTCATTACGCATATGACTGTTGTTCTCGACACCGGAGGAGTACCCGCCGCTCTAGGTCTCGGCCCGTTCCCTTCCTGTCAACGCTTCCCCCAACTTGAGTTTGGCCCCCTTGCCTCTCTATTGTGCTTGTGTGAAGTGTAACTCGTGTAGGGTAGATATTAATGTGGTGTATGGTGTTAACTATTGTGTGTGGAAAAAAAAAACCAAACTGGTTCATTGTTAACCTGTTAATGCCTGTTAATGGCCGGTGCGTTAATAATTGCGTTATTGTTGCGCTATTGCGTTGCGTTGTATTGTGGCGTTGTTGCGTTATTGTTGTTAATAAGTGTTAATACTTGTTAATGGCGTTAATTGCCTGTTAGCGATTACCGCCATCATCTTGCCATGTGATTTGCACCTACTACAAATACTGGTTTTTAAAAAAACGCCGTCTATTCGACGGGGTTTTTACTTAGGGGGGGAGGACTGTGAGAAACCACCGGTGAAACCACCTGTTCTCACGACCGATTTGGTGCCCCGCCCACCGCGTGACGTGGCATCCTTGGAGCCTCACGCGATCGGGGGGGGGGGGAATTCGGCACGTGATTGGTGGAGGGGTCAGAGAGCGCGGTCGCCATCTTATGCGACGCACACGGCTCGAAGGCTCCGAGTGGGAAACATCAGAAGGGTTTTCCTTGAAGCCTCCGGACAGCCGAGTTGGGCTGGTCGAATACCGTTCTGTATTTTACGAGCGAGGAACTCCAGAAGAGAACGAGTGATTCCCGGCTTCGTGTTGGAGCTACTGGCCGACCGTTCCTGCCGGACTTGTGCGGTATTCCATCCTGTTATCCTCCGAGTCCCGGAGGTCGTCGATTGGAACCGCGAGAGATATTACCTGCGTCCTGGTTGGGGCTCCTGGTGCCGACCGTTCCTGCAGGCTTTGTGCGGTATTCCATCCTGTTATCCTCCGAGTCCCGGAGGTCGTCGATTGGAACCGCGAGAGATATTACCTGCGTCCTGGTTGGGGCTCCTGGTGCCGACCGTTCCTGCAGGCTTTGTGCAGTATTCCATCCTGTTACCATTTATGGTTTTGTGATCGAGCCAATAAATAATCGTGCCTTACCCCTAGAAGGCCGATTAAAACACAATTGTGTTTATTGCGTCTCTTTGTTTCACTCCGTGGATTACTTGAAGCCCGGACATTTACGTCCGTATTCCGTGCTGGGATACATTCCACAGACGGGATCGCGACAATATATATATATATATATATATATATATACAGTGGAACCTTGACTTACGAGTTTAATTCGTTCTGTGACCGAGCTCGTAACTCAAATTGCTCGTTTCTCAAATCAAATTTCCCCATTAAAATGCATTGAAATGCTATTAATCCGTTCCAGCCCGCCAAAAACCACACCAATTTTTTTTTAAATATACAGTATATATAAAAATATCTCGCGCTTTATATTTCACCTGTATGCAGCATACAAGTTGGCAGGATGGCCTGGACTGGAGGTACGCACACTTGACTCTAAAGTCTAAACTGTCCAGCCTGGGTTTGAATCCCGACCCAGCTATAACCTGTCATGGGTGAATCACAGGCAGGGTGATTCATCAATGTGTGTACCGCTAAACTGGGCGCCCCGTTTGCGTCCCATTAGTTGTTGGATGTTAAGGATCTCACCGTGTTTTCCACAAAGAGAAGGTGAGCTATCGCCGGCACTCTGAACAAGTTGTGGCCTGGCATGCTCTTCTCCTCTGCCGTTATATACGTCCTCCTCGGCACCTCGCTCATGTTTTTCGACGATTGCGTGTTTTATATCCAAGCACAGCATCCTCTTCTTCTTCTCAGTACCGTGTTTTCCACAAAGAGAAGGCGAGCTATCGCCGGCACTCTGAACAAGTTGTGGCCTGGCATGCTCTTCTCCTCTGCCGTTATATACGTCCTCCTCGGCACCTCGCTCATGTTTTTCGACGATTGCGTGTTTTATATCCAAGCACAAGTTTTATATAAAACACGACGATTGCGTGTTTTATATCCACAAGTTGTGGCCTGGCATGCTCTTCTCCTCTGCCGTTATATACGTCCTCCTCGACACCTCGCTCATGTTTTTCGACGATTGCGTGTTTTATATCCAAGCACATCATCCTCTTCTTCTTCTCAGTACCGTGTTTTCCACAAAGAGAAGGCGAGCTATCGCCGGCACTGTGAACAAGTTGTGGCCTGGCATGCTCTTCTCCTCTGCCGTTATATACGTCCTCCTCGGCACCTCGCTCATGTTTTTCGACGATTGCGTGTTTTATATCCAAGCACAAGTTTTATATAAAACACGACGATTGCGTGTTTTATATCCACAAGTTGTGGCCTGGCATGCTCTTCTCCTCTGCCGTTATATACGGCCTCCTCGACACCTCGCTCATGTTTTTCGACGATTGCGTGTTTTATATCCAAGCACATCATCCTCTTCTTCTTCTCAGTACCGTGTTTTCCACAAAGAGAAGGCGAGCTATCGCCGGCACTCTGAACAAGTTGACGGCAGAGATACTGTACTTGCACGGCAAGATAACCACGTGACCGGGTGGCGAAAGCTCGTAACTCAGATCTCGGCTTGCATCTCAAAGCAATAAACCGCCCGAGCGACGGCTCGTATCTCGAAAAACTCGTAAGTTGGGGCACTCGTAAGTCAAGGTTCCACTGTATATATATATATATATATATATATATATATATATATATATATATATATATATATATATATATATATATATATATATATAGATATATATTGTTACGGACCGCGTATAGGATGTTGTTTTGCCGAGCGGATGGCGCCACGGCCCTAACAGTTACCCCGACTAACCCGATTCCTGGACGTTGGCCAAAATCGCGCCACAGATATTCAATAGGGAAAAGACAAAGGCGACACGGATGTGAAGAAGAAGAAGAAGAAGAAGAAGAAGGAGACAGAAGTAGGGAATACGAATATAATTTATTTGCTATTTACAGGACCAAAGAAACCAAGGAAGAAGGAAGGATAATAAAATAATTTACAGAAGAAATCAGAGACACAGTGCAATGCTAGCTTACCTACAGTCTTAATTAACCCAGGACAGAACAAACAAAAGACAGACTCACGTGGGGAATGATGACAGGAATGGCAGGAGGTGGATGGCTGGAGGGAGCGGAAGGTTCAGCTGGAACCGCAGCACGGTTGGGTCGGGGATGAGCAGCCGCCGCCCTTTCTCGATCGGCGCGTTTAGCAGCCGCCGTTCCTTCGCGGCTCCACTCGAAACTGCCGTCAAAGCCCCGAAGCTGCTGTGGCTGAAGCTGCTGTGGCTGAAGCTGCTGTGGCTGAAGCTGCTGCGTGCCGCTGCTCTTTCAGGGATCCTCTCTGGCGCAACTCCTTCTTGGAACCTTTGGCGCAACTCTTTTAATTCACCTCTCCCTCTCTTGCTTAGTCCAACAACAACCTCTCGGCTTTCGCGCGCGCGCTTTATAGCGCCTCAGGCGATCAAGCCGCTGGTGTCCAGGACACGCCCATCGGTCAGCTCACCTCGGCCCTGATTGGTCGGCACGGCCCTCTGGCTCCGCCCTTGATGACGATGGGTGGGCACGCCCTTCTTCCCCGAGCTGACCACGCCGTAATGGTGGCAAATGCAGTTGGCAGTAGACTAAAGGGGCGTTGGAAGGGAATCTACCTTATTTCACTTGGTGCAATGGAGTATTTCAATTAATGGAAGACACAGCCTTACACTAATACACATAATAAGGATATAACTGTCAACAAGGGGGGAAATCTATGATTGGCTAACGTGTGGTGTTTATGAACTAATTACGGGATGTACTTTGACCTTGAAACATAACTGGAGCAAGGAGGGCGATATTTTACAACAATTTACACAACAACAACAACAAAAAAAAACCATTCTCATATCCACAACACTGCACCCTCCTCCTCTTAGGCACAACCCGGGCCTCTTACCTTAACTTTTAGTGTGGCACATAGGTGTAGTTCCCTCTACATTTAACCTGACCCTGAGTGTGACAGTTTTAAAACATAAATAAATATGTCCCGCTGCTCCATTGCACCCTGCCTAACAGATTCACGCCCACAGTTAACCGAATTGCGGAATGGTCTTCAAACTAAAACACTTACGGTGGGGGCGCATTATTTACAATGGCTCTACTTTTATTTACAAAACGCAACCCAGGACCTGTGATCATTCTTTTGGGAGGGGGGGGGGGGGGGAGACAGTCTGCCCTGCATCGATGCACCATGAAAGCACCCAAAAACGCACCAACACACCCTCAAGCACCAATCGGTGCACAGTCATCACTGTTCATGAATACAAATAACCAAACAACGCCGAACCCTGCTGGTGGTCTCTTGCTCTTCGGCTCCCTCTGCTGGCTATTGCTTTCTTCCAGATGTTGTCTTTTTTTCATTTTCTTACTGGCGGCCTATTGGTGGAAATAAAATGCACCCAACGTGTCCATTTTTATTTATTTATGGCCCACAGGGGCCGACTAGTGTGGTTCACCTGTGGGGCATAGGTGCCCTCTGACCAAGGTCCGCCAGCAAAATCTCGGGCCTTCATGGCCGGTTCCAGCAGAGGGGCCATGCCCCAACCCATGGGGTCCATAAGTGGTGCTCAGCCACAGACATGTGGTCCATAATGTGGTGCATCGATGCAGACAGCTGGTTCTGGGAGTTCCGGGCGCACAATGGCGGACTCCCGCACGCTCCCCTCGGCGCCCAGTGGCGCACAGGTCCTCATGTGGGAGACAAAGGGGGGAAAAGACAGATGAGCGAGGGGTAAGGTCACAAGGGTACACATCAATACAGGCAATGCAAGGCGAAGTGCGTATGGAGAGTGAAGTGAGAAGCTCGTCCCTACCGTACGTCACCCCCCCTGTCACCTACTCTACCCTTGCCCTTACCCCATATTTACAAAATCTACACATTTACAAATTTGTCGCTACTGTCACGTCTTCCCCATATTTCCCCTATACCAAATTCGTCTTCACTCCCACTAATCCAAAATTTGCCATCACCCAATTCATCATCTGTCCCTCCTAAGGAGGAAGAGATGGAATAACAAAGCACAATGTCACACCCACGTCATGATGCGTCTCACATTCCAGACATTTGCACAACAAAAATAATAAACCATGGCATGGTGTGGAGTTACGTCACCTCAGGTGAGTGGATGTAGATGGTGCGAGGAGACTTCAATACTAACTATCCTCTAAATGACTTTAACACACTTTACACTACCCGGGGTCTTTCCCTGCCAAACCATTGGCAATCTTACTCTATGTGGTTTTAAAAACCAATTCCCATTGACCAAACTGTGGTGCTTCTCAATTTGGGGTCTCACTCCCCCGATTCATCTCCCAGTGCCCTTGCACAATTTCCGGGTTGGGTCGTGCAGCTCTCCCAGCAGGTCTACCCACCTGCACACCTCCACCACTGTAGTTGCCACCCGAGCTTACCTAGCTCCTCACCCTAACCTAACTAACTGGGGAAGGCCCCTCCTGGCTCTGTCACCCCTCGGTGCCCTCTGGCACTGGGATACCCGAGTCCGTCCTTCGGATCCTCGGGCCCCATCCACAACAACTCTACCGGCTCCCAGAGCCCACCTGCGGCCTCACCTGGCCGACATCCTCACAGTGGTGGAGTGCCCAAACCAACTACACACACTAACAGGCTACACGCCCAGCCATTTCCACGACACTAATGCACCCATCCAAATACCATTCTTCCACCATGCACCACAGATGCCAATATCCAACCACAATTTACCTGTACCCTCTACCTAACACTTACACTACCCTCCCCGGGTATTCGTGATGGGGTCCATCCTCCTTTCCCCCATCCACACCTTCGCACCATCCACTCCACTCCACAGTTTCCACCATACTCACTCCACGACCATCCATTCCAATACTCCATACACTCCAGACCATTTATTCCATACACCTGTTGTTGCACACCTGTGCAATCACACCTGGTGCCACCTGCACCCTCCTTCCTTCCTGGACCATTTGGTCAGCACAGCACACATCACTATCACTCACTCAAACACTGCTCCATACACCTGTCCAGTTGCACACCTGTGCAATCACAATACAACTCACAATCACAATCAGTTACTCATACTCTGCTCAATACACTTTCGATCCTCAAACACTCGGCATCATCTCATCTAACTGTTGCACTGCTAACTTAGTGCTCCCGTCTTCCCTTTAAACTAAGCACATACCACGTCATTATCATCCACACTAATCTACCTGCGTCCCCACTACAGGTATCATTGTCACTACCTAATCTTAACGTTACCTAAGGTCAATCTTTTCTAGATCCCTATCATTATATCCTAACCCTCCCGGGCTAGTTTTCACTGCCAACCCCATAAAACTAGTGCTCCTTTGCCCCCTCTGTGAGAGATGGCAGAGTTGCCATCCCATCACATTGGGTATCTCTCACTATAAATTTTGCTCGTCCAAATTCCAGCCAATCAAAAATTTGCCAATCACTACCAATCCTCTGCCAATCATCACTCTGATAATCCTTTGCCAATCATCAAATTTTGTTTTTCTAATTTCGGGGCCAAAACACTATCCTCATCACACGTCTACTCACCATCGCCTCTCGGTGCGCCAATTCATTTCCAAAGCTCGGCTTCGTAAAGCCGAGCAATGAATGCGGGTTGCTTGGTGCCAGCGGCTGGATACGTCCGGCATTCGGTGCAGGGAAGGACGCTTACCCGGGCCGAGATCCCACGCACCATCTCGGCACAGAGCCGTCCAATGGCCCGATCTCGACCTGCCGGAACGCCTCAACCACAAAGGGGTCGCCATGACGACCCTTCCTATCGGGCTGCCTGCTCCGCCTAGTGGAGCACGGACGCGGCCGTTCAAAGCGCGGCCCGGCGTGGATCTCGCACGGCGGTTCTTTCGAAACCGCCGCGGATCCCCGCGGCACGCAAAGCTGCCTGGCGCGCACCGAAGGCCCGATTCGGCTATACGTCGCTCTAACCGCTAACCCGGTTAGCGTCGATGCTCCATTCGCATGCTTACACCCCGCAGCCCGTTCCTTGCTCATACATCCAGCCGTCTCCATGCTCTTTGTCATTGCACCTCCCCTGGCACACCCAGGTACACTCATTCCGCTTACCGACTTTGTCACACACCTGACCACCGCACACCTTTGCACACACTCGTCGTTCGCACACCTCACCAACACCTCTTCGCGCCCCCTCCTCGGTCACCTCCTCTGTGACAACCACAGGTGTGCTCTCACTTGCACAGCCAATCACGTGCCTCACTACCAACTCCAGCGTGCATTCCCATACGCGCTCTACCATTCCAGGTGTGCATCCTTCCATTCCAGGTGTACATCCTCTCTCACCTGCCACAACCAACTCACGCTCCGTGTCACTCTCACTACTCTCATCTCCACACTCGGTCGCGCACTCACCCTTACTTTTGACAGCGCACTCTTTCCTCATGCACCCGTCCGTTACACACCTTTCTCGCGCATCCTCTTGCGCACACTCTCCCGTTACACCCTCTGTAACACTCACCACAGGTGTGCACTCTCTCGTTACATCCTCTGTAACACTCCCCACTCCGCGCTTCCATGTGCCTCCTCGCACACGCGCTACGACCAACTCACTCTCGACAGCGCACTCACTCCTCGGCACGCACTTTTTCCTCACACACCCCAGAGTCGGACATTCTCGCACACCTCCTCTTTCGCACACCATACCTGTCCCACACTTCACCAGCGGCCTCTCACGAACACCCGGGTCCAAATCAACCCCCAATCCGACTGAAGCTTCCCTCACATCATATACATTTACGAATATATCGCCACTCACCTTGGCACCTCGTCTCCGCACCTCCTTTGCCACCTGCAAACTCTTTATTTGGTTAGCGAGCACACCATCACGATTTGAGCACCGACCTTGTACATATTCCATTACCTCCTCCTTTATCTCCCTCTTAGTTTCCCTCCGTCTCTTCTTAATTTCACTCACCCCCTCTTCCACCTTCTCTAACTTTTGCTTCACCTCTTTTATTTCCCGGTGCGTCTCCTCAATTTCGTCCTCTACGGCTACCTTGACCGTTTCTATGTGCGTCCTCATCTACCGGTCCTTTGTCTCCATTACTTCTGTCACCTCGTCCAACCTCGTTGTCAGTCCCTCACGTACCCTCTGACATTCCCTCTTCGTCGCTATCAAGTCGTCCTTGATGTCTCTTTGTGTCGCTTTTAACCCTCCTAGTACCGCACTGTTCCTTTGTACCTGCTCCACGAACTCCGTCTGTCCCACCGTCAGCTGTTCCACCTCCTGCGTCAGGTCCTCTATGCCCCCCTGTAACCTAGCCGTTCCATTTCTCACCTCTTTCTCCATACGCTTCTCACCTCGCTTTACCTCCTCGCGTACCCCCGAGACCTCCTCGCTTACACCTCGTCGTATTTCGTCCTTCATCTCCTCCATCTCTTTTGTGGATGCCGCCCTCATCTGTCCTAATTCATCCCTTTGGGCATCCAATTTGGTTTCTACCCCGATTTTCACCTCCTCTATCTGGTTCCCCATCCGTTTGATTTCCCGGGCGGATTGCTCCCCTACTTCCCGCAATTTGTCGTCCATTGTGTTTTCTAACCCCCTTAACCCATTTTTCACCCCCTCTATCTGATTCTCCTGGGCAGCCATTCTATTTTCCACCCCCGTTAACCCATTTTTCACCTCTTTTATCCCGTTGTCTAACCCCTCAAATGTATTGTCTAATCCCTTTAAATTATTGTCTAACCCCTTTAAATTATTGTCTAACCCCTCAAATTTATTGTCTAACCGTTCACCGGTACCCCTCGCTTCGTCCCTCATTGCTCCCATCATTCTGCTTTCCATTTTCTCACTATCAGCCCTCCTTCTGTCTTACATTTCTTCACCCGACTTAACCATAAAGGCCTTTATTTGTTCCATACTGTCGTTTTTTTTCTGCATTTCCACCATGAATTGGGCCATGAAGGCTTGCATTTGGACCACGCCCATTGGTTCCGCGGCCGTGGCCCCCTCAACCACGTGCGAGCCGCCATTTTGTGTCCCTTCAACAACGTGCGCGAGAGCGCCATTTTGTGCGCCTGATACTCCGTCAACCACCTCCTCATTGCTCCCCTCCATTTCTTCCTTCTGATCCTGGGTTACCCCTAACCCCTCTTCTAGTTCCCCCACCGGCATCCGATCGCCTTGACTATCCATGGCACGACTTCAAAGTTCGGGTTTTTTTTTCGAAAACAAAACAAATTTCGGCCGCTCGTAATTTTGAGCGCGTTAAGCGCGCTTCGGGTCCAATCTCGCTCCCGACACCAATTGTTACGGTCCGCGGATAGGATGTTGTTTTGCCGAGCGGATGGCGCCGCGGCCCTAACAATTACCCCGACTAACCCAATTCCTGGACGTTGGCCAAAATCGCGCCACAGATATTCAATAGGGAAAAGACAAAGGCGACACGGATGTGAAGAAGAAGAAGAAGAAGAAGAAGAAGACGGAGACAGAAGTAGGGAATACGAAGATAATTTATTTGCTATTTACAGGACCAAAGAAACCAAGGAAGAAGGAAGGATAATAAAATAATTTACAGAAGAAATCAGAGACACAGTGCAATGCTAGCTTACCTACAGTCTTAATTAACCCAGGACAGAACAAACAAAAGACAGACTCACGCGGGGAATGATGACAGGAATGGCAGGAGGTGGATGGCTGGAGGGAGCGGAAGGTTCAGCTGGAACCGCAGCACGGTCGGGTCGGGGATGAGCAGCCGCCGCCCTTTCTCGATCGGCGCGTTTAGCAGCCGCCGTTCCTTCGCGGCCCCGCTCGAAACTGCCGTCAAAGCCCCGAAGCTGCTGTGGCTGAAGCTGCTGTGGCTGAAGCTGCTGCGTGCCGCTGCTCTTTCAGGGATCCTCTCTGGCGCAACTCCTTCTTGGAACCTTTGGCGCAACTCTTTTAATTCACCTCTCCCTCTCTTGCTTAGTCCAACAACAACCTCTCGGCTTTCGTGCGTGCGCTTTATAGCGCCTCAGGCGATCAAGCCGCTGGTGTCCAGGACACGCCCATCGGTCAGCTCGCCTCGGCCCTGATTGGTCGGCACGGCCCTCTGGCTCCGCCCTTGATGACGATGGGCGGGCACGCCCTTCTTCCCCGAGCTGACCACGCCGTAATGGCGGCAAATGCAGTTGGCAGTAGACTAAAGGGGGGTTGGAAGGGAATCTACCTTATTTCACTTGGTGCAATGGAGTATTTCAATTAATGGAAGACACAGCCTTACACTAATACACATAATAAGGATATAACTGTCAACAAGGGGGGAAATCTATGATTGGCTAACGTGTGGTGTTTATGAACTAATTACGGGACGCACTTTGACCTTTATACATAACTGGAGCAAGGAGGGCGATATTTTACAACAATTTACACAACAACAACAACAACAACAAAAAAACCATTCTCATATCCACAACAATATATATATATATATATATATATATATATATATATATATATATATATATATATATATATATATATATATATATATATATATATATATATATATATATATATATATATATATATATATATCTTCTGTATATATATATGTATATATATATCTGTATATGTATATATATATGTATATATATAATATATATATCTTCTGTATTATATTCTGCGAAGATGATCAGTCTTTCTGTCCGTGGGTGTGGCCTCCTCCATTGAGGGAGTAGCTCCACCCATTCTGGGATCAGTATATGTGTGTGTATATATATATATATATATATATATATATTGTAATGAAAATGTATAGTAAGTTGAACCCAGGTGTGATGCTCTCTCTAACCACTGAGAGGCGTCTATAAGAACTCGGACGACCGTTGCTCCGAGACACTCCTGTGAAATTTAATGTAGACATGTAGACTCGGATGGTGCGTATACGTAGATAATCTAGGCTTGCTTGCATTGATTGATATTACTGAACTTTCTCCATGATTCCATGATCCTGATATATATTGCATGATTGTATTTTTACAGGATGTTGCCAGAGATCAAATTGTCATTAAACCTACCTTCAGGACAATGTCGTGGAACTGATTTCCATTACATATATATATATATATACATATAATTTTTTTCCCCTCCATATCCTCATAATCAATGTTTGTTGAAAAATGTGATGACAGAAGCTTTATTCAAAATCTGATGACAGAAGGTTTATTCCAAAAAATTATTAAAAATCAGGCAAATACATTTCTTAACAGCAAAGTATCATGGCATATTTCTTAACAGCAAATACATTTTTACGCTGCGCTCGCGAAGCGAAAAGCGGCGTTAAGCATTCAGCACGTAGGTACGTGTGTGTGTGTCGTACGTGTGCCGTGTCTGTATTTTTAAAAATCATTTTCTCGGCAATCGTTGGTTCGATTGACATGAAATTTCCACCAGGGGAGAGCCTCCTCCTCCAGAATATTTTAGTGAATATTATGACGTCATAGGTCACGTGGTACAGGCGCCATCTTGGAAAAACGTTACACCTCTATAACACCCAAACCGCTCAATGGAAAAAATGGAAACATGGCTCGTTGTCAAGTACTCACCATGGGAAATAAGATATGTTGATGATGATGTCATCTGTGACTGAATTATGACGTCATAATTCGACAAGTACAACACTTGATCTGATCAGTATGAAAAAAAAAAATCCTCTGCAACTCTTAGTCCGATTGGCATGAAATTTTCAGAATATGAACGGCTCCTCCTGTGGAATTTTAAAAATGATAATTATGCGTAATATGTCACGTGGTACAGGCGCCATCTTGGAAAAATCGAAAAAAGGTTGCACCTCTATATCTCCGAAACCGCTCCATGGAAAAAAACTGAAACATGGCTCATTGTCAAGTACTCCGCTTGGGGAATAAGATATGTTAATGATGATGTCATCGGTACTTTAATTATGACATCATAATTCGACAAGTACAACGCTTTATTTGATCAGTATGAATTTTTTTCTCTGCAATTCTTGGTCCAATTGACACGAAATTTTCACCATGAGGGCCTCCTCCTGTGGAATATTTCAATGATTATTATGATGTCATAGGTTACGTAGTACAGGTGCCATCTTGGAAAAATTTCGCACCTCCATATCTGAAAGCACTCCAAGGAAAAAATTGAGACCTGGCTCATTGTCACCGACTCCCCATGGGGAATAAGATATGTTAATGATGATGTCATTGGTGCCTTCATTATGACGTCATAATTCGACAAATACAACACTTATCCATCCGATCATTATTAAAACATTTTCAGCAAATGTTGGTTTGATGGGCACGAAATTTTCACCACAGGAGCACCTCCTCCTTTAGAATATTTTAATGATAATCATGATGTCATAGGTCATGTGCTACAGCCGCCATCTTTTTTTTTTCTTTTTTTTTTTGTATACTGAACCGAGGCTCGTGAAAGAGCTGACATTTACTTCACAAACAAATCAACCAGACAAACAAAATATATAAAAAGATGGAGCGGAAGACAAGAGAAGGGGAAGCACACAAACACTTGAGAGCACACAACATTTATGAGCAGGGAGATGTGTGGGAGGGAGAGGGCTTGGGGGGAGGAGGCGTGGGAAGGGGAGGAGGGTGGGAGAAGTATAAAACACAAGGACACCAAGGACTTCCAGGACAGAAGTTGGTATTTCAAAAAAGTGGAATTGGGGTGAAATTAGCGGGGATAGAAAAGATCAAGGTTTTGGATGGGGGAAGATAAGAGATGATGGTGAACAGCTGTTTTAAAGACCTGGAGGGTGGAGTGGGATTGAAGAGAGTGAGGAAGTTTGTTCCAGAGGCGGGAGAAAAGAGGAATGAAGGAGTGAAGGTGAGCAGAGAGTCTTGATTTTGGCAGTTTAACCATAAGAGGGTTGCAAGCAGATCTTGTGCGACCTGTAGGAATATTTGCGGTACAGAGCCCAGAGAGAGCTGGGGGGGCAAGGCCAGAGAGGAGTCGGTAGAAGACGGAAAGACCACCAACCTGCCTGCGGTGAGTGAGTGAGAGGCCCTTGGAATTAGCTTCATCGCGGGAGATTCCAATGATTCTGAATGCTTTGGTTTCAACAGCGTGAAGACGAGCTAGGTGTGAGGCAGAAGCACCAGCCCAGAGGGGAGAGCAGTATTCCATTGAGCTGTGGATGAAAGCCTTGTATGTGGTGAGGAGCTCAGGTGTGCCAAGAAAGGACTTCGCACGACGGAGGATGCCCAGTCGGCGACTGGCTTTGGAGGCCAGATTTGAAATGTGGTTTTCCCAGGAAAGATCATGGCAGATAGTGAGACCCAAAAGCTTGAGTGACAGAACTTCTTGGAGAGGATTATTCTGAAAGTGGATGGGAGGGTTGTCCAGTCGGTCTTTTCGGAGAGACATCGTAAGAGTGTGAGATTTGTCAGGATTGAAAGACATGTTCCACTTGTTTTCCCAGTCTGTGATTTTGTCCTGGTCTGCAGAGAGTGAGGAGGCTGCAGACTGCCGATCTGAGGGATGAAGAATGGAGCGACAGAGAATAGAGTCATCAGCAAAGAGATAGAGAGGATTTTCAAGAGAGTCAGAGAGATCATTGATGAAGACCAGAAAAAGCACGAGGCCCAGAACACTGCCTTGGGGAACTCCAGCCTGAACAGGAAGAGGAGATGAGAGAAACCCATTCAGGGCCACACGTTGACTACGACTAGAGAGGAAGTCCGCCAGCCATGCGTGGAGATTTCCATGGATACCAAAAGAGGAGAGTTTGGTGAGCAGAGCGGGGTGCCAGACCGTATCGAAGGCACGTGATATGTCAAGGGAGACAGCTCTAATTTCCTGTTTGGCATTGATGACCTCCATCCATTGTTGAGAAAGCAGAAGCAGCATGTCCAGAGTAGAGTGACCAGGTCTGAAACCAAATTGATGATCAGAGATCAAGCCATTGGAGAAGAGGAAAGATTTCATATCTGAAGCAATGATGGATTCCATGACTTTGCTGATAATTGGGAGAAGGCTGATCTTGGAAAAAACGTAAAACGTTGCACCTCTATATCTCCAAAACCGCTCTCTGGAAAAAATTTAAACATGGCTCATTGTAAATAACTCCATATGGGGAATAGGTGTTGTTAACGATGACGTCATTGATGCCATAATGATGACATCATCATTCGACAGGGACAATGCTTAGTCTGATCAGTTTTAAATTTATTGAGCATGATCTATGCAACAAATATTTAGAGAATATAAATTTATGATGTCATCGCTCACATGGTCTGGCAGCCATATTGGATCAAAAAAAAAGAAACGTTCAAAAACAGAAGAGTTGGCTCACAGCAAGTTGACTGCGCAGGGTAAGTATTCTATGAATACCATCTTGTTTTTGGGAGTCATCGAAGTAGCAGTCATGTTGCCTATACACTGCCTGGGTTGAAATTTTTGGCTGATTGAAATTTTAAATAATTTTCCAATAGGTTTGGATTAATTTGAAGCAGGTTTACTTAAACAAAATTATCCGAGGAGCATTTCCGTGCTTTAGGGTGAGACAGACAGACAGATGGCATTGGCCTAATATATTCTTGGGAGAAATGCCAGGGGCATAGAAAAGGCCCCTTTATATGGTATGTGCCATGTGGCAAAGTATAGAAAAAAGGGACATTCCATACCTTGTAGAAAATGCCAAACAATAGAAAAGAAGGGACATTCAAAAAATGTCGTGTGCATGCTCGTCTACCCTTGTGTTCTGAGGAGGAACTAAGGAATGCTCGAGAAAAGTTCATATAAGGGGCGCCAATTTGATTCATGCAGCAGCATGAAAAACTAAATGTATTTTCAATCCAGTTGCAGTCACTTGGTTTCAACTGACTTTATTGATTTTTTAAGCAAAATAATCACACATGCACATTATCTTGTGTTTTCGTTTTCAAAGTACACACATTTTTTTACTTGTACTGATGGGTTTTAAGCTATATTATGTAGGACGCCCCTTTATATACCTTAGAATAAAACCCTGAAAATGTTGAACAGCTTGGTCCATGAACCGTGGATCCCTTACCGAAGCGGAGATGGATACTTTGGGTCCTGGGAGGACTCCGTTCAGTCTCCTGAAACCTGCAAATGGAGATAACAACCAGCGACACACACATACACTACTGTGAGGGCGGACGGGCTAATGAAAGGAAATGGATTAATATCTTGAATACGATGGAAAATTGTTGTTCAAAATCGTGGTATGAGAAAGCTTTGACTGATTTAAGTGGATGCAGGCTTTTGTACACTGCAGTAGCTGAAAGGATACAAGGTACAATATAGAAAAGAGAGCAAAATACCGAGAAGCAACCAACCTATTTGTGGTGATCTTTGCCGTACATTGTGGAGTTCAATTTTGTTGGAACTCAAAACTTCAGTCTCTGCCATCCACCTCCCCACCACTCAAGAACTGAAAGGTGGGATCTGGGAATCGCAACATATAGTGCAAACTGCAAAGCAACACTTCATTGTGCTGCATACAAATGCTTTGCAATCTCTCAGATGCAGAGGGTTGCTGAAAAATGATGATTTTGCTCAGTGAAGTATGAGCATTTGGTTCCTTGCTTTAAAAGGCAGCTTGTTACTTGCAAAATCGAAGATTTTTCAAGTATATTGGTCGGTTGCGTTTGTGGTTCTGTCTGTCTGTCTGTCTGTCTGTTTGTTACTTGCGGAAAAAATTCCGGCAAGTATGTTGATCGGTTGGTTTGTCTGTCTGTCTGTCTGTCTGTTTGCAGTACTATGTCTACACCATTGCACGTAGAATCGCCAAACTTTACACACATATTTGTCTTGCCCTGGAATAGACTGTGCCCAATTGATGACGTCATCGGTCACATGGTTCGGCCACCATCTTGGAAAACCGAAAAACTTTGCACCTCTATATCTCCGAAAGTGCTGAATAGAAAACAGAGACATGGCTCATTGTAAAGAACTCTCCATGTGGAATAAAATATGTTAATGATGATGTCATCGGTCACGTGGTTCGGCCGCCATCTTGGAAAAACCGAAACATTTTGTACCTCTATATCTCCGAAAGTGCTGAATAGAAAAAATTGAGACATGGCTCATTGTAAAGAACTCTCAATGGGGAATAAAATATGTTAATGATGATGTCATCGGTCACGTGGTTCGGTCGCCATCTTGGAGAAACCGAAAAAAATTGCACCTCTATATCTCCAAAAGTGTTGAATAGAAAAAATTGAGACATGGCTCATTGTAAAGAACTCTCCATGGGGAATAAAATATTTTAATGATGATGTCTTAGGTGCCTCCATTATGACATCATAATTCGACAACTACTAAACTTCATCGATCAAGATGAAATTTCTTGAGCATCATCAAGGAATAAATTGGTTTAGAAAACAAAGAATGATGACGTCATCTGTCACGTGGTTCGGCCGCCATATTTGTCCAAAATGGCCGATAAAAAAGTACATCCCGGCAAGTCTTCGGTCTCTGACCGATTTTTCATTTGTCTGTTTGTTTGTCACCGGCCTACAGGTCACAATTCCAAACCGATCGTCACGAAACTTCACCAAGTTGTATAGGTCGTCCCAATTGAGAAGCCTATTGTTTTTGGGGTCAAAAGGTCAAAAGGTCAACATAGGCCAAGGGTCACCAACTTTGCCAAATTTCTAAAATCCTCAATTTTCATCCAATTGACTTGAAATTTGAAGATGAATTGCATACCTGGTCACTGAATTCAACCACAAATTATATTTTAGGTGAACATAGGCCAAAAGGTCAACATAGGCCGAATTTCTAAAATCACCAATTTTCATCCGATTGACTTGAAATTCTAAGAGGATTTACATATATGGTCAATTAATTCAACCACCAACTATTTTTGAGGTCAACATAGGCCAAAAGGTCAACATAGGCCAAGTTTTTTAAAACCCTCAATTTTCATCTGATTGACTTGAAAATTGAACAGCATTTTCACATTGAGTGACTAAATAGGGAAACTAACTATTTTTGAGGTCAAAGGTCAACTCAAGGTCAACCTTACAAAATCATCATTTTTCATCTGAAAAACCATCACTTTTCTTCCTGTTGACCCGAGCTTTGATCAAGATTGTCAATTTTAATGTTGATGAAATGTACAATTTGCTGTATCAATGGAATTTTTTTTCTTGGGGTTGGGGGGCGGATTTTGCAAGTATCGTGCTCCGCATGACGTCTTCTTGTCAATTTATTCTATCCAGGATACATATCTGATGGCGAGATTGACCAACTTGAGGATTGTCACAGAGAAGCAGTACTTTGTATTTTGTCGAAGGGTCGATGGTGGTCGGAGAAGATTGGAAAGGCGTCATTTCCAGATTGACAAAGCGAAGTAAAGAGACTTAGCTTGGTTCAATATCATATTCCATGTGATAAATGATCTTTTGCTCTCCTTGATTAGAAACAGTGCTGAGGGTAGGTTTGGAAAATCCGAGGATCATTGATATGTAAGTTGATTTGAGGATGCTACATTGGGGTGTGTAAGCCTCCCCCAGGAGGCACACATGAGTATACGCCATGATGAGTGGCATGCTGTTTGCGAGTGTGGAGAAAATCTAGGATTGAGTTGGGGGGAGGCGGAGGAATTTGAATGGCACAGGCATTATACAACACGACTGGCATCGGCCTTGCAGATAAGCCACCTTCCCCTGGTTCCAGGTTTGCTGATCCTCTTGTGCCCTCAGATTCACACCAATAGCACCGGATAAAAATAAGATGAGGGAAAAAACAAACCTGTTTGCCTTGTCATCTCGACCTCTCAAACTCAGTGGGCCACCCACCGCCATCTTTTATAGTTTCTCCAACACGGCAGAAGTAAAGGGACACTAATGGCATAAGGAACTATAATGTTATGACTTTCATTACTTGTTTATGGATATACAGAGCATTCCTTTTAGTGAAAAAAAACAACATCATTACTTCCACCACCGAATGTGGATGGAGGTTATGTTTTAACCCCTGTCTGTCTGTTTGTCTGTTTATCTATGAACAGGTTATCTCAAAGAGTTGTGGTCGGATTCAGACGAAATTTGGTGGAGAGGTTGGGTGTGTGAGAAGGAAGATTTTAGCGAAGATCCAGATACCAGAATTTTTTTAAAGTGATTCTTTTAATGGATATATAGCATGATAACTCAAAAAGTTATGGACGGATTTGGACGAAACCTGGTGGATGAGTTGGATAGGTGACAAGAACAAGCTGATTAGATTATGGTTCAGGTCTGAATCCAGATCTGGCCTATCAATGGATACAAAACGTAAACGTTTTCAGCCTGGCAGAGGTATGCGCTCTACCCAATGCCCTTCTACCGTGTAATGTTTTGAACCTGCAGATTGGAGTTGTGTTCGACCACAGAGTCATTGAGGTCGATTGAGGCCACAGCTTCATTAATGAAGCATGGCACAGCATCACTCACAACACATTCAGTCTGATCATCTCGATCCAAAAATTAAACCTGGTGAGTATAGTGAGCCATCCCAATGTGACTTGCTAGGTTTTTCCTTTGAACGCCGGATCCCCTAAACAACCATTACTTTTGGCAGGATTTGCAGATACGAGGCCTAGAGCACTAGAGCAGTCTCCATGTTTCCCAGAACCAGAAGGCATAGATTTGAATGGAATCCTTTTCCGGAATGGAATCTTTGAATCTAACCCTAA
Source organism: Myxine glutinosa (assembly GCF_964187855.1). Lineage (NCBI taxonomy): Eukaryota > Metazoa > Chordata > Myxini > Myxiniformes > Myxinidae > Myxine > Myxine glutinosa. The sequence goes on from NC_136261.1 coordinate 138,902,949, forward strand.
CAACTTAATCTATAGATTGTCTACTATTATCCTTGTTCTGTAAGTTATACATCTACATACTGTGACTGTTTAATGATGCTACTGTAAGTTACTTCAGTGGCTTTGTCAATTGTAACTCAATAAAACTGAAATTGTTTATGTATGTTTTGAGTTAGGACAGGCATTTTCCTTCATCAAACATTTCACATAACCATAGGTTGGCAATCATAGTGCAGCCTGGCTCTCCCGGCCTCCTCCTCCGTTGAAGTTCCTTGCAAGGGACCATGTAATTTTATTATTAAGGCTTCCCCTATAGGTTAGAGGAGGCTTATACCTATTGTAGCGTTTGCTTCTACAATTAGTTACCCCATTTTAATGGTATCTCAGAGTTTCTTCGAACCCTAGAAGTACAAAACCACCATTTAGGGGTTTTTGGTTCACGAGTTATCAAACAGAGTGACCACTATATTCGTCATGGGTGTGTGTCTGTCTGTCTGTCTGTCCGCAGCATAACTACCCGATGATATCATCCGATCTTGATGAAACTTGGGTGGGAGGTTGATATCATGAGCTAGTTGTGTCCTGCCTAGAGTGGGCGTATTGCGCCCATTGTGGGCGGAGCCACGCCCGAAATAGATGTCTTTTTAGGGGGTAATCGAGTTCAAGCTACATCTTCTCCGAGGGAGTTGGTGGAATCTGACAGGGGTTTAGGTATTTGGTTAGGCCAATGTCATGTGTCTAGCCCCACGAAGCTCGATTTTTCATTTTCGACCCAAGGTCAAGGTCACAAGGTCACAAAATTTAGAAAAGGCGATTTTTGATGGTTTTATTACATTGTTCGCTTCCTGATAGGCTGAAATGTCGTACATGATCTTATATTATCACATACATCATGAAATACAAGTTTTCCAACAAATTTCAGAATCTTCGACCTTTGACCTTTGAAGGTCACAAAGGTCAAATTTTCAAAGTTGTCAGAATCGAACCGAATTTTCGGTATTGTGCAGCTAACTGACCTCATAACTGATTATACATTATTTTTTTATCTCATTTCAAGGTCAGTAACCTTCGTTTTGACATTTCAAGGTCACAAAGGTCAAATTTTCAAAGTTGTCGGAATCGAACCGAATTTTCGGTATTGTGTAGCTAACTAGTCTCATAACAGATAATACATTCCCATTTATATATTTTCAATGTCGGTTTTGACTTTTAAAGGTCACAAAATACGGCCATTTCAAAGTAGTCCATCCTTTGTCATTGAATACCGCTCCCTCATGAACCATTGTCGTCTCCTGACCTGTTTCTTCTTTTTTTTCCTGCCAACTTCCGAGCCGATCTCAGCTGTCTCAGAGCCGGATGGGACTTTCGGAATGAAATTTTGCGCCAATAATGGGAATACAAACTATGCGAGGTTGACTTATTTTCTGATCTTTACCTAATTTTAAGGTCATTACCCAATTGCAGACACTTTAACATTTTCATCATGACTCGACTAAGGTTTGTCCAATCGGAATGAAATTGCCCTCTCAAGATAGCCTAGAGCAAGTCGCATTTACACTTGATTTACATTATGTCGGTTTATGTCGGTTATGTCGGTTATGTCGGTAAAGATCAAGGTCAAATGGTGGCTGGAAAAAAAACAAACATTTTTTGCCTTTGCTCAATTTTGTCAATGTGGAATTTCAAAGAACGCTTGGCCTTCCAATATGTTTTTGCATCATAATAGTGTACCTGCACTGACATTGTGCACCTGATACTTGTTTCGTATTATTGACCTACTTTTTCGGATTTTGACCTAATTAACAAAAAAAAACGACGTTTTGATCAGAACTTCAATAATTTTCCTCCAATTTTCATGATGTTGAGTTTTATACGCTAGATTGCAGATGGGGACACATTTTTAAATTTACACTCTATCATTGAATGTTAAAGTTCACAGCCATATGGCGGTCCGAAAAAAATATGGTCATCATGGATCACGGGTGGCTTATCCTTAGTGATCGCAGATATCTGTTTTTTATGGCTCCACTGACGAAGTCATTATGTTTTCAGGTCCTCCATCCGACTGTCCGTGATAGGTTTTCGTTACCGCTATAACCTGAGAACGGCTGAAAGGATCTTAGTCAAACTTGGTGCAGGCATGCATAATGAGGAAAAGATGAACTGATTAGATTTTGGGGTCACAAAGTCAAAGCCCAAAGGTCAGAGGTCATGTTGGGTAAAATATCCTGTTACCGTGATAACTTGTGAACCAGTAATGGGATTTTGACCAAAGTTGGTACAAGTATGTATTATGATGCAAACATGAACCGATTAGATTTTGAGGTCAAGAGGTCAAAGGTGAGGTCTTGTTCAGTAAAAATTATATTGCCGCACCAACTTGTGAACGAGTGATGGGATTTTGAACAAACTTGGTATAAGTATATATTATGATGCAAAGATGAACTGATTATATTTTGACATCAAAGGTGAGGAGTGAGGTTATTTTGTGATTTTGATGAGGTCAGAGGTCATGTCAGGGAAGAATGTGATACTTCAGAACAGCTGATTGGATTTAAATCAAACTTGGTAGAAGTATGTATAATGATGAAATAATGTGGGCGGAGGCATATCGGTCGACGTCGTGACGTCGAAGAGTGTCTAGTTTTTATTATTGAGACGAATAACTATCCATTGGTGGAGGTCCATATTGTTGACAGAGTGTTGGGAGTGTTTAGGACAAGTCACGAATGTTTCGCTAGTTAAGAACCATCCAGGAAGATTGCCTCTCCATCACTGGATGTAAGAATTTCTGCTAAGCACATCCCACGGGAATGAACCCAACATCAGTGAGGGAGCAATACAAGACCTCACCTGCTCCACTACTGAGGCCGCTCAATTAGACTATTCTCTGTTTTCACTTTTCTATCAATGCAGCTGTTTTGTTTAAAGCCTGGCCTCGATGAGGACTATATAGTCCGTGACTGGAGCTTTCTACATAAAAAAAAAAAATCCACTGGAGTTTGCATATAATTCCTTCATAATCAGTGCTTTTTATAATCAATGTGAACTTTTTACAGATGTATCATGTGAAAATGTGTCAAATACAGGGACAAGCATTTTAATAGGAGCTTTTGGATTCCGCTTGGCATGTCCAAAACATGTATTTAATCAAATATGATGCACTTTCATGATCATTTCGGGCATATGTACAAATCTCACGTTGCCAGAATTATATACAGAGCATTTATCAGCATATACATCCTGTGGGACCCAGTGATGTGCATTTCGTACACTCCACGACACTCACAAGCCGCAGATCTGCTGCCGACAGGCATCAAAAGGAACAACAACAACAACAACAACAAAAAAAACGTTTATACAAATTCCAGGAAGAAATGCACACTGGGAGTACAGTACAATACAATGATAAACATTTTTGATTTTACAAACATAATATAAAAAGTAGTTGCACGGGAAGAAATGTTATGGTACATCTGTAATTGTTCAAACACAATCACATGACAGTCACACGAGGCTGACTTTCACATAGACGAGCAGATCATGTACATAGTTAAACAGAATAGCTCGCGGATGCCATTTCCTTGCTCAAGACAAAAGCATTGATTTAGGAAGAGCATAACCCAAGCCACAAGTGAAGTTATCAGACGGAGCGACATCATGGTGCTGGATACACCAGCGGCTGCAATTGCCACCAGCATGACACTTTGCGCCACTGGCTCATAAAACTTCATTGGGACCAATATGGTGAAACTTTGGAACAACATTGGAGATATTTCACCGACGTTCAATCATGCGACTACTGTAATCCATCAGAAATGCATTTAAGTTTCTGTTCTACTCAACACACTGTATACATTACAGCTTGGCATCCATCTTTGATCACAGGCAGTTCATCATCTCCCTTCCCTCTTGTCCCCCGCCGGTGCGGGATATAAAGTATCGGACCAAACAAATTACTCAATAATAATGAGCATTTCACTGCAAATAAATGAAAACACGATTAAGCTGCAACTTAATTTCACAAGACAATGCCACTGGCTGCGTACTACCGGCATGGCTGTTTATTCCCTTTTGTGCATTTTGACATCGAGGCAACAAAAATGCAAATAGAACGAATGGCACGGTTAAAAAGAGGTGCACACCTGAGCCTCGCTGCAATATAATATGAGAAGCCGTATGGCCGCGGCCTTGGTTTTGGGGCCATCAGCCGCACAGACATCAAGGCTTCTTTGCAGTAGAACCTAATAGCAGCACACACACCATCCATCCAGTCTGCTGCACGTACATACATGTGCAGCACTTCAAGCAATACGGAATCATATTGTTGCTTTAATGAGGACTTGGACAATTTAGGTCTGACTGCCAAATGTACCAAATGGGTTTCCTGCCTAAGTGACTTAATGAACTTGCTATAACAATATAACATGCCATCCTGCCTCTTCTCTATCAATCCTTCCCCAAGCCAAATTGCTTTAACTATCTTGGACCTACAAACGTGACATGCCTTCAAACCACAAGAAGCCTTCAATAAGTTTGAAGAACAAGATACTCGCAATAGTCCAATACAAACCAACTTTTTTTTCATTTTTTTTTTTTCAATTTAGTGTTCTTTGACTTTCATGCACTTGCTCCTTTTGATCTGCAAAATTTTTCTGTCGGTAATATAGAAATTTGCAGATTGTAAGCCGCATGTCAGTTGCTTCACTCATTCCCTCGTCACCCGTGAATCAGCAGCTACATTGGTGGGCCTAAAATGTCGAAACAGATAAGATTCACTGAGGGTGACTATTCTGAGCTGTCCTGAGCCAGTGCTAAGCTGCATGGGCAGGAGGGGGCTTGGGGGAGAGGGAGGAGAATGGTTGGGGTCATTATGCTGCTGCTCGAAACCTGCAGTCACAATAGAAGCTGATGCAATAAAGGCTTTATACACAGGTGCTTTTTTTTTAGCACTCCCACGGTAAACATCTCATGGTGGTCATTTCTGCACGAGGCTGAAACATTCCCCGAAAATCGTAGGTTAGTGAGGAATTTAGTCAATCATGAGGATTACCTTGCCACTCATCCCTTTCCGCCCCCACCCCCATCTGGAAAAAAAAGCCATAAAGTTAAAAAAAAAAGACTATTGGGTTGGGTATGAAATTTGACTTGCAGTGATTGACCCCAGTGCTTCCATTATGTGCACTCAAATTTGATTTCAGGATTCCTTTGGTGAAGCCACGTTTTATCACCAGTTGAGTGAGAAAGTCGGCAGAATCTACAATGAACATATTGTAAAGCTAACTTGTTGCCAGCCATTGCTGTCGATTGTGAATGCTGACGTTTCTAGGGATCCATCTTTCTGAGAGCCCAAGGGTTCATGAGTAACCATGAAAATTCTGCATTAACAAATTCCATGTTCTGCGGTTACTTTGACCTTATTGTAGTGAAATACCTCGAACTGAAAAACAGTTTGTGGGTTGGTCACGTGTCGGCTGTCCTGACCAGGGGTCGTCTTTAAGAGACTTGCGTACTCGCTAAAATTTGGCCACCCATTTGGCTACTGTGGAACATGAGGGCACACCTTCAACATACATTTGTGGATTTATTTGGGAGGCACATTTTTGCATAAAAATTAGACATTTCAATGCTCAATTTCATTATGATCGGTAATTGTCTGATGAAGCACATTTCTGGATTATACTCTGAAAGGATAAACGATGTTAGTTGAAGCTAATGATGTAGAAAAATCATCCATATAACTTTATAATGAGCAAAATAACCGCATGAGTTTGAGCAGACCTGTCGACTCTGCACAAGTTCAAAGATTAATACTGAGCTGGTATAAAAATTCTTTTCCGTTATTTCAGTAATTTTCTCATATCTTTATGCAATAACTTTCTTCTTTGTGTGAACATTTTGTTCGCCATGATTTAATTTCGCCAATTTTGAGAAATGACCTCAACCCAGGTGTAGTTTTATTTACCACAGCACAACTAATATGACGACTGGCTTTCCAACCGCCTATTTAGATGTTCATAAAATATTTTTTTAACCAAAGGATACTGAGAAATCGATATCATTCTTGTTGATTTAAAAAAAAAAAAAGGTATAAAATAAACACAAATTTCTGGAATTCAACTCGATACCTGTATAATTTTGCTTACCGTTACATCACTAGCATAACAACTGATTTTTTAACCACCTCTGTTGGAACATACAGTTCCCATAACTTTTTGGACTTGTCATTACCTCCAATGTTCAGCACGATTTTTGTAAAAATTACACACATACGTTGAAGGTAGTCGGGGCTAATATCGGGTGCCAATGAATACGTACCTTGCTCCTGAAACCTTTTGAATGCCACTTGTGTTTTACTATTTTCTTTAAAAGCATGTTAAAAAGAAGCAAACACTCATGGGGTCTTCTAAACTTTCCCATAAAGTTTCACAAATCCTCATGCGTTAAAAACATGTCTTTCTAGGAAATATTCACTCTTACTGAACGAAAAAAACCCCAAATGCATCCAAATTGAAAAAAAACACCTTTGGCGGAGAAAATTCCACCTCTTCATGATAAGTCATATCCCTGTCGTGGGATACGTGACTCCCAGAGACTTGTTTTTAATTCTTTTTATAAACGTGAATTCTTACGAGGGAAACTACGCTGGCATTTTACTTCCAATGACATGGCAGTGCGATACGCTTCTTTAGCATTGCATGATAAATTTAATCAAATCAATGAGGGCAGTGCAAATTGTAGCAGACCACTAAAACCACAAATAGGAATCATGTCAAGTCTGAAAAAAGAGGTGAGTGTGAAAAGAATATACATACCTGTTTCAACAAACATTGCCTGATTTTGTGATGTGATGCATGAGAAATATCGAAATATCCTTTGGATTATTGCTTTAATGGCTAAGCTAATCAAGATGACAGTTCTTGCAATGACAATGGTAATTGATAAACAGCAATAAATAGCAAATCATTCTACATTTACTTACCGACATCTCTCATGCGACACCATGTATAACTTCCCCAGCATTTATGCATGCTGCCTCATTTCACAATAATTTTCCATTTATTGATATATTACACTTTTCATGATATATGTATCACCTAATTTTAATCCTCTAAATTCTAAAAGAATACTGTAAATTGGCTCGGTTTCCAATATGAGAATTACTTTTTGGTCCCAAAAATCGAGAAGGGTTTTGTTAAGACTGGCAAATACAGCAAGAACGTTGTTTTCCATGCAAGACCTAAACATTACGAACAATACAGCCTGATTGACTCACAATGACAAGTAAATATGCACAAACTTTTTCTCATCATTCTCCTAACAATTAAAAGGATTATATGAAATGTAACACTTCCTTCATATAATTTGGCATGAGCCTCCCAAACAAATAAATATTCATTTCATGATAAAAGGCCTGTGCATCTGTATGAAGTCAGCAAATAAGCATTCTTTTGCTTGATTTTTCGAGCAAAGAAAAGGAGCGATTGAGATGTGGGTGCTGGTTGTGGATATGCCATAAACATAATAAAGAATCAAAAGGCCTTACTCCATTTGTTTTCTTCCTTTACCCGGAATTTCCATGTATATATATACATACATACATACATATATATATATATATATATATATATATATATATATATATATATATATATATATATATATATATACAGTCACGTGAAAAAGTAAGTACACCCCATGTAAAGTTTTGACTTTTTCAACATATTTCAACATACAGCTATTTGATCTTCATTTCAACAATATTGATAGATAAAGGTGATATAATATAACAAATATCATGAAACATTTACATTTTGTAGTCCATTGTATAATTTAAATAAACATAAATGCAAATTTCCCATGTGGAAAACGTAAAGATTTCACCCTTGGCTCTAATAGGTGGTATTGCCCCCTTTGGCAGAAACAACCTCAAGTAGGCGTTTCTTATAACTGTCTACCAGTCTCTGACATCGACTAGGAGAAATTTTTGTCCACTCCTCCATGCAGAATTCTTTCAGCTGTGCGATGTTTGAGGGGTTTCTTGCATGCACAGCTCGTTTCAAATCCCCCTACAACATCTCGATGGGATTTAGATCCGCGCTTTGACTTGGCCATTCCAGAACCCTCCATTTCTTTCTTTTCAGCCATTTCTTGGTGGATTTACTGGTGTGTTTAGGGTCATTGTCATGTTGCAAGCTCCACCTCCAGTTGAGCTTCAACTTTCTGACAGATGGCCTCACATTATCCTCAAGCACCCTCTGGTAAAATGAAGAATTCATAGTGGATTCTATGATGGTGAGCTGCCCAGGCCCTGATGCAGCAAAGCTGCCCCAAACCATAATATTTCCACCACCATGCTTTACAGTTGCTATCAGGTTCTTGTGGTCAAATGCTGTCTTTGGTTTTCGCCAAACATGTCTTCTTGTACTGTGGCCAAATAGCTCTACCTTTGACTCATCTGTCCAGAGCATATTGTTCCAGAAGTGCTGGTCTTTGCCGAGGTGTTCATTGGCAAACTTTAGTCTTGCCCTGATGATCTTTCTGGACAGCAAAGGTTTCCTCCTGGCACACCTCCCATGAAGATCAAATTTGTGCAGCCTCTTTCTAATGGTAGACGCGTGCACTTTGACATCAACAGTGGCAAGAGCTACCTGTTGGTCCCGTGATGACATGCCGGGGTATTGGAGACTTCTTTCAGCATCTTGCTGTCTGCTCTCGGGCTGAACTTGCTGGGGCGGCCTGGCGTGAACAAGTTGACAGTTGTTTGGAATCTTCTCCACTTGTAGATGATCTTCCGGACAGTCGAATGATTGATTTCAAATTGTTTGGAGATCTTTTTAAATCCCTTCCCAGACTCGTAAGCATCTATAACCTTCTTTCTGAAGGCATCAGAGAGCTCTTTTAATCTAGGCATGGTGACGCCGCACACTTCAACAACAAAGAGCAAACCAAACTAAATGTCTGAGGTTTAAATAAGACAGGTTCCTCCAAGATCTTCTCTAACGATGTTCTAATCATTTGCACCTCAGCTGGTGCACCTGATTCTAATTTTAGGTATTTGAAGTAGTGATAAATGTCGGGGTGTACTTACTTTTTCCACATGTGAAATTTGCATTTATGTTTATTTAAATTATACAATGGACTACAAAATGTAAATGTTTCATGATATTTGTTATATTATAACACCTTTAACTATCAATATTGTTGAAATGAAGATCAAATAGCTGCATGCTGAAATATGTTGAAAAAGTCAAAACTTTACATGGGGTGTACTTACTTTTTCACATGACTGTATATATATATATGCACACACACAAACACACAGACTGAGAAAGCAATGACAAACCACCCCGTATAAGCCTTGCAAAGACACTGCTAAGGCAGTACTAAACCTGCCTTCGGGCAGAATACCATTATACCAACACGAATATACCGAGACACAAACATACATATACATCTTTCCAACCACTGATTCACAGACTCACTGACTGAATGAATGACTGTGACTGACTGACTGACTCGCTCACTCAGATAAATGTTTCGTACCTTCTAGGTGGAATAAAATGTTGAACTTTTGCATATAATGCACCGATTCCAGAAAATAAATCATAAAACTCTCCGTAAATGAAAATATTCATGAACAAAAGTCGGCCATTGGAGTCTCACTCTCACTCATGCAGGGTTATGTGACCAAAGACAATGGCCTGCTTGCAGTGAATCACCGATCCGAAAGTTTATCCTCGGGTCAGGAATTGAAAGTAGACCAGACATAAAATTGCTATCTCTCGAGTAGCCAATTCGACAATTGTTACAAATATAAATTCAATCAATGTATCAAAAAGGAAAGTTACAAAATTACCATGATGATAACTCAAATTGGCTCTGTTCTGAGCGATTGGGAATGTGTGAACAGCTACATGAATATGACAATCATTGTTTGTTTTTGACTTCAGTTTATAAGCTCTGCCCCTCAACATTTGACTTCGACTTAGAATCATAAACTCCACCTCTTATCATTGCCTAGCAACCCATAATGTAAACAATAGCATTACTTTATACCCTTTGACATTTTTACATTAAAATAAAATAATTTTGGATCCCACTGCATTATCATATACATCTAAAGCTCTTTCTAACCACTCACTCACTGACTGTGGTGATAGGTGGGTTCATTTGATGACCCTGTGGTGCGTCACTCCCTCAGCTGGGAGAGGGTGGCGCTTGGCCTGCACATAAATAAAAAGCTTACGCTGCTCACTCATTCTTCATTTAATTGCCTTATTTATCTGCTTGCAGACTGCAAGCATGTTCCATGATCTTCTTGCAGTCTCAAAGCATGCCCCACTATATATATATATATATACATGTCAGAGCCGACTCATCTCAATGATATTATTTCCAGTCGTGTTATTATTATGAACGCTTTATTGCGAATTCAGCTTTTTATGGTGGTCATTAATTTGGAATTGTATCTTGTCTGCCATTTTGAAGAGTTATAGTTAGTGTTGACAGCCTTAGGAATTTTCTAATAAAATAAAACCATTCATATTTGAGTTGGACAACTTGTTAAAATGATGTTCCTTCACTCATAACCCCAACATTTTAATCAAATATAAGGGACATAAAGTGACATTTCAGAGTTATGTATTACGCACTATTTTTCTTCTTCATGATCAGAAAGAGCATGGTTATGATTTTTATACATCTAACATTGGAAATCCTAAGAGAAAGCATTGGTCAAAATCTTATAAAATGGCATTTTCTCTCGATGGACAAGCGCGCATAATGCTGCTTTTAAAGGACGCATACCATGATCTTTCTCTGATATAACATTCTTCTTCCAACAGGCATGCAAATGACTTCTAGCACGAACATTATTAATGTATTGTCCAAAAAAGTTCCATTCAATGTGCCACGCAAGAAATCTTAAAAACAGCACTGCTTTTGTCGTCTTGCTGGTCTTACATATATATATATATATATATATATATATATATATATATATATATATATATATATATATATATATATATATATATATATATATATAAGATGGGATATTTGCCAGGAGGAAGTTAAACCTGTTAGGAATCGCAAAGTTCCAGCTCCTTGCGGAGTAGCCCATCTTTGGGCTGCACTGCTTTACCGAGCAATGCAGATTTCATAAGTATTTCAGGAAGAAAGACACCCAAGCTAATTTTAGGATTCAAATCTTCCACATCACTTCCTTGAACCAACTGATAAAGGTTCAAAATATGCCATATTCACAGCATTTGCTTTTGAATGAGCTATTTCAGTTCAAGAGCTTGGACTTAAAACACGCAATTAGATGCACAGATGAAGATGGACATTTAGACAAACGTCTCCAATAGTCCTGCGATATTAATTAACATCAGGTTCATATTAAATGGCAGCTCCGGCCTCGCAATCAGGTCTTTAATATAACCACGGCCTTGGCCACAATCACACAACACCGTTTTCGGGCCTTGGTTTTGGTGAGCCGACAGCACTGCCCGATGAACCTGGGGTTTGCACTGATGGCGCCAGTGTGCAGAAGAAGCCAGCGAGGAGTGTGAGGCCCAGACCACCCCAAGCACAAAACATTGACCAGCCGTAGCCGTGGGTGACATCAGGAGGAAGGCTGTAAATGGCTCGAGGATAGCGGGAGAGTTCAAAGTTTATTCCCGCCACGCAGGTACACAGTGATATTATGCAGAAAGTGCCTGTGGAAAACAAGACAAGAATATAGAAACAATGCAAAGTTATTTATATATATATAATATCTGTATTCATCAAACAGTTTATTCCAACACACTGAACTGTGGACCACACAACAACTGTGGCACGTGCAATCAATAAGCCACGACTAAATCGCTAAAGAAAGAAATCCTATAACATTCAAATGAAATCTGGGTGACATTGGTTTTCATCTTGTCTACCGCTCCCCTTATTTTGTGTTTTATGTGTTGGTTTGACTTTTTGTGTGATTAATGTTAGCTCTTTCACGAGCCTCGATCTTGTATACAAAAAAAACAAAACAAAACAAAACAAAACAGTGATATAAGGCTTCCGGATCCAAGCGTCATGAGCTATTTGCTCAGATGAGAATGCCAGGCCAACCCAAAGGTTTTTCTCAAATAGCTCAAAACCGAAAAATGGGAATTGTTTACCCATAAGGAGTTTTGCCGTTTTGGCAGAGATGGAGTATATTATTACCCTGCGCTCGCGAAGTGAAAAGCGGGGTTAAGCAATCGGGTGCGTGCGTGTGCAAAAGGGCGTGTGCTGTTTGCCGTACGTGTCTGCATTTTGAAAATTCATTTTCTTGGTAACCGTTGGTCCGATTGACACGAGAATTTACCGTAGGAGCGCCGCTGCCTGTATAAATTTTTTTCATAATTATGACGTCATAGGTCACGTGGTACGGACGCCATCTTGGAAAAACGTTACACCTCTATTTCTCCCAAACCGCTCAATGGAAATATGGCTCATTGTCAAGTACTCACCATGGGGAATAGGATAAGTTTATGATGATGTCATAGGTGCCTCCATTATGACGTCATAATTCGACAAGTACAATGCTTGATCTGATCAGTATGAAAAAAAAAATCCTCTGCAACTCTTAGTCTGATTGGCACGAAGTTTTCAGAATATGAGCGGCTCCTCCTGTGGAATTTTTTAAATGATAATTATGACGTCATAGGTGACGTGGTACAGGTCCCATCTTTAAAAATCGAAAAAGGTTGCACCTCTATATCTCCAAAACCACTCCCTGGAAAAAACTGAAACATGGCTCATTGTCAAGTACTCCGCTTGGGGAATAAGATATGTTAATGATGATGTCATCGGTACTTTAATTATGACATCATAATTCGACAAGTACAACGCTTTATTCGATCAGTATGAATTTTTTTTCTCTGCAATTCTTGGTCCGATTGACACGAAATTTTCACCATAGGAGAGCCTCCTCCTGTAGAATATTTCATTGATTATTATGACGTCATAGGTCACGTAGTACAGGCGCCATCTTGGAAAAATTTCAAATCTCCATATCTCTGAAACTACTCCATGGAAAAAATTGAGACATGGCTCATTGTCACTGACTCCCCATGGGGAATAAGATATGTTAATGATGATGTCATTGGTGCCTTCGTTATGACGTCATAATTCGACAAATACAACACATCCATCCGATCATTATTTTAAAAATTTCAGCAACTGTTGGCGTGATGGACACGAAATTTTCACCATAGGAGCGCCTCCTCCTTTAGAATATTTTAATGATAATCATGACATCATAGGTCATGTGTTACAGGCGCCATCTTTGAAAAACCGAAAAACGTTGCACCTCCATATCTCCAAAACCACTCTGTGGAAAAAATTGAAACATGCCTCGTTGTAAACAACTCCATATGGGGAATAGGTGTTAACGATGACGTCATTGGTGCCATAATTATGACGTCATAATTGGACAGGGACAACGCTTAGTCTGATCAGTTTTAAATTTATTGAGCATGATCTATGCAACAATTATTTAGAGAATATAAATTTATGATGTCATTGCTCACGTGGTCTGGCAGCCATATTGGATAAAATATAAAAAAAGAAACGTTCAAAAACAGAAGAGTTGGCTCGCACCAAGTTGACTGCGCAGGGTATTCTATGAATACCATCTAGTTTCTCATTGGTTCATCCTGATCTGTGAACAGAGTATCGATGCTGCCAAAAGAGTCTCATGGCAAGGATTATACTGAATGGTTTGCTATCGCCTTTCCACCGGTCAGCCAGGGAAGGATTTTAAAATTTGTTCAGGGTGCCAGCGACAACTCGCTTATTCTTCACAAAAGACATTGTGGAATCTTTAACATCGACCAACGCTAGCAGTCAAGACATACAGTTTAACATCCATCCGAAGGAGAAAGAAAATCAGAATGCCACCTTCGCAGCATTCTGTCAGACAAACATGTTATTAATAGATTAAAGTCGTCCAGCTTTCTGGCAGAGGGACATTCAAGCCTGTTTAGAATTTGCTATTTCTGCCTTAAAACACCACCAGCAAATTCCAATGCCATGCAATGTCATTGCAGGAAAAATGTAGGAATTACTGCAGGATATTTTAATCATAGGTTGGAAAAGGGTAGTAAAAATAAGAGCTGTATTTTGTGCAGTAATATATTACTACTTGTGACAGCACTTAGCAACACAATAAAATGGAGATAATTTGCATACACAGTAGACAGTGCAGCATTGCAATAACAATAAGGAATATTACCTGTATTAGATGCCGTCATTTTCTAATTAATTTTCTTTTATCTGCTCCAAGGGCAGAGTTTGGATAATCCTTTCTCAATTGTTTATGCCCATACCTGATCATTTATTGTTATATGAACAGCTTTTAATCAGCAACTAATTATCATGAAGTTAACTGTTCCTAATATATACATTGTGTTTATAGAGATTTTTTTCCTTTCTTGTTCTGTATCTCTGTTCATTCATGAACGACCCATCTCCACTGTACTGAACACTTTTCATTTGAACAATAAACGATCACAGGACAACTGGATATCTGCGATCACAAAGCCAAGGGTAAGTTTTCCACCCTGATCGTGATACCCCAATCCAATGATGGTCACATTATTTTTGGCCTGCCATATCACCTTGAGTGTAAAGAAAGGAAATGTGTCCCGTCTACACAATATATACATAAAACTCACATCATGAAAATTTAAGGAAATTATTCAAGTTATAATCAAAAAGGTGTTTTTTTATTAATTAAGTCACAATCTGAAAAAATCAGGTCAAGGACATGAATCAAATATCAGGTGCAGAACTTCAGTGCAAGCACACTATAGTGATGCAAGAACAACTTGGAAGGCCAAATGGTTGTTGAGATGCCGCATTGGCAAAATTGAGCAAAGACAAAAAAAATGTTTTTTTTTTTCAGACTGCACTTGACCATGACCTTTAACTCAGAGGGATATGATGTAAATTAACCGTAAATGCACCTTAAACTAGGCTATCTAGGGAGAGCAATTTCGTTCTCATCAGACAAACCTTATTCGAGTTATGGTGAAAATTGTCTATAATTGGGTCATGGCCTTAAAATTAGGTCAAGGTCAAAAGTTATGTCAAATTCTCATACTTTTATTCACATTATTGTTGTTGCAAAATTTCATCCCGAAAGTCACAGCCGGCTCCAAGATACAGCTTGGACATTGTCAGAACAAAAGGAAGAAAGAAAAAAACAAAAAAACAAAAACAAAAAAACCCTCCTAAATGGTGATTTAGTACTCTCGGGGGTCTAAGAACTCTGAGGTAACATTAAAAATTGGTGGCACTAATGGCAGAAAAAAACCCCCAACACGTACATTAAAAGCCATCTCCTCTCCTATAGGGGGAGACTTAACTTGAGAGTTCATAGAACACTTTACCCCATGCAGTCTGGAGAAAAAACGGACATGGGTGGGGTCTGTGAGTAGCAAATTGGATTGGTCGAGATGATGTAAAATGCCAAAATATTTTGTCCAAGTCCAGCTAAACGAAAGGTTTTGAAAGTGCCATAAAGGCGATTTGTGTTCTAGTGTTCAAGCATATAATTCATTTGAAATGAAATAAAAATTTTAAAGCTTGTAGAAAAAATAGTTTTTTCAGAAGTTGATGCAGCATCTTTTACACCGCCTTATTTAACACATTGCATTCGTTATTTGTGTCTGTTGTTTGTGTCCTTTATGACATCCTTAAAAGCAGTAAGTTTCACATTTGGAATTATTTTGATTACATTATTTTTCAGATGGGCAGACAGAGTAAAAAAAATATTATCTCACTCCTCTTTGCGCATGTACGATCAGGACAAATTCAGTCAATATATGTACTGCTAAACTGCAAGTTTGTTTTCCGATTAATATTCTGATTCATGTTCAAAGTACAACATTCAATTGAAATTAAGTTGATCCTCAATCATAAACAGGTTTTGTGGACAGACAAACAAAGTGTATCAAATGCTTTCAGAGGTTCATCAGTATATTTTTGCTTCGCGCGCACGGGGTAACATTTCCCTTCTTTAATTCATTGCAGTGGCTTTTGCACACATTTCTCATGATGATGTAAATGAATAATATGCTAAGACATAAAAATGAAACACCTATATTTTATATATATATATATATATATATATATATATTGTTACAGATACGACTTTGATGGTATGGTGGGCCGAGCGGGATGGCCGCCGTATCCGTACAAGTTACCCGATTGTGCCCGAATGTTGACTAATCGCGCTACGCTGGCTCAATAGGAAAGAGAAGACACCCGGCTGGGTTATAATGACACAATACGACACCAGGGGTTCAGTTCTCAAGACCTCCGGAGGAGGTTATATTAAGGCGGAAAAGGTTAGATTACAGGGACAAGAGGGAAACATAGGAAGGTGGGCACTTAGACACAACCTTATATTAACCCTAGACAGACCACAGATAAACGGGACAACGCTGACTCACACGGGATTGGATGGCAAGGAAAGCGGCAGTCGATGGCTCAGGTGCACCTGGCTCCGGGACAGAATCACGTACGGTGGTGTCCAGCAGATGCGGGGAGGTCGCTCAGCGCTCGTGGGTCGCGACTTTGGTGGAGATGCCGGGGAGGTCGCTCAGCGCTCGGGAGGGTGGCGTCTTGTCCTTCCAAGCTCGGGGCGCATCTGACGTCACGTCCGGCGCGGGGCCGCGTATATCCGGCGGGGAGTCACGCCCTCGCTCGTTAGCTCCGCCCCATATGGCATCGGCCCATGGCTTCTCATTGGGTGCGGGGGTTACCGGCTCCGCCCTTGACGAGGGGCCGACAGGGAGCCCCCTTCTGGGTAACCCCGTCGAGCACATGTTCAATGGCGGCCAACCGAGCCGGAGTGAGGACGCAAAGCCGCTGTTGTTGTGGTTGTTGTTGGAGCTTGAGATGATGGGAAGAGATGCGGGGAGGTATGGGAAGGTCCTAAACTCCTACTGGTGCCATATCATCACATTCTGGTGCAACGAAGAGTCATAATTAATGGAAACAAGTCCTTAACTGACATAGATTAAGAATAACTAGCAAGATGTCCTATAATTGTCTACGTGTGGTGCGGGGGACCTGGGCACGACATTTAATGGGGGAATGAAGGGGAAGATCGGCTCTAATGGGTGTTGTTTACAGACAATGGGACTAGGGAATGGGGTAAGGGGAGAGTTGGGGAGTATCGGAGAAGATAGGGGAATATTTACAAGCGGATATGGAGGTCAAATTCCATATTCGCAACATTGCACCCTTCTCTACCCTCGGGGCGTCCCGACCCGATAAATTTTTACCTACTTTAGTGTGGCACGCAATGTAGTTCCCTCTACTATTAACTCTACCCTGAGTGCGACAGTTTTACAGATATTCACAAATGAGTAAATATGTCCCCCTGCGACGTTGCACCCTTCTCCTCACAGAAACACACCCACAGGATAACCGAATCCGGAAAGAATTCTCAAACTAAACATACAGCCGGTAGGGAGCATTATTTACAAGACTACGCTGATATTTACACTACGATCCAGGACCTGTCTTTGGAGGAACACATGCAGATGTTATGCATAGAGAGAGCGCGCTTGCCAACATCGATACACCAACCCACGAGTGCTCTGTGGCCGACGGCCTTTAATAACGTGCAGAGCACCCTTTCCCGAGCATCAACAGCACCACCCCACCACCAATCGGTGCAGTCACCATTGTTCATTGGAATAAAAATAACTTCAACAACCCCTAACCCTGCAGGTGTCTCTTGCTCTTCTTGTGGTGCACTTGGTGGTGTTAACTATTAGTGGTTCACCTGTATGGCATAGGTGCCACGTTGATCCATAGGTCCATCCCCGGGTGGTGCTTGGCCGCAAACGAACTGCGGTCCATTGTGGGTGGCCACAAACATTGCGGTCCATATGGTGTACCGATCCAGGCAGCGAACAGCGAAAGTGCAGGCCCACAACTGCGCAGCCAGCACCTCTCTCTCCTCTCTCTCTACCCCAAAGCCAGATCCTCGGAGGTGGGAGACAAAAGAAGCAGACAAGTGAGTAAGGTGGTAAGGGCGCAAAAGTGCACGCAATGCAAGGTGATGCACACTGGGGGCACATGGGAACCAGGTGAGACAGGTACGTTCCTACCGTACGCCCCCCCCACCAGGTAACCTACATGGCCCCTCCCTTACCCCTTACTGTATCAACAAAACACAACACTACCCATAAACATCTACTTTACAAATCCACAAACATCCCTACTGTCTTCCCCGTTCCTCCCATATACCAAATTCGTCTTCTCTCCCTCCTAACCAATCAAATTTGCCATTTTCAACTCTCATCAAAATTTGCCATTTTCAACTCAACATCAAAATTTGCCATCACCAATTCATCATCAGTCCCTCCTAGGGAGGGAGAGATGGAATCACCCCAATGTCTCATCCACGTCGTGATGCGTCTCACAAATCCAACAGCAATTCTCATTTCTGCAACACAAACAAAGAAAACACAGGTGTGGAGTCATCATCATCACCACAGGTAAGTGGCTGCGTATGGTGCGACAGGTTCATCAATCCTAACTATTTCCTAAATGACTTTAACAACTTTACACTACCCGGGGTCTTTCTCCGGCCAGCCCATTGGCCCTCTTACACTATGGGTTCTAAAAACCAATTCCCATTGGCCAAACTGTGGTGCTCTTCAATTTGGGGTCTCACTCCCCCGATTCATCTCCCGGTGCCCTCGTACAATTTCTGGGCTGTGGCGTGTACCTCTCCCAGTGGGTCTACCCACCTGCACCCCTCCACCACTGCAGTTGCCTCCGAGCTTACCTGCTCCTTACCCTAACCTAACTACCAGGGGAAGGCCCTCTGGCTCTCTCCCCACTCCGTGCCCTCTCTGGCACTGGGCTGCCCGATCCACACCCGGGATCCTCAGGCACCCACTCACAACTACCGGCTCCCAGAGCCCACCTGCGGCCTCACCTGGCCGACATCCTCACAGTGGTGGAGTGCCCAACCAACTACACACACTAACAGGCTACACGCCCAGCCATTTCCACAACACTAATGCACCCATTCACAACACCATTCTGCAACCGCACCACAAGTGCCAATATCCAACCACAATTTACCTGCACCCTCTACCTAACACTTACACTACCCGCCCCGGGTACTCGTGAAAGGGGTCCACTCTTCCCCCATCCACACCTTCGCACCATGCACACCACTCCGTACCACTCACTCCAACTCTCTCCACACACCTGTACCTGCACACCTGGTGCCACCTGCACCCTTCTCTCCCCAAGCGCATTCGCGCTGATCCACACACTCACTACTCATACACTGCTCCACACACCTGTCCAGTTGCACACCTGTGCAATCACACCTGTTCAATTCTCACACACACGGCATCATCTCAGCTAACTACTCCCTTCTGAAACTTGCGCTTCCCAGTCGTCCCTTTAAACTATTGCGCTCCCACGTCATTATCATCCATACTAATCTACCTGCGTCCCCACTACAGGTATCAGTCACTAACTAATCTTAACGTTACCTAAGGTCATCTTCTCTAGATCCCTACACACCATATCCTAACCCACCCGGGCTAGTTTTCACTGCCATACACCCCATAAGCTATTGCGCATTTGCCCCACATGGGAAGGGTGGCAGGGATGCCATCCCACCACATCGGGGGTCTCTCACTACCAATTTTGCACATCAAATTTCAACAAATTAAAAATTTGCCAATCACTGCCCATCATCTGCCAATCACTACTGCCAATCCTTTGCCAATCACCAAATTTTGTTTTTCTCCAATTTTGGGTCCAAAACACTAACTTCATCACCCAGTCGACTCACTAATACCTCTCGGTGCGCCAATTCCCGTCCAAAGCCCGGCTTCGTAAAGCCAAGCCATGAATGCTGGTTGTTCTGTGCCAGCGGCTGGGTGCGTCCCGCATTCGGTGCAGGGACGGGGGCTTACCCGGGCCGAGATCCCACGCATCACCTCGGCGTGGAGCCATCCAAGGTCCCGATCTCGACCTGCCGGCACGTCTCAACAAAACGTGGTCGCCATAACGACCCTTCCTATCGGGCTGCCCGCTCCGCCTCGTGGAGCACGGACGCGGCCGTTCAAAGCGAGGCCCAGCACGCACCGAGGGCCCGACTCGGCTATAAGTCGTTCTAAACTCTACCCCGTCTAACGTCGATGCTTCACCTGCATGCTTACATCCCGCAGCCCGTTCCTTGCTCACACATCCAGCTGTGCCCATGCTCCTCGTACCCTTCCTTACACACCCAGGTACACCCATTCCACTCACAGCCTTGGTCACACACCTGACCACCGAACACTTTGGCACACATTCGTTGCTCGCACACCTCACCAATACACCTCTTCGCGCCCCCTCCTCGGTCACCTCCTCTGTGACAATCACAGGTGTGCCCTCATTCGCACACCCAACCACGTGCCTCACCACCAACTCCAGCGTGCATTCCCACTCACGCTCTACCATTCCAGGTGTGCATCCTTCCATCCCAGGTGTACATCCTCGCTCACCTGTCACAACTAACTCACGCTCCTTGTCACTCTCACTACTTTCACCTCCATTCTTGACAGCGCACTCACCCTTACTCTTGACAGCGCAGTCTTTCCCCATGCACCTGTCCGTCACACACCTTTCTCGCGCACACTCTCCCGTTACACCCTCTGTAACACTCACCACAGGTGGACACTCTTCCTTACTTCTGACAGCGCACTCTTTCCTCATGCACCTGTCCGTCACACACCTTCCTCGCGCACACTCTCCCGTCACACCCTCTGTAACACTCACCACAGGTGGACACTCTTCCTTACTTCTGACAGCGCACTCTTTCCTCATGCACCTGTCCGTCACACACCCCAGAGTCGGATTTTCTCGCACACCTCCTTTTTCGCACACCAGATCTGTCACACACCTCACCAACGGCCTTTCACGAACACCCGGGTCCATCTCGACCCCCAAGCTCATTAAATCCCCTGGCGCATCATACGCACGACCATATTGGTCACCACTTACACCGGGTCCTCTTCCTCTTCGCTTCTCCTCCATCACCTGCGAATCCCTCATCCGGTTAATGAGCACATCATCACGATCCGAACACAGACTTTGGACCAATTCTTTTATCTCCTCTTTTATCTCTTTGTTATCCCCTCTCCGTCGCTTCTTAATTTCGCTCACCCCTTCTTCCACTTCTTCTAATTTTTGCTTCATCTCCTTCATCTCTTCGTGCGCCCCTTTAAGTTCTTCCTCTAACTCCACTTTATTTTTTTCTATGTGCTCCCGCACCTCCCGCTCTTTAACCTCCATTACCTCTACCACCTTGTCCATTTTCCTCGTCAGGTCCTCATGTACCGTCTGGCACTCTTTTTTAATTACCCCTACGTCCTTTTTCATCTCCTTCTGTGTCGATTTTAAACCCTCTATTACCGCTGTGTTCTTCTTTACCTGGTCCCCCAACTCCTTTTGTCCCACTGTCAGTTGTTCTACTCCCAGCGTCAACTCCTCTATACCACCTTGCAATTTTACAGTCCCCTTTCTCACCTCTTTCTCCATGCGCTCCTTACAGTGCCTCACCTCCTCGCGCACTCCTCCGACCTCCTCACTCACTCCTCTTCTGATCTCCTCTCCCATCACTTGCATCTCCTGCCCAGATGCCACCCTCATCTGCTCCATTTCCTCCCTGTGAGCATCCAGTTTGGTTTCTACCCCCATTCTGACCCCCTCTATCTGCTGCTCCATTTGTTTAACTTCCCTTTCCGCTTGGTCCCTCATGTCCCTCAATTTGCCTTCCATACTGTTTTCTAACCCCTCTAACCCCTTTTGCATCCCTTCCATTTGATTCTCTTGAGCGGCCATTCTGTTTTCTACCCCCGTTAACCCATTTTTCACTTCTTTTATCCCGTTGTCTAACCCCTCAAAATTATTGTCTAACTTCCCAATTTTCTTGTCTAACTCCTCAAAATTATTGTCTAACTTCCCAATTTTCTTGTCTAACTCCTCAAAATTATTGTCTAACTTCTCACCGGTACCCCTTGCTTCGTCCCTCATTACCCCCATTTGGTTTCCCATTACCCCCATTTGGCCCTCTAATCGCTCACCCTGAGCCCTCATTCCCACAATTTGGTCTCCCATTCGTTCCATAAGGGCCCTCATTTGCAACATAAAAAGGTTCGGATCCACCAGGGGCGCTGCCACGGTCGCGGGCGCGGTGACCAGCGAGGCGCCATTTTGCGCGTCTGCTACCCTCGCTGCTTCGCTCTCCTCACGTCCCTCAATTTGGTCCTGGACCGACCCTACCTCACTCTCCTTTACCGGACCCCAGCCGTCTTGATCCGCCATAGCGCGACTTGCAAAATTCGAGTTTCGTAAAACAAAACAAATTTCGGCCGCTCCAAATTTTGACCAAATTTTTTTTTTCCTCTATTCGTTTTTTTTTTTTCTTCAAAATTTGGTCGGGCCTCGAATCTCACTCCCGACACCAATTGTTACAGATACGACTTTGATGGTATGGTGGGCCGAGCGGGATGGCCGCCGTATCCGTACAAGTTACCCGATTGTGCCCGAATGTTGACTAATCGCGCTACGCTGGCTCAATAGGAAAGAGAAGACACCCGGCTGGGTTATAATGACACAATACGACACCAGGGGTTCAGTTCTCAAGACCTCCGGAGGAGGTTATATTAAGGCGGAAAAGGTTAGATTACAGGGACAAGAGGGAAACATAGGAAGGTGGGCACTTAGACACAACCTTATATTAACCCTAGACAGACCACAGATAAACGGGACAACGCTGACTCACACGGGATTGGATGGCAAGGAAAGCGGCAGTCGATGGCTCAGGTGCACCTGGCTCCGGGACAGAATCACGTACGGTGGTGTCCAGCAGATGCGGGGAGGTCGCTCAGCGCTCGTGGGTCGCGACTTTGGTGGAGATGCCGGGGAGGTCGCTCAGCGCTCGGGAGGGTGGCGTCTTGTCCTTCCAAGCTCGGGGCGCATCTGACGTCACGTCCGGCGCGGGGCCGCGTATATCCGGCGGGGAGTCACGCCCTCGCTCGTTAGCTCCGCCCCATATGGCATCGGCCCATGGCTTCTCATTGGGTGCGGGGGTTACCGGCTCCGCCCTTGACGAGGGGCCGACAGGGAGCCCCCTTCTGGGTAACCCCGTCGAGCACATGTTCAATGGCGGCCAACCGAGCCGGAGTGAGGACGCAAAGCCGCTGTTGTTGTGGTTGTTGTTGGAGCTTGAGATGATGGGAAGAGATGCGGGGAGGTATGGGAAGGTCCTAAACTCCTACTGGTGCCATATCATCACATTCTGGTGCAACGAAGAGTCATAATTAATGGAAACAAGTCCTTAACTGACATAGATTAAGAATAACTAGCAAGATGTCCTATAATTGTCTACGTGTGGTGCGGGGGACCTGGGCACGACATTTAATGGGGGAATGAAGGGGAAGATCGGCTCTAATGGGTGTTGTTTACAGACAATGGGACTAGGGAATGGGGTAAGGGGAGAGTTGGGGAGTATCGGAGAAGATAGGGGAATATTTACAAGCGGATATGGAGGTCAAATTCCATATTCGCAACAATATATATATATATATATATATATATGTATATATATATATATATATATATATAAATATATCAGACATTAGGACGACTCCATACTATCAGTGCTGAACCGCCATTAAGATATCCCATTCGGCTATCGCTGTACCTTAATGGGAGCGATAAGCACCGCCTGCCACACGGTACATTATCTCTGGTATCCACTCATTATATGGTGTCGCCCAGATGTGGTCGGTCGTAACCAATTATAATCGAATTTTAGTTCTCCAACCTAATGAGCGCACGCATTGACGTCACCGCCACTTACATATGCCTTGCCTGCCAAACTCCGGAGGAGCCATCTTGCAGTACGTAATTTTTAGATCTTATTTCAGATGCAATCATAAGTGCCTGCAAAAACTCACAAAAACAAAAACTCCCTGATGAAGCCCCAACAGGGCGAAACCAGGTCGGTAACTGAGTTTTTGCAGGCACTTATGATTGTATCTGAAATAAGATCTAAAAATTACGTACTGCTAGATGGCCCCTCCGGAGTTTGGCAGGCAAGGCGTACGTACGTGGCGGTGACGTCACTGCGTGCGCTCATTAGATTGGAGAACTAAAATTAGATTATAATATATATTGTTGCGGTTTTGAGAACCCACACTTGTAAATATAACATCATTAAAGGTTAAAGGTTGCACCCCATAGGTAGGCCACAAGCAACACGTAGGTCACGTTAGGACGTCAGTTATTTCATAATATGTATTTAGGATAAGACCATGTCCAGTAGTTGCATCTGCGTTGTGTCAAACAAATAAGAGTAGGCCCCTTTCGTTCATTTTGCAGCCTCCCTCCAAGCGACGCCATTAGGCGCTCTCCCGTCTGTGCCCCATCGGCCCTCCCAATTTGGTACGCTCCTTTGCCAGCAGCCTTCGCTGCCCTTGGACTCGCTCAACCCAGCCAAAAGCCACGAGGTGAAGCCCGGAAAAAGGGGACGGAGCGCCAGTATGGAGGTGCGGCCACGTCAACCAGCCATCAGGGCGGAGCCGGTAAGCCAACACCAGCCAACCAGGGCTGAGGTGAGGTCGCCTGACTGGGCGTGGTTTGGGCTTCCAGGGCGTTCGCTGGCTTGGTTTATAAAAGCGCGCATGCAAAGCCCTTCTACAGGACTCCCTGGGGAAGGTTGACAGGACTCGCTGGGGAAGGTTGAGAGGACTCGAGAGTATATGCGCTTTACCAAGAGAGGACTGAAGCCAAGATTGGTATTACAAAGGACTGGCATGATTCGCGCATGAACAGGACTCGCGTGATAAAGACTTGAAGAAATTGTGCTTTACGAGAGGGCTGACTGGGCGAGCGCGTTGTGCAAAAGAACTGGTACGAGTGTTGAGTACGAGAGGGAGAGACGCGCTGTGGCAACCAGCTTTACAACGGGCGAGCGCGCGGCACGCATTGCCGAGAACTGCAGCGTGCCGAAGGACATTGGGGAAGGGGCGCTTGGAGTGGGTAATACCGGTAGCGCGTGTCAAAGCGCCGGTACACATATTACGTACGTCAATAGCCCAGCTTACCTTCCCCCGTCACTATAATTGTCCGCTCGTGCTACACTACGTGGAGGGCTGCCTGCCGGATTTCGTCTGCTGGTACGGGTCGAGGACCGGAGCCGGACCGGAGCCTGGACGCCATCGCCGAACCTTCCACCCTACCTTCTACATCCCCGCATGAGTCTGAAGTCTGAGACCGAATCTGAGAGCGATCGGGCCCGTGTCCAGGGAATAGAATAAGACTGTTTAAGACTGCCGTGTGTACTTTTCCTTCCTCTTTCTTTCTTGTACATTCTTTCATTTCCTCTTCTTCTTTGTACATTTGTAAATAAATTGCCTTGTTCTTTCTAGTTTCTCCTTAATCCGATCGTCCTAGTCTTTTCTCCATTGGGTAAACGTGGCACGATCCCAACCGCTATAATTGGGTTACCCATTGTTAACAGCTCGGATCGCGGATCGCTATCCGCTCGGCGTTTCCACCTGATATCCGTGATTCGAGCGGGAGTTATCTCCTCGTTTCCGGTCAGCGTTAGTACTTAGGTAGTGGCGAATCCCTAGGCCTAAAAACCCTACCTAACGCTGCCCAGGAAGGACGTTATAACTTCCAGGATCGCGTTGGCCAGATAGAGGACAAGGGGATTAACCCCCCTTGATAAGGGGAGAGCCGACGTTTCGGAGATCCGCAACAATATATATATATATGGTTCATGCAACATTGCAAAAATGCATGTGATTATTATTGGGGCAAAAAAATATAACAACACAAAAAATCAATTATAGACACTATAGAGTACCCACCCACCCAATGGGCGATCATGTTCCAAGCATGCAACATGTTCTTCTGACACATACCATAGGCAACTGACAGCTGCCTCAATCAGCTGTCAGTTGCCTATGGTATGTGTCAGAAGAACATGTTGCATGCTTGGAACATGATCGCCCATTGGGTGGGTGGGTACTCTGTTAGTGTCTATAATTTATTTTTAAAATTTATTTACCTCAATCAATCACCAAGAAAAAATAAATAGCCCAGGTTACATGCATGAAGCAATAACATGCCTACTGTTTATAATTCAAAACATCTCACCGCACTGGAAAACGTATGGACAGGAATACTTGACAGTAAAGGGTGGGACTTGTAATACCCTCTCCCATCTGGAGGTGGCGCTAAACAATACACATTTACATCGAGAATTTGAATCCCATTTCCTCCCACACCCCAAAACACCGAAAAAGATAAATAAATAAAAAACACCCCTCTACACTAATTGGGGTCATGCTGATCCTAGGTAGCAAGTCCTGATGTAATCAGCCAATAACTGTCCAAAACAAAAGACAAAAGACCTAACACTTATTCACAAACGCTATATGGATGTAAAATAAATCTGTACACTTTAATAAAATCATTGAATAATTAAATGTTGCATTAACTGCGATATGTCTTGCACAAGTCAATCACCTCAACGTATGTTTCATATTAACAACAAGCTGAAAAATATAAACAAGCGGAAATGATACCACCATAGCCATCAAACAAACTTGAGAGAATGAAAACGGCGATATGATGAAACAGAGAGAGGAAGAGGGGGAAAACAAACAAGAAAATTAAAAAAAAATTCAAACAATACAAAGGAAATGTTCTAAACTAAACAACTGTTTGAAACATCAATCACAGAATGAACACATAGCATACAAATGCATGTTTAAATTGTATTCGCTCTGATATCTTTATCCAACAATAGCTATTTAATGGGTTTGTTGCTTGGTTTGTGGCACCACATTTGGTTATTTGATGTGCAGCCAGAATCTGGTGTTGGCAGATGTTGCTATACCTCATAATGGAAATACACAGATGGGAAAGCAGAATGAGTGGGTGAGCCGACCCCGACTGTTGCTGACGATTATAGCCCAATAATCGTGGAGCTGATCGATAAATAAATCTGGCTTTAATATGTGTTCCAGAAGGGAAGAAAAATCAAACATGCTGCAAAATTTTGACTCAAACCATTGGACAAGCAATTTTTCCATGATGGATTTCAGGGAGTCTTTTTCCTGTTGCTTTTCTTGAAGGAAATGAATGTTGTTTTGATTGATTGATTAATAGGTCAATTGGTGGTAGAAATACATCACATGACGAAAAGTATGAGGACACCCCTTCTAATTAGGAGATTCTGCTGTTTGAGCCACACCCATTGCTGACAGGTATATATAATCAAGCACACAGCCATGCAATCTCCATAGATAAACATTGCCAGTAGAATGGCCATACTGAATTTCTCAGTGACTTTCAACGTGGCACCGTCATCGGATGCCACCTTTCCAACAAGTCAGCTGGACAAATTCCTGCCCTGCTAGAGCTGCACCCGGTCAACTGTAAGTGATGTTATTGTGAAGTGGAAACGTCTAGGATAAACATTAGCTCAGCTGCAAAGTGGTAGGCCACACAAGCTCACAGAACAGGATGGCTGAGTGCTGAAGTGTGTAAAAATCGTCTGTCCTTGGTTGCAACACTCACTACCGAGTTCCAAACTGCCTCTGGAAGCAACATCAGCACAACAACTGTTCGTTGGGAGCTTCATGAAATGGGTTTCCATGGCCGAGCAGCCGCACACAAGCCTAAGATCACCATACCATGTGCAATGCCAAGAGTCGGCTGGAGTGGTGTAAAGCTCGCCGCCATTGGACTCTGGAGCAGTGGAAACGCGTTCTCTGGAGTGATGAATCATGCTTCACCATTTGGGAGTCCGACGGACGAATCAGGGTTCGGTGGATGCCAGCAGAACGCTACCTGCTCGAATGCATAGTGCCATCTGTAAAGTTTGGTGGAGGAGGAATAATGGGCTGGGGCTGTTTTTCATGGTTCGGGCTAGGCTCCTCAGTTCCAGTGAAGGGAAATCTTAATGCTACAGCATACAATGACATTCTAGAGTCTAGACGATTGTGTGCTCCCAACTTTGTGGCAACCGTTTGAGGAAGGCCCTTTCCTGTTTCAGCATGACAATGGCCCCACGCACAAAGCGAGGTCCATACATAAATGGTTTGTCGAGATCGGTATGGAAGAACTTGACCGGCCTGCACAGAGCCCTGACCTCAACCCCATCAAACACCTTTGGGATGAATTGGAACGCCAACTGCGAGCCAGGCCTAATCGCCCAACACCAGTACTCGACCTCACTAATGCTCTTGTGGCTGAATGGAAGCACATCCCCGCAGCAATGTTCCAACATCGAGTGGAAAGCCTTCCCAGAAGAGTGGAGGCTGTTATAGTAGCAAAGGGGGGGACTAACTCTATATTAATGCCCATGCTTTTGGAATGAGATGTTCGATGTTCGGGTGTCCACATACTTTTGGTCATGTTGTATATATTGCATTTAATTGATGTTACATGGCAGAGAAAATAAGGATACATACAAGAAACTTGGATGCAGGATATATACAGTCGTGGCCCAAAATATTGGCACCCTTGCACTTTTTTCAAATAATGTACCATTTCTTCCAGAAAATTGTTGAAATTAAAACATCTTTTTGTATCCACAAATGTATTTCTTTGGTTTACGGTGGAGCAAAACAAAAAAAGCTGAAAAAATTACTAAATCTTAGCTTATTCCACACAAAAATCCTAAAATGGCCCGGACAATATTAGCAGGCACCTTTTAGAAGTTGTTAGAAATAATTCGATTTCAAGCAGGTGATTCTCCTTTACTTTGGAATTGAACTTACCTGTGGTGAGTTGCAGCTGCCTGCGATATAAAAATCACTCATTCAACCAGTTTGAATAGAGAAAAGGAGTCATTCTGCTGTTTTGTGTCACTGTGTGTACCGCAATGAGCATGGAAAAAGAAAGAAAACCAGAGAATTGTCTGAGGAGGTCAGACACAAGATTGTAGCCAAACCTGGACAATCTCAAGGCTACAAGTCCATCTCCAGAGACCTTGATGTGTCCACCATACACAATGTTATCAGGAAATTTAAGGACCATGGCACTGTGGCCAACCTCCCTCGACGTGGCCGCAAGAGAAAACTTGATTGAAGATTGCCACGAAGGATTGTTCTAATGGTGGAGAAAGCACCTCGATCAACTGCCAAACAGATTCAAGCTGACCTTCAGACACAAGGTACGACAGTTTCAACTCGCACATCCATCATCAACTCAATCAAAGGAGACCCATGAGGACCCCACTGCTGCTGAGAGAGAGACACAAGAAAGCCCGACTGGAGCTTTCCAAAACACACCTGACCAAGCCAAAATCCTTCTGGGAGAATGTCATGTGGACAGATGAGACCAAATTAGAGCTTTGTGGGAAAGCCCATCATCTCTATGTTGACAGAAAACAAAATGAAGCCTTCAAAGAAAAGAACACCTTCCCTACAGTCAAACATGGAAGAGGTTCAGTGATGTTTTGGGGTTGCTGTGCTGCCTCTGGCACTGGGTGCCTTGAATGTGTGCATGGCATCATGAAATCTGGAGATTACCAAGGCATTTTGGAGCGCAATGTTCAACCCAGTGTCAGAAAGCTGGGTCTCCGTCGAAGGTCATGGGTCTTGCAGCAGGAAAATGACCCCAAATACACTTCAAAAAGCACCCAGGAATGGTTCAAGACAAAACGTTGGACTGTTCTGAAGTGGCCAGCAATGAGTCCAGATCTAAATCCCATTGAACATCTGTGGGAAGATCTGAAAACAGCAGTTGGGAGAAGGCACCCTTCAAATCTGGGAGAACGGAGCAGTTTGCAAAAGAATAGTGAGCCAAACTGCCAGTAGAGAGGTGCAGGAAGCTCATTCATGGCTATAGGAAGTGCTTGACTGCAGTTATTTTGTCCAAAGGAGTGATGCCCGCCTGGAGTTTGCAAAAAACACCTGAAGGACTCAGACTGTGAGAAACAAGATTCTGTGGGCTTTCATGTGTCTTTCACTAAGGAGAGGCTTCCGTCTGGCCACTCTGCCATAAAGCCCAGATCGGTGGAGTGTTGTAGTGATGGTTGTCCTTCTGGAAGTTTCTCCCATCTCCACACAGGATCTCTGGAGCTCAGCCACAGTGACCATCGGGTTCTTGGTCACCTATCTTACCAAGGCCCTTCTCCCCCGATTGCTCAGTTTGGCCAGGCAGCCAGCTCTAGGAAGAGTCCTGGCTGTTCTAAACTTCTTCCATTTAAGAATTATGGAGGCCACTGTGCTCTTGGGAACCTTCAATGCAGCAGAATTTTTTTCGTGGGCTTCCCCAGATCTGTGCCTCGACACCATCCAGTCTCTGAGCTCTGCAGGCAGTTCCTTCGACCTCATGGCTTGGTTTTTGCTCTGATATGCATTGTCAGCTGTGAGACCTTATATAGACAGGTGTGTGCCTTTCCAAATCATGTCCAATCAATGGAATTTACCACAGGTGGACTCCAATCAAGGTGTAGAAACATCTCAAAGATCATCAAGAGAAATGGGAGGAACCTGAACTACATTTCAAGTGTCATAGCAAAGGGTATGAATACTTATGTAAATGTGATATTTCAGTTTTTTATTTTTAATAAATTTGCAAAACTTTCTAAAATCCTGTTTTCCCTTTGTCATTATGGGGTATTGAGTGCAGATTGATGAGGGAAAAAATGAAATTAAACGATTTCAGCAAAAGGCTGCAACATAACAAAATGTGAAAAAAGTGAAGGGGTCTGAATACTTTCTGAATGCACAGTATGCACTGTATGTATATATATATATATATATATATATATATATATATATATATATATATATTGTTGCAGTTTTGTGTTTTTACAAATAAAGGTTAATTTCCCCTCATAGTTTAGTCACACTACAACACGTAGCCTCGCAATAGTTCAGTTATTTCATCGTAAATGTAAGAGTAGTCCTTTTCCTGTGTTAGTTTTGCATCGAGTAGAATAATGAGAGCTAGGTTTCCTTCCAATGCTTTATGCCGCATCGATGCTTTGGTTTTTGGCGCAAATTACCATGAGGCCGGCCTGACAAGTCGAGGCAAGCCGAAGGAAGGTGGAACAGGTGGGGAAGGAGTGACGGTAAGCACGAGCCGCCAATCAGGGCTCGAAGGGAGTGGCTTAGCACTGCGTCAAAAGGCGTGGTTTGGAACATTCGATGCGGGCTAAGGGCGTGGCAATATAACGCTTTGCGCAAAGCCACCACCTCAGTTATGAGGCAAGCCCATGCGAGAAGGACATGCGCTGAGTGATGAGCTTGAGTTATTGGTTCGAAGCGCTGAACAAGTTATGAGGGGAGAGGCGCTCGTTGTACAAGTTATGAGAAGGGAGAGGCGCTCGTCAAGTTTTGAGGGGAGAGGCGCTTGAACAGGTTATGAGCCGGGGTCCTCTGTTGAACAGTTCTAAGAGTGTGCGGTGTTGAATCGAGTTACAAGTTAAACGCTCGGTTGAGCTTGAGGCAGATCCTCTATTGAGTTACGAGGGTGAAAGCGCGCCGTTGATTAATCGCGCTGTGAGGAACCGCCGAGCCAGGCGAGAGACGCGCATATTCGCCTGCCTGCCTTTGTTCGAGATACGTGCCGCAAGGATCCCTCGCACCTGCATGCCTGCCTTCGTCGAGGGACGTGCTGTGACCGCAGAGGGCCACGCCGGGCGAGCTGTTCCTGAACAACGGAGCCGGCACATTCAATGCATGAACCATCCTTCTTTCATTCCCCCTGTGAGTGTGAACGGGCCCGTGTCTGGGGAATAAGCTAAGACTGCTTAAGTGCCTGCTCTGTGTCTCTTCGCCTTGTATAACTGTAAATAAACCTGTGTTCTTCCTTCTATTTGATCGTTCCTGTCATTTCCATCTATTGACTAAGCGTGGTGCGTATTATATCGCGCCAATCGGGTTCCAATAATAAGGTAACTGCACGGACCACGTGGTACGCCATCCCCTCGGACGTACTTAAATTATGCGTGGTTCGTGCGAGACTTGATCCCCGCTTCCACGGCGGCGTAGGTACTTAGGTACATGCGAGATTTGTCCTGAAACCCTGTCCTGCGTCCGACCGGAAGCGGCGACTCAATTGATGTGGTTGCAATGACCCAAGGAGAACGAGGGGCTTAATCTCTCCTTGGTAAGGGAAGGAGGGCCGCGCGCGAAACCGTAACACTTGGTGTCCAGGAGTGGGATTGGACCAGGAGTGCGCTTCACGCACTCGAAATTATGAGCGAACAAAATTTAGTTTTTAAAAGCCAAATTGTATTCGTACCATGGCTGGCCAAGGCGGTCGAATGCCGGTGGGGGTAGAAGAAGGGGTAGAATTGATGACCCAAGAGCAGGAGAGACAGTTGGTAGTGGAAGCTGAAAATGGTGCGGTAGCTGGCGAAGAAAATGGCGGCACTTCGCACGTGGTGGCGGAGGCCAAGCCCGCGGCGCCAATGGATATGGGCATATTAATGGCGCAAATCAGAGCATGCTTTGAGGTGCAAAGTGACAAATCCGCCAGGGACATGGAAAAATTGGAAAGCAAAATGGGTGGCCAATTGAAAGAAATGGGGGACAAATCCACCCGGGAATTGGAAGAAATGATGGCAGCGTCAAAGAGGGACATGAAAAAAGCGGGGGAGGACATAAGGCGCGGGTTGAGCGAGGAGGTCGCAATGGGGCGCGACGAGGTGAAGCGATGTGAGGAACGCGTGGGGAGCGAGCTTGGGCAGAGCACAGCCAAGTTGATCGGGGGTCTAGAGGAATCGACGCGGGGTGTAGAAAAGCCGGCGGTCGCCGAAGAAAAAGAGATAATTGGAATTAAAGAAATGATTGGGGCCGAAGAGACGGTAGAATCGGAAAATGAATCACGGGAGAAAGTAATGGAATGCACACAAAGTTTGTATTCACACCGTGATGCCGTGCTTGCTATCCCCAATAAAGGTTTATAGGTGCTGGCGAAGAAGCCGGGGAAGGAGGACCCCGAGGTGAGAAATTATGGTGAGAAATTATGGCGCGAATGTGTTTGGTGCGAAAGTGTTTTTGGCGCGCTTGGGACAGAGTCGAGACCCGGGCATTCGCGGAAGGTCCATTGTGCGGTGTACGAGGGCGACTGGTGCGCGGTACAAGAGAGAGTGTGCGCCGAAGCGTGAGCGAGGAAAGTGTGCGCCAGGGTGTGTGATGATTGGGTGTGTAACAGGAGAGTGCACACCCGAGAGTTTAGAAGAAGAGTGTGCGATGACCGAGTGTGTTACAGAGTGTGAGGGAGAATGCACACCGGACTGTGTGCGGGAAGAGTGTGTAACGGAGTGTGTGGAAGGTACGAGTGTGCCTGGGTGGTGTGCACCTGAGTGTGTAAGAGAAGGTTGTGCACAGGAGAGTGCGATAATGGGGTGTGTGAAAGGCGTGAGTGCACCGAGGTGTGCGGGTACGAGTACGGAGCATGAGGGAGAATGCACACCAGACTGTGTGCAGAAAGAGTGTGCAGTAATGGAGTGTATGGGAGGCACGGGGACGCCTGGGTGTGCAAGTGTGGAGTGGGTCGCGAGTGGTGAGAACGCGGCTCAAGCATCGACACCGATCAGGGTAGCGTTTAGCGGGACGAGTAGTGGATGCGAGCCCCTGGTGAGTGGTGTGCAGCAGGGACCGGCGGGGATCGGTGCCGTGGCGGTTTCACAAGGACCGACATGCACGATTCGTGCCAGCCCCCGCACTGTATGGTTGGTCCCGTGCCGTGGCGGCAAAGGCGCTCGGCGAGGTTCAAGGGGAGGTAGGAGATTTCGGAGCCGCGCACCTTGGCGGGTGCGGTGCTCCGACCGTGGTCGGTTGGGTCATCGTGCGTGGGACCGCGAGGTCCCGTGCAGGGATGGAGCCTTGCACCTTGGCCCATCAGTACCTCCTCCCCTGGACGGAAAATGCCGGACGGACCCAACATACAGGAGACCAACCACCCGAATGGATTGCTCGGCCCGTCGAGGTCGAGCCGTGACGACAATGTACATCCACTTGATGAGGCTCGAGTGTAGCAGACTGATAAGAGTAGTGTACCCCACGTGGAGGAATGGTAGTTTGACCATTCCTGACACGGACAGGGCCCATGAGCATTAGTTTAGGGGGATGGCAGTGACAGGCACATGGGGGTGCCAGCAATGGTTACCTCCATGGGGCACCGAAGCTAGCCGAGGGAGGGCTAGGATAATGTTAGGGAACTAGAAGACTGTCGGGACATGAGATTTAAGTAGTGACACCTGTACCTATAGAGGGGACGTAGGTAGCTTAGGTGAATTATAATGACGAAGGGAGTGCATCGTTTAAAGGGACGATGGGGAAACACGAGTATTAGGGAAACCAGGTAGATAGATGATGCTGTGTGTGTGTGGAAATAAATGGAATTGTGTCGAGGTGAATGGAAAGTAGTAGTGTGAATTGACTTGCATGGTATGCAAGACGAAAGGTGTGTGAGCACAAAAGGTGTGCGAGACAAAAGTGGTGTGCGAAATAAATGGTGTGTGAGAATATTTGGTGTGGAATCCTTGGTGTGGAATAAAAGGTGTGGAATGCATGGTGCGAAGGATTGAATGGGGGAAGAGTGGAACCCATTCGCGAAAGCCCGGGGAGGTAGTGTAAAGCCAGGAAGAGTGCATTGGCAAAATTTGTATGGATATTGACACCTGTGGTGCGGGTAGTGGAGATGAAGTGTTTTGTTGGGTGCATGAGTATGTGGAATGGCTGGGCGTGTGGCTTAATTGGTGTGTATAGTTATTGGGGCACTCTGCCACTGGTCGTTTGTCAGCCAGGTGAGGCCGCAGGTAGCCTCTGGGAGCCAGTTAGGGTAGTTGTGAGTTGTTGAGTGAGGCCCGAGGATCCCAGGAGAGGACCCGGGTTGCCCAATGCCAAGGTGGGCGTCAGGGGGTAAAGAGCCAGGAGGGGCCTTCCCCAGTTTAGGTAGTCGCAGGAGCCGGTAAGCTCGGGTGGCGACTTCAGTGGCGGAGGTGCGCAGGTAGGTAGACCTTCTGGTAGAGCCACACGACCCAGCCCCGAAATTGTGCGAGGGCACAGAGTGAAAATTTGTGGGAGTGAGACCCAAATTTTGGAGGGCACCAGGTGGGCAATGGGAATTCGGGTTCTTAGAACCACATAGTTTGAAGAGGCCGATTGGCAGGGTACGACCCCGGGTAGTTTAAATGAGTAATGCATTAGAATAGTTAGGATGTGAGAAATCCCTTCGCACCATCCACAGCCAGTTACCAAGGACGACGAAGCTGCACACCAGGGCTCTGTAAACTGTTTGAGTGGTGAGACGCATTATGACGTAGTGTGACATTGTGTTTGTTCCATTCCTTCTTTCCTGGGAGGGATTGGGAGACGAATTTGGATTAGAGGGGGATATGGGAGACAAGACGTAGAGACGGATTGTAAATACAAGGGGGGCTGGGTAGTGTAAGCCGACAGTGGGGGGTACAAATGGATAGGGATGAGCCTGCTCTGCTCGCTCTTCCGCGCCCCTCGCATTGCATTACCTTGTTTTCTATGTGCTGTTGCGGCCTTTCCGCTTTGCTGGTCGTGCTTTGTCTCTCCCCCCACCCCAGGACCATTTCGGAGGTGGAGCTGTGCAGCACCATCGACCTGTGTGGCATTCCTACTGCACCTTGCTTCATCTGTGCAGCTGAACGGCGCAGCACTTTGCTGCTGTATCCTTTTGTTGTAACTTTGCTGCACCTGTGCAGCACTTTGCTGCCACAAACCCTTTGCTGCACCTTACACACTATGGACCACAAGCTTTGTGGCCTTGCACCTCTGCTGTGCAGCACCTTGCTGCAAAACCATCTTGCACCTTCGGACCACTTGTTTTGAGTGGCATTAATGTCACGCAGTCGGACCACATGAGGTTGGCCCTGCCTGGCAAAGAAATGAAATAAAAGCATGTTTTGTGCATTTTTATTATGGTGTGCTGCGGATGAGAAGAAGTGTAAGTGAGGCAGCCCTGAAGATCAAAAATGGCCTGTATGCCGGTCCGGGGGCTAGCCGGTTTGATATATGCACACAGAAGATGCAAGAAGCAAGATGCAAGAAGCAAGCAGCAAATGTGATGATCATGAGTGTGTTGTGTTTTTGCTGTGCTTTCTCTCCCCTCCAATCTGCTCTTTCAAAAAAGGACAGGTCCTGGGTCATAGAATTGTAAATAAAAGTAAGTTTCTGTGCTTGTAAATATAAAAATGCTGCCCACCGGCTATGTGTTTAGTTTGACAAATCCCGGAATTCGGTTAGTTGTGGGCGTGAATCTGATAGATATCTACTCAACGCAATAGGAGGGACATATCTAGTGTTTTAAAACTGTCGCATACACGGGTTAGAGTAAATGTTATGGGGAACCACACATATATGTCACATGTAAAAGTAAAGTTAATTTTGCATGTCATTCTCTAACCGGTCGTTGCATTTGTTGGTTCCGACTCGGGGACGAGTCTGACGAGGGAGGGGGGTAGTGTTGCAGTTTTGTGTTTTTACAAATAAAGGTTAATTTCCCCTCATAGTTTAGTCACACTACAACACGTAGCCTCGCGATAGTTCAGTTATTTCATCGTAAATGTAAGAGTAGTCCTTTTCCTGTGTTAGTTTTGCGGTGAGTAGAATAATGGGAGTTAGGTTTCCTTCCAATGCTTTATGCCGCCTCGATGCTTTGGATTTTGGCGCAAATTACCACGAGGCCGGCCTGACAAGTCGTGGCAAGCCGAAGGAAGGTGGAACAGGCGGGGAAGGAGTGACGGTAAGCACGAGCCGCTAATCAGGGCTCAAAGGGAGTGGCTTAGCACTGCGTCAAAAGGCGTGGTTTGGAAAATTCGATGCGGGCTAAGGGCGTGGAAATATAACCCTTTGCGCAAAGCCCCCACCTCAGTTATGAGGCAAGCCCATGCGAGAAGGACATGCGCTGAGTGATGAGCTTGAGTTATCGGTTCGAAGTGCTGAACAAGTTATGAGGGGAGAGGTGCTCGTTGTGCAAGTTATGAGAAGGGAGAGGCGCTCGTCAAGTTTTGAGGGGAGAAGCGCTTGAACAAGTTATGAGTCGGGGTCCTCTGTTGAACAGTTCTTAGAGTGTGCGGTGTTGAATCGAGTTACAAGTTAAACGCTCGGTTGAGCTTGAGGCAGATCCTCTATTGAGTTACGTGGGTGAAAGCGCGCCATTGATTAATCGCGCTGTGAGGAACCGCCGAGCCGGGCGAGAGACGCGCATATTCACCTGCCTGCCTTTGTTCGAGATACGTGCCGCAATGATCCCTCCCGCCTGCCTGCCTGCCTTCGTCGAGGGACGTGCTGTGACTGCAGAGGGCCATGCCGGGCGAGCTGTTCCTGAACAACGGAGCCGGCGCGTTCAGCACATGAACCATCCTTCTTTCATTCCCCCTGTGAGTGTGAATGGGCCCGTGTCTGGGGAATAAGCTAAGACTGCTTAAGTGCCTGCTCTGTGTCTCTTCGCCTTGTATAGCTGCAAATAAACCTGTGTTCTTCCTTCTATCTATTTGATCGTTCCCGTCATTTCCATCTATTGACTAAGCGTGGTACGAATTATATCGCTCTAATCTGGTTCCAATAATAAGGTAACTGCACGGACCACGTGGTACGCCATCCGCTTGGACGTACTCAAATTACGCGTGGTTCGTGCGAGACTTGATCCCCGCTTCCGCGGCGGCGTAGATACTTAGGTACGTGCGAGAATTGTCCCAAAACCCTGTCCTGCGTCCGACCGGAAGCGGCGACTCAATTGACGTGGTTGCAATGACCCAAGGAGAACGAGGGGCTTAATCTCTCCTTGGTAAGGGAAGGAGGGTCGTGCCCGAAACCGTAACAATATATATATATATATATATATATATATATATATATATATATATATATATATATATATATATATATATATATATATATATTTATATATATATCCAAATATATGTGCAGTTCTCCAGCTTTCAATGAGCGCAAGTAATGACGTCACTGCCACGTCACTCCAGGGGATTCCATATAATGAGTGGATACCAGAGGTAATGTGCCATGTGGCAGATGGCACTTATCGCTCCCATTAAGGTACAGCATAGCTGGATGGGATACCTTAATGGCGGTTCACCACTGATGGTATGAAATCGCATAGTGACTGATATACATACATACATACATACATACATACATACATATATATATATATATATATATATACATACATATATATTATCTATATATATATATATATATATATATCTGTGCAGCGTCTGTCCTGTGTTGTCTTGTGTTGTGTTGTCTTGTCACTGAACTACTTTCTCAAACTTCTGGGAAATCGTACGAAACTTCTGGTATGCACATATCTCTCCCGTCGGTATGTCCTAAGGGTATTTTTTTTTCCAATGTTTTTTTTTTTTTTTTTGGAATTGTTTGGGGAATTTTATTTTTTTTAAACTTCAATTGTTTATAAAATATGATATAACGTATATTACAAATACATTTGTGCAAAATAATTGTTTGAATTATGATAGGTTTAAACCATGACAAAACGGCAACTCGGGTACAGTCATTTATCTATATATCTACACATCTGGGCAGTGTCTGTGTTGTCACTTAACGACTCCCTCAAACTTTTGTTTCCGTGGTTGTGGAGTGTTTTTAATGACATTGTGGTGGTTTTGAATCAGGTGGTGGTGAGGTATTTTGAATTATGTGGTGGTGAGGTATTTATAATTACGTGGTGGTGAGGTGTTTTTAAATCACATGGTGGTGAGGTGTTTTGAATTACATGGTGGTGAGGTATTTATAATTACGTGGTGGTGAGGTGTTTTTAAATCACATGGTGGTGAGGTGTTTTGAATTACGTGGTGGTGAGGTATTTATAATTACGTGGTGGTGAGGTGTTTTGAATTACATGGTGGTGAGGTATTTATAATTACGTGGTGGTGAGGTGTTTTTAAATCACATGGTGGTGAGGTGTTTTGAATTACATGGTGGTGAGGTATTTATAATTACGTGGTTGTGAGGTGTTTTTAAATCACATGGTGGTGAGGTGTTTTGAATTACGTGGTGGTGAGGTATTTATAATTACGTGGTGGTGAGGTGTTTTTAATTATGTGGTGATGAGGTGTTTTGAATTACTTGGTGGTGAGGCGTTTTTAAATGACGTGGTGGTGAGGTGTTTTTAATTTCGTGGTGGTGAGGTGTTTTTATTACGTGTTTTATGGCTGTGAGGTGTTTTTAATTTCGTGGTGGTGAGGTGTTTTTATTACGTGTTTTATGGCTGTGAGGTGTTTTTATTACGTTTTATGGCTGTGAGGTGTTTTAAATTTCGTGGTGGTGAGGTGTTTTAAATTACTTTGTGGTGAGGTGTTTTGAATTACGTGGTGGTGAGGTGTTTTGAATTACGTGGTGGTGAGGTGTTTTGAATTACGTGGTGGTGAGGTGTTTTGAATTACGTGGTGGTGAGGTGTTTTGAATTACATGGTGGTGAGGTGTAATCGTCCCAAACTTCCAGTCTGCACCTACCCCTACCCCATGTATGTGCTGAGGGGTTCTTTCTTGAAAAAAAAAAACATTCAACCTGAATCTTCAACCTAAATTGCCTATAAAAATGTAATATCATAAACACAACAAATACATTTGTGCAAAATAATTGTTTGTGTTATGATTGCTGTAAATCATGACAACACAGCAACTCAGGTACAGTCATTAGCCTCAGCTAAAATAAGCCCGTTCCTCAGTAACGACGCTTGGTGAGAAGAGCGCAGTGAGTCGAGCCAAGCTAGTATATATATATATATATATATATAAAAAATATCCAAATATATGTGCAGTTCTCCAGCTTTCAATGAGCGCAAGTAATGACGTCACTGCCATGTACATACGCTCTGCCTGTCAAGCTCTCAAGAGAACCCTCTGACAGAGCAGAATTTTGATCTTAGTTCAGATACTGTCATAAGTGTATGTAAAACTCACAGTTACCGACCTGGATTCGCCCTTTTGGGGCTCATCAGGGCAACGCAGTGAGTACTGCATACACTTATGACTCTGAAAACCTTTCGGTATATACCAGTCACTATGCGATTTCATACCATCAGTGGTGAACCGCCATTAAGATATCCCATCCAGCAATGCTGTACCTTAATGGGAGCGATAAGTGCTGTCAGAGGGTTCTCTTGAGAGCTTGACAGGCAGAGCGTATGTACATGGCAGTGACGTCATTACTTGCGCTCATTGAAAGCTGGAGAACTGCACATATATTTGGATTGGTTTGCTCCCGGCTGCATCCAGGGGATTCCATATAATGAGTGGATACCAGAGGTAATGTGCCATGTGGCAGATGGCACTTATCGCTCCCATTAAGGTACAGCATAGCGGGATGGGATACCTTAATGGCGGTTCACCACTGATGGTATGAAATCGAAAAGTGACTAATATGTGTATATATATATATATATATATATATATATATATATATATATATATATATATATATATATCTGTGCAGTGTCTGTCCTGTGTTGTGTTGTCTTGTCACTGAACTACTTCCTCAAACTTTTGTGAAATCCTACCGAACTTCTGGTATGCACCTACCTGTCCCGTCGGTATGTCCGAAGGGTATTTTTTTTTTTTTTTAATTCCTATTTTTTATTGAGAATTTTTTGGGGAATTTTTTTTTTTCAACTTAAGTTTTCAACTTCAATTATTTATGAAATGTAATGTCACGTATATTACAAATACATTTGTGCATTATGATTGTTTGAATTATGATTGGTTTAAACCATGACAAAACAGCAACTCAGGTCCAGTCATTTCTCTATATATCTACACATCTGGGCAGTGTCTGTTGTCACTGAACTTCTCCCTCAAACTTTTGTTTCCGTGGTTGTGAAGTGTTTTTAATA
Organism: Myxine glutinosa; assembly: GCF_964187855.1. Lineage (NCBI taxonomy): Eukaryota > Metazoa > Chordata > Myxini > Myxiniformes > Myxinidae > Myxine > Myxine glutinosa. Next base: position 138,943,894 of record NC_136261.1, read on the forward strand.
ACGTGGTGGTGGTTTTGAATCACGTGGTGGTGAGGTATTTTGAATTATGTGGTGGTGAGGTGTTTTTAATTATGTGGTGGTGAGGTGTTTTGAATTACGTGATGGTGAGGTGTTTTGAATTACTTGATGGTGAGGTGTTTTTAATTATGTGATGGTGAGGTGTTTTGAATTACTTGGTGGTGAGGTGTTTTTAATTATGTGGTGGTGAGGTGTTTTGAATTACTTGGTGGTGAGGTGTTTTTAATTATGTGGTGGTGAGGTGTTTTGAATTACGTGGTGGTGAGGTGTTTTGATTTACATGGTGGTAAGGTGTTTTGAATTACATGGGGGTGAGGTGTTTTGGATTACGTGGTGGTGAGGTGTTGTACATTTGGTGGGGGTGAGGTGTCTTAAATTACTTGTTGGTGATGTGTTTTAAATTAGGTGGGGTGAGGTGTTTTAAATTACGTGGGGATGAGGTATTTTAAAATACATGGGGGTGAGGTGTTTTCAATTACGTGGTGGTGAGGTGTTTTAAATTATGTGGTGGTGAGGTGTAATCGTCCCAAACTTCCAGTCTGCACCTACTCCTATGTTTGTGCTGAGGGGTTCTTTTTTTTATTTTATATATTTTTTCAACCTAAATCTTCGACCTAAATTGTGCAAAATAATTGTTTGTATTATGATTGCTGTAAATCATGACAACACAGCAACTCAGGTACAGTCATTATCCTCAGCTAAAATAAGGCTTTCCCTCGGTAACAACGCTTGGATGAGGCGAGCGCAGCGAGCCGGGCAAAGCTCGTGTGTATATGTATGTAATATGTATGTATGTGTGTGTATATGCATATATAATATATATATATATATATATATATATATATATATATATATATATATATATATATATATATATATACATATACACACACACATACATACATACATATACACACTAGCTTTGCTATATACTATATATATATGTATATATATATATATATATATATATATGTATATATATATATATATATATATATATATATATATATATATATATATATATATATATATATATATATATATATATATATATTAGGGTGGTTCACAGATATATGTAATATTTAATACTATTAAAAATCCATGCTCCACAAGGCTGGCCTTGTTCCTATGTTTATAAAGATCATATGATCCAAATATGAGGTCAATTGGAACTTATTTGGAGGTTGCTCAGAAAATAAGATTTTTAATTTATCCTGTTTTTTTCAGATGGCAGAAACTCGCAGCTCTTCCACAGTTTGGTTGCTGGGCAAGTCTGAAAAGGAAATAATATGTGGGGGACTACCAACCAAAGGACACACATTGCAGAAAATGGTGTACCATCACATACAAGAACACCATACAGTTCGTGAAAGTGCCAAACTTAGTGCACATGCTGTGTGTGCATACTGGAAGAAAGCACGAATTCCAGTGCAGAGAGTAGATTCCTATGAGCGCCAACTTTTGAAGTTGGATGATGCCTACAAACTGGTAAAGAAAAATAGATCCAAGACATTCAAAAACTATAGAGTGAAGGAGCAGATGTTCAAAGATGATCTTCAATCCCTCTTCGATATCTCACCAAATGATGCGCTTGAGAAAATGACGAATGAAGAAGACAAAGCATTCCTTATCATGCAGCGTGAGGATCCCTCAAGTTCACGTATGGGATCTGTGGACAACACTCTGGCAGTGAAGGAGAACAGAAAGCGTATCAGGCTTGAGAATGAAGATAAAAGAAAGAAGAAACATGCTGCTGAGACTCTAACAGCAATGCAGTCTGTTCCATCAACATCGGCTGTGGTTGATGATGATGATGAGTCTGAGATTGAAAGCTCCGATTCAGGGGACAATGAATTCAAACTCCAAAGTTCATCTTCTGCCAAACAGGCGAAAAAGGCTCCCATCAAGGTGATCACTCCAGCAATAGTGGCAACTCTGGACAGAATAAATCTCTCAGATTGGCATGCTATGTTTGTGGCCAGTGCTTTTGCACAATTTGTTGGTCATACCATTGAAGACATTTCTCTGTCACACAGTGGAATTCGTCGTGCTCAAATTCGTGGAAGGGAAATAATGGCCAATGAAGAAAAGGCAAATTTCTCATGTAATAGCCCACTCCTACTCCACTGGGATGGGAAAATGCTCCCTGATTATACTGGCAATCACAAAGAATCTGTTGATCGGGTAGCGATACTTGTAACTGGTATGAATACCGAGAAGTTGCTTGGAGTCCCAAAAATTCCACACGGCACTGGTGTAGCACAAGCAAATGCATGCATACAACTTCTTGAGGAGTGGAATGTCAAACAGTTGGTGAAAGGCAAAGTGTTTGACACCACTGCATCCAACACAGGTCTGAGAAACAGAGCATGTACCCTCATTGAAGCAGCTTTGGATGCTGAGCTTGTCTGGATTGTATGTCGTCATCATGTGTTTGAAGTAATGCTCTCTGATGTTACAACTAAAGTCATCGGACCCACAAGCGGACCTGAGATCAGACTGTTCAAGAGGTTTCAGAAACAGTGGCCTTTAATTGACAAGAAGAGGTTCCAAGTTGGAGAAGATAAAATATTTTCCGATAACCTTGTTGAACGTCAGAATATGATACATTTTTATGTAGCTGCACTCGAAGAACAACACCCACGTGATGACTATGAAGAACTTCTGAGACTATGCCATACATTTCTGGGTGGATGTGAGGCCAGAGAGGTGAAATTCCGTGCCCCAGGAGCTATGCACAATGCCCGCTGGATGATGAAAGCCATATATGCTCTCAAGATGGTTCTCTTCAAAGACCAAATAAAGCTAACATCACGTGAATTGAAGGGAATCACACAGATTGCTCTTTTTGTTGCACTTGTGTATGCGAGATTCCACTCGTGGCATTCTTCCTACAATGGAAATCAAATATTGTTCGGAAAGTTCTTCCCAACACTGTTGCAGAAGTTCCCACAAATGTGTTGCACTTGTAGGTTGCTTTGCTTTCACCCTTCTGTCCAGTTCATCCCAAACCAGCTCGATGGGGTTTAAGTCTGGAGACTGTGCTGGCCATTCCATGATTTGAAGCCTACCGTCTTGTTCTTTTCCTCGAAGGTAGTTTTGACATAGCCTGGAGGTGTGTTTATGGTCATTATCTTGCTGTAGGATGAACCCCTGACCAAATAGGCGTATACCAGAGGGTATTGCATACAACAAACAAACAACATGCATTTTAAAGGCCATTTTCCCTACTGGAGCGGGGGTTAGCCTTGCGGTCCCCATGACAATCTTCTCCATTTTGCCCTATTTTCTGCATCTCTCCTTGTGCATCTTGTGCATCTTGTGCATCCTTGTGCATTTCTGCATCTCCCCTTGCCCGCATTTCTTCTTCCACCATCTTTAGTCAAGCCTTTCTCGGTCTTCCCCGTCCTCTACTTCCTTCTACATTCATTTCCATCACTCTTCTCAACCAGTCACTTTCATCCTTCCTCAACACATGACCAAACCATCTCAACCTGTTTCTCTTCACAGCATCAATCACAGGCTCTATTCCCATCATCTTTCGCAATTCATCATTTGTCTTCCTCTCTCGCAACGATACTCCGCACATCCGTCGAACCATTCGCATTTCCACCCTTTCCAACCTTCGTTGCTGCTCTACGTTCATTACCCATGTCTCGCTCCCATAAATCATAACATTTCTCACACATGCAGCATACACCTTTCCCTTCAGCTCCAACGACACTCCCCTCATCATCAGCACGCCACTCAGTTCCCGAAACTTCTTCCATGCACATCTCACTCGAGCAACCGTTGCCGAGTCTGATCCACCTTCTCCATTCAGCATGTCTCCGAGGTAGCAAAATGTTTTCACACCTTCCAACTTCACGCCGTCTCTAAGATCCAACTCAACATTTCCTCCATCTGCAGCTCCCTCTGTGCACACCTTACACTTGAATGTATCTGCCACACTGGTTAATGACCCTCTCAAACCACTACATTTTTGATGAACCCACTCAGCGCACATTGTACATTGAATGGAGTTCACTCCGACACCCTTCCTACACACAGCACAGGGCCACTTCCCAGTTCTTTCCACCTCACCACATGCTTTACCACTTGCCATCACCTTCGTCTTTCCGATATTCACCTTCAGACCTTTTGTCTCCATACATTCCTTCCACTTGTTCATCTTTTCCTTCAGTCCATCCATACTTTCCGCAATCAACACCAGATCATCTGCATACAACAACTCCCACGGTAAACCCTCCTTTACGTTCTGAGCCAGCACCTCCATCACAGCTACAAATAGTAGTGGACTTAGTACCGACCCCTGATGCACTCCCACCTTCACCTCAAACTCACCACTGTTCCCGTCCTTCGTCCTTACAGCTGTGCGCGCTCTTTTGTACATTGCCATCACTACTCTGATCAACCATTCCTCCACTCCTAACTTCCTCAATGCCCATGTCAATACTTTGCGTGGAACCCTGTCGAATGCTTTCTCCAGATCAACAAACCCAAGAAACAACTTCTTCCTCTTCTCCATGTACTTCTCCTGCAACTGCCTCACAATGAAAAGCGCGTCTGTCGTTTCTCTTCCTGGCATAAATCCAAACTGCATTTCGTCGATCTTCACTTTCTTCCTTATCCTCCTCTCCAACACCCTCTCCAACACCCTAGGCACTTGCGCATGCGCAAGATTGGAGGTCTCGTCTCTTCAAAGCTGTCCATGCGCGCTCGCTTTTGAAGTTAAGTAACTTTTCACAATTGTGTTTTTGTCGAAACTGGTCTGTATGTACCTATTGGGGTGTCTTTAATAGTATTCTTGGGTTGGTTTTTCATACCTGTGTACAGAATCGTCGGTCTTTCTTATCGCGCATACTGAGGCCTAAGTGTAGTACTAGGCTACCGTGTCCGACCTTGGCTTGAGGCTTTGTTTTTGTCTCAGCGGTTCTCCGATCGCGCTGCAATTATTTTCCGGTCTCTGTTTTTCACGGTCTTTTCATCCCATACTTCGTTGTTTTAAAATCTCCAAAAAAAAAAAAAAAAAACCAAAAAACATTTCCTTCTGTTCTTATTCGTTTATTCGTTCTTATTTGTTCGTTCGTTCTTCGACCACGTTGTTTGTGATCACGTTGTTAAAAAATGTCTCATCTGAACCCTGAAGACCTGTATTCTGTCATATTCTATAACACCTTTTTCTTCTTCTTCTATAAAAGGATGCTTTCGACTTGCTCACCAAATCCATTCATTCCAAAAAAAAATTCCATCTCTTATAGTGCATCTTTCATTCATTCCCTAAACTCTCCAGCACTCCATCCTCCCTCCAGCGTCCTCAAACGTATTTTTGACTCGAATGTCTCAAGAAACTCATTTTGCAATAAATGTTCGTTTCCCATTAATCGTACATTTTTCAAAATCCCATCACCCCAAAATCCCATTTCCCATCACCCCTCCCCTCTAAATCTACCCCCTTGCCCCTCCCCTCCAAATCATCCCCATCACCCATCTCTTTCAAATCTTCCCCCTTGCCCCTCCCCTCCAAATCTTCCCAATCACCCATTCCTTTCAAATCTCCACCCACACCCCTCCCCTCCGAGACTCTCCCTCGCTCCTCCCCTCCTAGACTCCCCTCTCACCCCTCCCCCTCAAAGCGTCCTCCCCGCTTCTTCCCCCTTCCAACTTTCACCTTCATCTCCCTCAACCTTCTGCCTCGCTCTTCCCCCTCGTCAAATAACACCTCACTGCGCCTCTCCCAATCACCATCAAACCTTTTGTCTGCCCCATTCTTCCCTTTCTCCAAGCTATTCTGTAATCTCCGACACACCTTCAACAGCTCTCCCTACCTCTTCCTCCTCTTCCACATCTTACCCTACCGCTCCCCCCACCCTGTTCTGTATCCGATGCTCCCCCTTCCTCTTCCTCAACAGTATGGACCTCAAACATCCGGGGCCATCGCTCAAACTTGTCTGATCTCTCCATACAGGTTGCTTCTGACAAACCAGATGTGATCTGCTTAACAGAAACTTTCCTCCTTCATGATGTCTCTGATTCCTTGGTATCTCTCCCAGGTTACTCCCTCCTCCGGTATGATAGACCTGAGCCTCGTCCTGGAGGTGGGGTTGCTATCTTTATAAAAAAACTCTCTTCCTCACTCGCCCTACACTGCCCTCTCTCCACCTCACCCCCAGGAATACCTTTGGCTACGGCTTCCCCTTCGCTCCCACCTTTTGTTCATATGTGTGTTGTACCATCCACCAAACAGAGATGACTCCATCTACATCTCGCTGTCTGAGAATATGGACCAACTTCTATCTACCCATCCCAACTCTCTCTTCCTCATATGTGGTGATTTCAACTGTCACCATGCCAGTTGGCTGGGTGTGGGTACCTCTCTCACCAGCCATGGCTCTTCAGCAAAAGACTTCTGTGACTCACTGGGACTGACACAATCTGTCAATTTCCCGACCCGGATTTCAGTCAACGGAGCATCTTCTCTTCTGGACTTGGTGATGACAAACTTCCCTGAAAATGTCTGCTGCTCTTCTTCTGCTCCAATCGGCTCTTCTGATCATGTGCTTGTTAAAGTGGACATCTCTCTGACCATTCTCAGAGAGCCTCCTCAGCGTCGATGAGTCTGGCATTTCACTCAGGCCAACTGGCATGGTCTTCAAGCAGCCATCAATCATCTGGACTGGTCTCCCATCTCTACTGCCTCTGACATAAATTCTTCCTGGGAATTCTTCCAAAGCAAACTGCTCTCTCTCATGCACAGATTTATCCCATCTCGTCTTCTGTTGTCATACTCTTCCTCCCGTCCATGGTACACGGATTCTTGTGGTGAGGCTATTGCCCAGAAACAACTTGCTTTCGTCTCCTGGAAAGCAAATCCAACGGAAGGAAATCTCATTTCCTTTCACAAAGCCCAAAACAAGTGTGTCCACCCTCAGGAGAGCCAGGAAACAGTATCTCTCCGTTCTCAGGACCGAACTCTCTTATCTGTCTCCCTCTTCCAAATCCTGGTGGCGTCTGGTCAAATCTGTTTCTGGTGTTTGTTCCCCCTCCATCCCCTCCCTCACCTCAAATGGCCACACGGCTGACTCCGCACGTGAAAAAGCTGAATGCCTCATCTCTGTGTTTGCCTCTAAATCTTGTGTCCCAAACCCATCCCTCTCTGTACCCACCGTACCCAGTCGTACCCAGCTGCTCCTGGACTCTGTGTCCTTTCCACCTTGTGAGGTTTCTGACAAGTCAACCCTCGACACCCTCGACTCGGATTCTGTCAACCCTCGACTCGGATTCTGCAACTGGACCTGACGGCATCAGCCCACAGGTCCTAAAATCCTGTTCTTCCGCTCTTTCACTCCCTCTCTCTGTTCTCTTCACCCTCTCTTTTGCTCAAGGTCATCTTCCATCTGCTTGGAAATCTGCCAACATCACCGCTTTGCACAAAAAAGGTGCAAAAACAGATCCCAGCAACTACAGACCAATCAGCCTTCTCCCAATTATCAGCAAAGTCATGGAATCCATCATTGCTTTAGATATGAAATCTTTCCTCTTCTCCAATGGCTTGATCTCTGATCATCAATTTGGTTTCAGACCTGGACACCCTACTCTGGACATGCTGCTTCTGCTTTCTCAACAATGGATGGAGGTCCTCAATGCCAAACAGGAAATTAGAGCAGTCTCCCTTGACATATCACGTGCCTTCGATACGGTCTGGCACCCCGCTCTGCTCACCAAACTCTCCTCTTTTGGTATCCATGGAAATCTCCACGCATGGCTGGCGGACTTCCTCTCTAGTCGTGGTCAACGTGTGGCCCTGAATGGGTTTCTCTCATCTCCTATTCCTGTTCAGGCTGGAGTTCCACAAGGCAGTGTTCTGGGCCCTGTGCTTTTTCTGGTCTTCATCAATGATCTCTCTGACTCTCTTGAAAATCCTCTGTATCTCTTTGCTGATGACTCGACTCTCTGTCGCTCCATTCTTCATCCCTCAGATCGGCAGTCTGCAGCCTCCTCACTCTCTGCAGACCTGGACAAAATCACAGACTGGGCAAACAAGTGGAACATGTCTTTCAATCCTGACAAATCTCACACTCTTACGATGTCTCTCTAAAAAGACCGACTGGACAACCCTCCCATCCACTTGCTGAATAATCCTCTCCAAGAAGTTCTGTCACTCAAGCTTTTGGGTCTCACTATCTGCCATGATCTTTCCTGGGAAAACCACATTTCAAATCTGGCCTCCAAAGCCAGTCACCGACTGGGCATCCTCCGTCGTGCGAAGTCCTTCCTTGGCACACCTGAGCTCCTCACCACATACAAGGCTTTCATCCGCAGCTCAATGGAATACTGCTCTCCCCTCTGGGCTGGTGCTCCTGCCTCACACCTAGCTCGTCTTCACGCTGTTGAAACCAAAGCATTCAGAATCATTGGAATCTCCCGCGATGAAGCTAACTCCAAGGGCCTCTCACTCACTCACCGCAGGCAGGTTGGTGGTCTTTCCATCTTCTACCGACTCCTCTCTGGCCTTGCCCTCCCAGCTCTCTCTGGGCTCTGTCCCGCAAATATTCCTACAGGTCGCACAAGATCTGCCTGCAACCCTCTTATGGTCAAACTGCCAAAATCAAGACTCTCTGCTCACCTTCACTCCTTCATTGCCTCTTTTCTCCCGCCTCTGGAACAAACTCCCTCACTCTCTTCAATCCCACTCCACCCTCCAGGTCTTTAAAACAGCTGTTCACCACCATCTCTTATCTTCCCCCATCCAAAACCTTGATCTTTTCTACCCCCGCTAATTTCACCCCAATTCCACTTTTTTGAAATACCAACTTCTGTCCTGGAAGTCCTTGGTGTCCTTGTGTTTTATACTTCTCCCTCCACCCCCCCCCCCCTTCCCACGCCTCCTCCCCCCAAGCCCTCTCCCTTCCACACATCTCCCTGCTCTCAAATGTTGTGTTTGTGTGCTTCCCCTTCTCTCCCCATCTTGTTTTCCGCTCCCTCTTTTGATATATTTTGTTTGTCTGGTTGATTTGTTTGTGAAGTAAATGTTAGCTCTTTCACGAGCCTCGATTCAGTATACAAAAAAAACAAACAAACAAACAAAAAAAAACACCCTTTCCAATACCTTCATTCCATGCTCCAATAACTTTATCGCTCGGTACGAGCCACACTCCAGAGGGTCACCTTTCCCCTTGTATAGAGGGACGAGGGTACTCAGTTCCCAATCCACTGGAATGCGGCCTTCTTTCACCACCAGATTACAGATCTCTGTCATTCTCTTCACACCCCAACTTCCTGCTGCCTTCAACATATCTCCCACAACTCCCGTCGGCCCTCCCGCTTTTCTACCCTTCATTGCTTTTATTGCTTCCTCAACTTCCTTCTCAGTTATCTTCTCTGCCGGTCCTAAAACTGGGTTACTCTCTATGTTGCCATCCCATTCATTCTCTGTATTCAACAGCATTTCCATTTATCTTTTCCATCTTCCTTTAATTCCATCTGGGTCGACAACGATTTGTCCCACTTCATCCTTGAAGCAACTCACCCCCATCACATCACACCTCTCTTTCGCTATCTGCTTTGCAATCCTGAATACTGCTTTCTGACCCTCTTCCGAATCCAAGCGTTCTCCGAACATTTTCCTACATGCCTCCTGCGCCTTTGCTACCTCTTTCTTTGCAGCCTTCCTGGCTGCCTTATAACTTTCATGCTCTGCTGTTTCTGCTCCTGTACCCTTCGCCTTCTGCCACTCCTTGAACTTCTTCCTCTTCTCGTCAATCCTCTTTCCAACTTCATCATCCCACCAACATGTTTCCGAGTGCCTCGGTGGTCGTTTTGTCCATCCACATACCTCACCAATGGCTCCCAACAGACTAGCTTTCATTGACATCCAACCACTTTCAAGCTCAACCACATCATCCTCTACCCTACTCAGCCTCTCTTTTAATGCCTCCCTTACTGTCACCTCTTTCAACCTCCACACCTTCATTCTCGGTTGGTACTTCACCCGCCGAGCTCTCCTCGCACCTTTCACCCTTATGTCGCAGACAACCAAGTGGTGCTGTGAAACAGCCTCCTCCCCCAGGATCACCTTTGTGTCCCGGAGGTGCCCCCTATCTCGCCTACGCACCATCAGGTAGTCAACGGTTGTCGTCGACCCACCTGACGTGTATGTAACAAGCTTATTATCCTCTTTCTGGAACTGAGTATTACAAATCAACAAATCAGCTCCATCAGAAAACTCCAAAATCCTTTCACCTTCTCCATTTCTCACACCATATCCGTAACCCCCATGAACTCCGTCAAAACCATCCATACTCCTTCCCACATGTCCATTTAGGTCTCCTCCTACCACAACAACTTCCTCATCTTTCACGTTTTCCATCAGCTTCTCTATCGCACACCAGAACTTGTCCTCCTCTTCATCGCTTCGACCAACCTGCGGAGCATATCCCGAGATGACGTTCACCAAGAGCTTTCCAATCATCATTTTCACCATCATCAACCTATCACTCACTCTAGTCACACTCACCACACTGTCTACAAACTCCTCAGAAAACAGGACACCAACACCATTCACGCCCTCCAGGCACCATTGCCACATAAACTTGTATTTCTGTCCCTGCCTACCCTTCACCATTCTCACACCACTTCCCTTCCATCTCGTCTCTTGCACACAACATATGTCCACTCTTCTTCTGACCAATACTTCCACCACTTCTCCTGATCTCCCTGTCATTGTCCCCACATTCCATGTCCCAAACCTCAGAAACCGATCTCCACTTCGGGCTGTACCCTGCCCATATGTAGTTGTAATTGTCATGGTTCTCTTTTTGAGGCAATGTTTTTATGGCCGGATGCCCTTCCTGACGCCAACCCTCTTAGTCGTCTCTTACGACACGCAGGGATACGGTGTACCTATTCTAATCCAGGGTATACACTGGGAAACGTTTAAAACATGGAAATTCTGGGGGGGGGGGGGGGGGAGGGCGGTGGCAGCATCACGGCTGCGGTTTAAACATATTTATATAATATTTAAACAAAACCATGAAAAACAATCTGGGAAAAGTCTCTAAGTAAGAACGTGGATTTGAGAAAGCAGGAGCAAAGGTGGAAGAAAAACGAGATATAGGGGGCGGGGCACAAGTCGAGACGAGGAGGAGAGCGATCAAGCACGTGTCCGGGAGGAGAGAAAGAATTAATATAGAATTTTTTTTTTTTTTTTTTGTTTATTTGTTTGTTCTGTCTTCGAAACGCTGGACAAAGGGTAAGATGTTCGTGAGAGGTAGGGGGGAGAAAAGAAAATCAAAGAAACAAGCAAATACTATGAAGGAAAGAACCCATATTCACAAAACACTGACCGGGGGGGAGCCTGGAGAGACCAGGCCGCACGAGGCGCGCACGAGGCGCGAACAAAAAAACGACTAATCACACACAAATCTGCAACAACCACAAAACCAAAACCAAATAGAAACACACGATAACACATACACAACAAAATACCCAACGGAAACCTGACAAAGACACGAACGGGAAAACACTCAAACTTTGATGCCGTGGAGGGATCGAAGCAAGCCCCGTCGCTCGAGGGACCGGAAGTTCCGGAATACCAGAGGGTATTGCATGGCGCTGCAAAATGCTGTGGTTGCCCTTTTGGTTCAGGGTGCCAGTCACTCTGTGCAAGTCGCCGACTCTGGATCCAGCAAAAGAGCCCCAGACCATCACGCTTCCTCCGCCATGTTTGACAGTTGGTATCACACACTGAGGAACCATCCTTTCGCCTACTTGACGGCGTACAAAAACCCTGCGTTATGAACCAAATATTTCAAATTTTGATTCATCGGTCCATAAGATCTTCTTCCAGTCTTCAGTGGTCCACTGGCGGTGCTTCATGGCCCAGGCAAGCCTCTTTTTCTTATTTTGCCATCTTAGCAATGGCTTTCTTACTGCCACTTGTCCTGTCAAACATGCAGCTCGAAGTCTTCTCTTCACAGTTGAAACTGAGACTTGCTTACTTCGACCAGTGTTAAGCTGTGCTTGAAGCTGTTGTCCTGTGAGCTGCCTATCACGCAAGCTGTTGACTCTCAGAAACTTGTCTTCTGATTCTGTTGTGGCTTTGGGTCTGCCAGACCTCTTCCGGTCAGTTTCCTCCAATTTCCAATATACTACTTCCTGCAGTGCAATATTGTCCAAATAATGCTTCAGAGGGTATAATAACAGTCTGTTCCAAAACTGCTTTTATACAGACAGGGGGTTTGTAATCAAGTAATCAGCAGAGGTTGGGACACCTGTAGGAATTGTTTGCATCAACTTTCAAGGCTTAATTTACTTACATTGCAACAGAACAGCTGTAAGTTGTTAACCCATTACTTGTGCCCTGAAGAAGGCCTTTTTGTTTTTTACAATATAACTGTGAAATTTACATTATTTTCCCGTTTTTGCTAACCTAAACTTTTCTTTAACCTCGAGCAGTTTACTGCTTACCTTTGTACCATTTCAGGTTATTCACTGGACTTGAATTGCTTAAATTTCAATAAAAACTGGAAAAATTGAGGTGTTATAAAACTTTTGACTGGTAGTGTATGTATCGATGAAAGTCACTTCTTGAACGGACTTTTTGAAAATCTGCCATCATGGAGATGCTTTCCTTTAGGCGAATGAAGAAGAGCATTTTCAAAAAGTCATTTGTGCCATGTGCAAGTCAAGTGCTAAATTCAATTCCTAGCCATTTTGCTGTTTTGTCCATCTTGCATATTTTTTTTTTTACCTTTTTTTATCCTGTTTTCTTATTCTCTTTGATGTTTTATGTTTTTATGATGATGGTTAAACTTGTGGTGTCAACAAATAAGAATTTCCCTGGATATGGGACAATAAAGATTATATAGATCTATACACATATGTGTATATATATATACATATATATATATATATATATATATATATATATATATATATATATATATATATATATATATATATATATATATACATATATATACATATATATATATATACATATATATATATATATATATATATATATATATATATATATATATATATATATATATATACATACATACATACATATATATATATATATATATATATATATATATATATATATACACACACACACACATGCTTTGCCCCCCAAAACCTACCCCCCCACCACTTTCTCTCGTAGCAAGGGTAGAGAAACAAGTTGCAGTTTTCGAGTGCAAGTGGTCGAGCCACTGACACATGCCTACGCCAGAGGGAGAGGGTATTTGAGGGTGGTGAAACAACAATCCCAATTCCCCCAAAAATTCTCCAAGTTAGGTGCATGTACATCCATATTTGTGTGGCTTTCTTCGTGCCTATTTGAAAAAAATGACTTCTGTCGAAACCTACGTCCTGCATGAATGTGCAATGCCAGTGAAAATTATCATATTTCATCCGAAAAGCAGCCAATTCTATGTTTGTATATATATATATATATATATATATATATTTGTTGACAAAAACATGCATAGACTTCCGCCAGGAGTAGCATGCGACACCTGGTCCCTCTTTCTGCAGCCAATTGTTGTGCAAGTGTTTCACTGACACCATATATCGCTTCCCAACGGAGAGGGTATTACTCGTGTGTGAAAGATGTCAAAACGTACAAGAAAACCATGACAGAGAGGAAAGAAAGGCAGGATAGAAGAGATATGGAAACAGAACAGCAAGGAAAAGAAAGGCAGGCAATGAATGCCAAGTGTAGGTGGCTGAGATGGTCTACAGAAACCGAGGAGCAGAGAGAAGAAACAGATAAACTAGATATCTGCGATCACAAAGCAATCGCCAAGGGTAAGCCACCCCCGGTGTCTGCGATCCAATGTTGGCCTTATTATTTTCAGACCTCCATATTACCTTAATTTTCAACATTTAGGGATAAAGGGTACATTAGGAAATTTTGTTCCCATATACAGTCTATCCATAAAGCTCGACATCATGAAAATCAGAGGAAAAATATTCAGGTTATGATCAAAAAGGTGTTTTTAGTTCATTAGGTCATAATCCAAACAAGACCGAAAGACTAATAGCGGTGTAGCCGGGCTTGTTTGATACTTTAGTTAAAGAGGATATTATGACTTGGGTGGGGATACCAGTTAGCAAATAATGTAAGTATTAAATTATTTTGAAGTACCCTAAGTCTCTAAGCGGTCTGTCACCATGGAAGTGAAGAGATTGCATTGATACACTGGTTTATTACTTGGGGGAAAAAAAATTTTTTGGACAAGTATGTTGATCACTCCAGTTTGTGTGTTTTTTGTGTGTGTATTTGTATGTCCGCTCACTTATACTTGCCTACAGGTCACAATTTTAAACTTTTCACGGAACATCACCAAATGGTTGAGTTCGTGGTCCGACAAAATACTATATATTTTTTAGGTCAAAAGGGCAAAACAGGCCAAAGGTCAACCACTTTCTTTCAAATTTCTAAAATCCTCAGTTTTCATCTGATTGACTTAAATTTGAATAGGATTTTCATATCAGCGAACTGAATTCAACCACCAACTATTTTTGAGATCAGCATAGGCCAAAAGGTCAACATAGGCCAAAGGTCAACAACCATTTCAAATTTCTAAAATCCTCAATTTTCATCTGATTGACTTGGAATTTGAATGGGATTTTCATATCAGCAAACTGAATTCAACCAACAACTATTTTTGAGATCAACATAGGCCAAAAGGCCAACATAGGCCAAAGGTCAACCACTTTTTTTCAAGTTTCTAAAATCCTCAATTTTCATCCGATTGACTTGAAATTTTAAAAGGATTTTCATATCAGCGAACTGAATTCAACCACCAACTATTTTTGAGATCAGAATAGGCCAAAAGGTCAACATAGGCCAAAGGGCAACAATTTCAAATTTCTAAAATCCTCAATTTTCATCTGATCGACTTGAAATTTGAATAGGATTTGCATATCAGCTTACTGAAACCAACCACCAACTATTTTTGAGGTCAACATAGGCCAATAGGTCAACATAGGCCAAATTTCTAAAATTGTCAATTTTCATCAGATTAACTTAAACTTTGAAGATGATTTGCATATCAGGTCACTGAATTCAACCACTAATTATTTTTGAGGTCAAAAGGATGCTCTACTGAGTGCCATTCTACTTTGTTCTGTTTTGCCAAGTGTCGCTCTATGAGTGATTTTTCATTCTATATGTTGGTCACTAAGTCAACACTATCAAAGTGACCGCAGCACCATCCCGACACACACCACTGCGGCCGGAGTGCAAATCCTGCCACCAACCTCCTTGAGAGAGGACTCAGTGAGTTGGTACTCATTTTGCAACATACATATTTTAAAGCAACATTTTCTTTGGAGTTGTTAACCCTCCAAGTTTCACTCTCGATCTGCTCCTGAGTTTATATGATCTCACTATAAACAACGTTGCGGGTTAGTCGGCCTGCAGCATGTGCAGTTCCTCTCCTTATCTGGAATTCACTCTGGTTGGCAAAGATGTGCAGATCGAGTGGGTCTCCTACTCTAATCGCTGCAACGTACAGCTGTCCGTGTGTAAAAACACATGATAGGTTCGACCGCTTTGACGACATGTTCGGCCTGTATGGCATATCATCATACTAAAATACCGTACGCAATTTGGCATCTGTCTGTCTCATGATTTTTGACAGCGATACATTCCGTCGTTACTTATCCAATCTCAACCAAACTTGACAGGATGACTAAGGGTTATACAATGAAGGTTGTAGCACATTCATTTGTCCCCCTCCCCAAGGGGGTTTTCTCCCCCAAGCAGGTTTTCCCCGCCATTGCCGCCAATGGGGTTGCGTGTTGACGTGTATATCCGTATTAAGCTAGCTTTATCGTGGCGTTTTTCCAAGGCCGTTTCTAATAACAAAACGAATGATAAGAGCATAATATTAATGTTATTACAAAACAATATTAATACTAATAATGTCCCACATCACCAAGGGGTTTTTCCTCCTTGAACAAACACTGTGTCAACGTTTATAAATAGCTTATCATGGCGTTTTTGTGGGAGCAACGGCCTTTACCAGAAGTAAAACTATTATAAACCACAAACACATATGATTAGCTTTTTAAACAGTCGCTAATGCTGCTTGTAACATTAAATAAAGAAATTTGGAGGAATCCTGACATCCATGAGGTAAGTTTTACTTACAGAACTGAGTGAGGATCTACTGTAATCTATATACCACACAAGGGTTGGGGAAATAACATGACCCTTCATGCCGCTAAGGTGGCGTTTTTCGTAGCGGCCTTTTGAAACCCATCAATTAAGCTTTTGTTTTAAAAATCACCAATGAAATCCACTTTTCCTGCTGTTTAATACGAAACTGAAAGGGAGTAAGCCCGGGGTGTATCTGAGACCCGGGGTGTATCGGAGAATGTTCTTGAGACCTGCCCATAGATCGACTGTAATCTATATACCCCAAAGAGGAATGGCCCTTCCTGCCTCTCTCGTAGTGAGCGGGTGTACGAGTAAATTAAAATGTCGGTCGGTGGAGTCAGCCATCAGTAATGACACACCGTAATGACATCATAGACGTAATGACGTAGCGTGATGGACAGACACAAAACTGCCGCTACTTTAATATTGTTACGTTTGTGGGGGTAGGTAATGAAATACCTCAGTCCAGATAGGATGGTATAGGGTAGTGTGCTCCGAATGTCACGAAGACAAAACCTTCATGTACTTAAGTCAGGCTCGGATGTCCGTGTAAGCGTTATGTGTCCCCATGGTGAGGGGTGGAGCTATGCTAATTAGTTAGGGTATAAGGGTAAACTTTCTGTCTGTATATGCCACTGTAGTTTTCCCTTCGTTCTTATAAAGCACTTACACCACCAGCCATGTGATCAGCACCTACATTAATGTAAAAAAGGAAGAACCCCCCCCCCCCCCATAAATGGGGATTTAGCACACCTCGGGGTCAAATAAACTCTGAGCTAGCATTAAAAATTGGGGCCAATAATTGTAGAAACAAACTCTACAACAGGTATAAGCCTCCCCCTATTCTCCAGGATTAAACTTAATTAATAACCTGAAAAAAGGGCTGAAGAGAGATGAAGAAACTCAAGGGCAAAGAGAAGAAAGGCGGGTGATTGATGCCCAGCAAGCAAGATTGCAAAGAAGACATCCACATCAAAGACAGCAAAATAGCGCAAGAGTTGAGTTCGTACGCGTAGAATAAGCTACACCAGTACAACTCCCAGAAACACTCCGCAGGTCAAATGGAAAGTCCTTGTCCATGGCGTGAACCAAAAAATGTTTTAGAGGAAAGAAATCTGCACTTATATTGTGCAAAAATGTTATACAAATATATATATATATATATATATATATATATATATATATATATATGTATATATATATATATATATATATATATATATATATATATATATATAAATATAAAAAATTATAATAAAAAAACAAAAAATAAATTATTGTAAAATTTTTTTCAATTTAAAGTTCATAATATTACAATAATGCATTGCAAAGAATGCAAGGCTTCATGGTTGTGGTCCCAAGGTGGTCACTATCCTTGGATAAGCCGATCATGCTACTGGCTGTCTGGATCCTGCTGAAAGACAAAAGAGAACTTTCTGCAATCGATTCTCAGCCAGGTTTTGGAAGAAAGATTGGCAATTCAAATATCACTAGACAGGATATTAAGGAACCTATCCAAAGACAACTGGAGCAGACCAATCCATTAGTGCATCACTTTTGGTTCATCAGACTAAAATACGCAGTCTGTCTGTCTGACTGTGATAATTTCGGTCATTACCTAATCAATCTCATCGAAACTTGACGGGGGACTAAGGGCCACATAACGGAGTTTGGAGCAACTTAATTTGCCCTCCTCCCAAGGTGGTTTTAAGGTGTATAAATGGCTTAGTGTGGTATTTTGTGAGGCACATCTACCAGAAGTAGAAATGATTATAACCACAAACTATTCAGTAAATTCTGACCAATGCATGATTACCTTTTTAAACAGTCACTATGCTGCTGTTTAACACTTACCTGAAGACATTTGGAGGAAACATGCTATCATTGATGCATGCTATGGTTATTGCATTCCCCACAGACTAACGGACCCAAGCTTTCTCAATTTGATGTGCCTGTAGATAGGTCACAATGATCTTTCGATAATAAATGTGCTTAAATGAGTCTTTATGTATGAATGATGTATCCCATCGCCTATTAGATATTTCTGCCCATGAGATTATGTGTGGACTGTACAGAGATTGTATATAAGTTATATCTTGGGGGAATCATATGTGATTTCTCCCAGCCATGGTTTCAAGTGTGATATGTGATATTTCCCCCGACACCCATATGGGCCAATCGTGACCTTTATTTGAGGCATAACCCCATTGACGGTTTTTCGAAGCTGTTCCACGATCTTCACGCACGCTCGAAGTTAAGTAATTGTCACATTTGTATTTTTGTCGAAACTGTATTTATCTTACGTGTGTGTACCTTTTGCGTGTCCCTCGGAGGATTTATCGGTGTTAATCTTTCATACCTGTAAAAAATAGTCGAGTATTTCGTGCCACGCGGCCTCGTTGTTGAAGCTTCCGACCTTGAGGCCTGGTTCTCTCCGGGCATCCAAAGCGGTTATTTTTTTCATTCGTGTGTTTGTCAAATTTCAACTCGTTTTTTTTGTCGACCATGCGTTATTGTTTGTTTATAGTTAGTTTTGGTTTGAATTTCCTGTAACTCGTAGTTAATTAATCGTGTTCTGCTCCTCGTGTGCGGCCTTGTACCACCGTCGGTGTTTGTTAACTTAAGTCCCCTACATCGTGTTTTGCTTGGCTCTTAGTTTTTTCCCTTCTACCCCGAACATAAACTCTTTGTCTAACGTTTTAAATCCCCACCCCCCCCCCCCCCCCAAAAACCAAAAAAAAAAAAAAAAACATTTATTTTCCTTTCTCCACGTGTGCTGTTGTCTCATCCTGTACTTTCTGCCCAGGTGTGCTGTTCGCCCCACCCCCATTATCTCCTTGCCATCCACCTTTTGCCCTGTTCACGTGACTCGTGGTGGTCCCTCTCGGCTCTCCCCCCGTTGGTATTTTGTGCATATAAGATTGTTCATGGTTCTGTTTAAATATTATTTAAATATGTTTAACCTTTCCCCTTCAGTGTTTTATTCAGTGGTATATTACAACACGCTGTTTTTCTTCCTATTTAAAAGGCTTTTCTCAATTTCCTCTTCAACTCATTCCACTTCAAAAAAAAGAATTCAATCTCTTATACGTCTCCCTCACTACATGGTCTAAATTCACATTCATTCCATCCCTCCTCCATCGTTCTTAATCGGATTGCTGACTTGAAAATCACAACAAACCCAATTTGTTATCAATGTTCGTCTTTCATTAATCATCCACTTTCTAAACTCCCCTCTTGCCCCTTCCCTCCAAATCCCCCCCCCCCCCCTTGCACCTACACTCCTAAACTCCCCCCTTGCCCCTCCACTCTTAAACTCCCCCCTTGCCTCTCCACTCCTGAACTCCCCCCTTGCCCTTCCCCTCCTAAACTCCCCCTTGCCCCTCCCCTCCTAAACTCCCCCCTCACTCCTCCCCTTCAAAACTCCCCCCAACCCCTCCCATTCAAATCTCCCCCCATACCATTCCTCTCCAATTCTCCCTCCTCCCCCCTCCTCCTCAAAGCTGCCTCCTCCCCACTTCGTCTCCCTTCTATCTCATACCTCCACCCCCCCCCCGCCAACCTTCTACTTTCCTCTGCCCCCCCTCAAACAACCCCTCACTGTGCCTCATCCCTTCACCATCAAACCTTTCATCCTCCTCATCCTTCCCTTTCTTGGAACTCATCTGTAATCTCTGACACACTATCAACTGCTCTCCCTACCTCCCCCCCTCATCCTTCATCTTACCATACTCCTCCCCTCTCCTGTCCTGTACCCGATGCTCCCCCTCTCTCTTCATTAACGGTATGGACCTCAAACATCCGGGGCCTTCGCTCAAACCTGACTGATCTCTCCATACAGGTTGCTTCTGACAATCCAGACTTTATCTGCTTAACAGAGACTTTCCTCCTTCAAGATGTCTCTGATTCCTTAATATCTCTTCCTGGTTACTCCCTCCTCCGGTATGATAGACCTGAGCCTCGTCCTGGTGGCAGGGTGGCTATCTTTATCAAAAACTCTCTTCCTCACCCTCCTTGCACTGCCCTCTCTCCTCCTCACCCCCAGGAGTACCTCTGGCTACGGCTTCCTCTCCGCTCCCACCTTTTGTTCATATGTGTTCTGTACCGTCCCCCAAACAGTGATGACTCCATTTACATTTCACTGTCTGACAACATGGACCAACTTCTATCCACTCATCCCAACTCTCTCTTCCTCATATGTGGTGACTTCAACTGTCATCATGCCACCTGGTTGGGTGTGGGTTCCTCTCTCACCAGTCATGGCACCTCAGCAAAGGACTTCTGTGACTCACTGGGATTGACACAATCTGTCAATTTCCCGACCCGGATCTCAGCCAATGGAGTATCTTCTCTTCTCGACTTGGTTATGACAAACTTCCCTGCTAATGTCTGCTGCTCTTCTTCTGCTCCAATCGGTTCTTCTGATCATGTGCTTGTCAAAGTGGACATCTCTCTGGCCATTCTCAGAGAGCCTCCTCAGCGTCGACGAGTCTGGCATTTCACTCAGGCCGACTGGGACGGTCTTCAAGCAGCCATCAATCGTCTGGATTGGTCTCCCATCTCCACTGCCTCTGACATCAATTCTTCCTGGGAATTCTTCCAAAGCAAACTGATCTCTCTCATGCACAGATTTATCCCATCTCGTCTTCATTTGTCTTACCCTTCCTCCCTTCCATGGTACACTGAATCTTGTGGTGAGGCAGTTGCCCTGAAACAACTTGCCTTTGCCTCTTGGAAGGCTAATCCAACTGAAGGCAATCTCAGTTCCTTCCACCAAGCTCGGAACAAGTGTGTGTCTACCCTCAGGAGTGCCAGGAAGCACTATCTCTCCTCACTCAAGAATGAACTCTCAAACCTGTCTCCTTCCT
Source organism: Myxine glutinosa (assembly GCF_964187855.1). Lineage (NCBI taxonomy): Eukaryota > Metazoa > Chordata > Myxini > Myxiniformes > Myxinidae > Myxine > Myxine glutinosa. The sequence goes on from NC_136261.1 coordinate 138,964,960, forward strand.
TCAAATCCTGGTGGCGTCTGGTCAAATCCGTTTCTGGTGTTTGTTCCCCCTGCATCCCCTCCCTTACCTCAAATGGCCACACAGTTCACATCGCACGTGACAAAGCCGAATGCCTCAAATCTGTGTTTGCCTCAAAATCTTTAGTCCCAAACCCATCTCTCTCTGTTCCCACCTTTCCCAGTCGAACCCAACTGCTCCTGGACTCTGTGTCCTTCTCTCCTGACAAGGTGGAGGAGTTTTTGTCTAACCTCGACTCTGATTCTGCAACTGGACCAGACGGCATCAGCCCACGGGTCCTAAAATCCTGCTCTGCCGCTCTATCTCACCCTCTCTCTGTTCTTTTCACCCTATCTTTTGCTCAAGGTCATCTGCCAGCATCCTGGAAATCAGCAAACATTACCGCTTTACACAAAAAAGGTGCAAAAACAGATCCTTGCAACTACAGACCAATCAGCCTGCTCCCAATTATCAGCAAAGTCATGGAATCCATCACTGCTTCGGATATGAAATCTTTCCTCTTCTCCAATGGCTTGATCTCTGATAATCAATTTGGTTTCAGACCAGGTCACTCTACTCTGGACATGCTGCTTCTGCTGTCTCAACAATGGATGGAGGTCCTCAATGCCAAACAGGAAATCAGAGCTGTCTCCCTTGATATATCACGTGCCTTCGATACGGTCTGGCACCCAGCTCTGCTCACCAAACTCTCCTCCTATTGTATCCATGGAAATCTCCATGCATGGCTTGCGGACTTCCTCTCTGGTCGTAGTCAACGTGTGGCCCTGAATGGATTTCTCTCATCTCCCCTGCCTGTTCTGGCTGGAGTTCCCCAAGGTAGTGTTCTGGGCCCTGTGCTTTTTCTGGTCTTCATCAATGATCTCTCCGACTCTCTGAAAAATCCTCTCTATCTCTTTGCTGATGACTCCACTCTCTGCCGCTCCATTCCTCTTCCCTCAGATCGGCAGTCTGCAGCCTCCTCACTCACTGAAGACCTGGACAAAATCACAGACTGGTCAAAAAAGTGGAACATGTCTTTCAATCCTGACAAATCTCACACTCTTACTATGTTTCTCCGAAAAGATCGACTGGACAACCCTCTCATCTACTTTCTCAACAATCCTCTCCAAGAAGTTCTGTCGCTCAAGCTTTTGGGTCTCACTATCTGCCATGATCTTTCTTGGGAAAACCACATTTCCAAGCTGGCCTCCAAAGCCAGTCGCCGACTGGGCATCCTCCGTCGTGCGAAGTCCTTCCTAGGCACACCTGAGCTCCTCACCACATACAAGGCTTTCATCCGCAGCTCAATGGAATACTGTTCTCCCTTATGGGCTGGTGCTCCTGCCTCACACCTAGCTCAGCTTCACGCTGTTGAAACCAAAGCTTTCAGAATCATTGGAATCTCCCGTGATGAAGCTATCTCTGAGGGCCTTTCACTCACTCACCGCAGGCAGGTAGGTGGTCTTTCTGTCTTCTACCGACTCCTCTCCGGCCTTGCTCCCCCAGCTCTCTCTGTGCTCTGTCCCCCAAATATTCCTACAGGTCGCACAAGATCTGCCAGCAACCCTCTGATGGTTAAACTGCCGAAATCTCGGCTCTCTGCTCACCTTCACTCTTTCATTCCTCTTTTCTCCCACCTCTGGAACAAACTCCCACACTCCCTTCAATCCCACTCCTCCCTCCAGGTCTTTAAAACAGCTGTTCACCACCATCTCTTATCTTCCCCCATCCAAAACCTTGATCTTTTCTACCCCCACTAATTCACCCCAGATCCACCTTGTTTGAAATTCCAACTTCTTTCCTGGAAGTCCTGGCAGTGTCCATATGTTTTATACCTCTCCCACCCCCCCCTTCCCATGCCTCCCCCCCAAAGCCCTCTCCCTCCCACAGATCTCTCGATATCTCCATGTCTCTCGGTCCCTGCTCTCAAATGTTGTGTTTGTGTCCTTCCCCCTCTCTCCCCATCTTGTCTACCGCTCCCGATGTTATTTGTTTTATGTGTCGGTTTGTCGGTTTGTCTTTCTGTGTGATTAATGTTCGCTCTTTCACGAGCCTCGATATTGTATACAAAAAAAATGTAAAAAAATTCCTAATGGTCGCTAGTATTATTGAATGCTCACCTGAGGGGAATTTGGAGAAAATTGGATGTATACATGTTTAATTCCTGATTCCAGATGGCAGACAAACAAGAAACATTGTCTGCACATAAATATTAAAATAAAAAGGGTCCTCTCGAATGTAATCAAAGCAGGTATTTTAAAATATCCCACCAGTGCAATATCCCACCTTTGGTGTGGAGTTTCTCTTTTTTTTTCGAATGGTGCACTGCATTTTAATGGCCATGCCTCTACAACTGTCACACATTTAAAAGCAATGTAGTATATAAAATGAACGAGTGTGAATGAGTACATCTGTGTGAATGAATGACTAGGAGAGTGAATTAGTATATTTAGCATTTCAATAACATTTCAAAATTCAACAAAATACTTTGTGTGCTGAGCATGCCTCCATCACCAAAAGCAGTGGTATATAAATAAAATACGTATTTACTGTTTTTGCTCAATCGTATATCTTCCAAAAAAAATTTGGACTACAAGAGTACAACAATAATTCTACCCTGATCTGGAAAAACCTAGTAAGTGCTCTCCACTGGAATTTGAGATATTCAGAAAAAACAATGGAACTTTGGGATTTGTGTGCTTGTAACAAGAAAATTAGTTTGGGCATGTTAGCTGAACATGTGGGACAATATTTGCAGCGCATGTGTCTTTTTTATTTTCCTTTGTTTATATGGTTACATAACAACTTACTAGGTTTTTTTTTTCTGATCAGATGCCTACTGTTGGCCAACTTGCTAGTTTTGACAGAACAACATCTATTAAAGCAGAAGGGTTTGTTCACTTTTATTGGACTAAATGATGAGGCAAAACCTAGTAATTCCAAAAATAGGTCCAACCAATTTGACTTACTATGTTTTTCCAGATCTAAAAAGGATTAAGCTTGGGGTACACTGGCTTGTTAGTATATAATATAATAAAAATGCCTCAGTTTAAAGATTTATTGGAAGAATAAACCTGGGATTTCTATCTTCTGTAAAATTGGCTCAAACCTAGCCTTTTGACTCTTGTGTGTCCTAAATATAAAGGTAATTCTGACAATAGAGGTCATTAAGGAAGTACACAGCTTATAAAGTCCATTCACAATGATTCCTCATCCATCAAACCTGTTGAAAGTTGAGGTAACCCTCAGACTGGTGACGAAATGCACAACCATTTCATCAAAAGTGCAGGAAATATAAGAATACAAGTTTAATATCAATATTGTTTCAAAATAAATTAAGCTTTCTCATAACTGTCAACAACTATATGTTGAGATGATTATAACATTATTGTTTAACCATATTACATTTTAGGTGAACCTTAAATGTGCTACTTAATCTAAATCCTCAACTAATACAGAGTGTTTCAAAAGTCCAAAATCATCGGGATATTTATTTTAGAATTGCTACTATATTATAATAATTGCTTTAATTGCCAGCCATTGACATGCATACACGTAAATTATTATTGTATGGAGTTTTCTCTGAAAGTTTCTTCACATTGACTCATCGATTTTAGCACATTCCTTTTTGATTTCATTAAATAAGATCTTCAATAGTACATGGTCGCATGGTATAGAACCACCTTTAGAGGCCATTTTTCCCCACAGGGCGGGGGTCGGCCTTTTTCGGGCACCTTGGTCCCCTTTTTGAAGCCATGTTTTATGGCCGGATGCCCTTCCTGCCGCCAACCCTGTTAGTCACCTTTTGCGACACACAGGGAATTACCAGTGACCTGGTACTCAATAAAAACAACTGGCATGGTATAAAAACCATCCTGGTGTTGGGCTAGCGGCTAGGGTGCCGGCTTGTTAAACAACATGGTATAAACATGGTATAAACATGGGCATGGTATAAACAACTGATTTCAGATGAACCCAAATAAAACCAGTCACTGGTGTTAAATCTGGACTACATGGAGGCCATTGTATCAGTCCATGATGTCCTATTATCTACCTCAAAGGCATTGTCTCCAAAAGAAAAATTTATATGATTCCAGACTTTTGAAACACACTGTATTTTAAGAAGCATACAAAGTACATTGTACGTGGTTGCTCAGATATACATTGCCCAACTGCTTTATTTGGATCTCTTCCTATTATCTGGCTGGGCCACTTTGTGTCGTAATCGCAGCTATTTATCACACTGTGGCATTAAAGACACAGGGTGCTGGGAAGGTTTGTAGAGGGAGGGACTGGGCTTGAGTGGCAGGTGATCACAATGTAAAATGTGTCACACAAGTTAATTTTAAAGTTGATTTGAAAGATGCTCAGCCTTTTGGATGTCTAAAAATTATTGTTGTCGGCGGATGATGCACTGAGTCCTTGTTTGCTCACTCATGTATTTCAGTGGGTACTTCAGCTATCATCATCATTATTTGAGAATGCAACTAAAATGCAGTTTGATAATCCGATTCTTCCCTCTTCTCTGAGTATCAAAATCATGAAGAAAAAGCTTGGGTGCCCACGAGATAGAAAACAGTATAAGCTGAGGTGCAATACAAAGAGCCAAATAAAGAGAATGATCAAAGAAAAAAATCAATGTGAAGGAAAGAGGAAGCTGTTAATGTAAAACGATAACGTTGAAGAGGAAGGCAATGAGTTTCTGAGAGTGATCAAAAACACATTCTGCATGCATAGTATATCAAGGTCCACATAGTATATCTCCATGAGCCAAAAAAGTGTTATAGAGTCAGGTAAAGAAGTAAGATGTAGAGTTTGGTAATATTCCCCTGGCAGGAAATGTGGGGCAAGATGCCCTCCCTCCCCTACTTTCCACATCTTCTTGATCTGAACTTTATATTCAATATATCTCAAAAGTCTGCACCAAATGACTCATTGTTTGATAACAGGCAACATTCAATCGAAAAGGTTCAGTGTATTGAGTAAAATAACCAAGGAGGACGTATACATGGGGGGCATCTTTCCCCCACCTCAACTGTGGCATGAGCATTTTGCTCTTCCTTACTCTGTGCCACAAATGTATATTAAAAAATTCTTACAAATTAAAATTCCTCCCCTGTCTGAGAACCAGACTCCCACAAGTTGCTGCCAATAACATAAAATGCAAATGTAAAATTCAACTGTATAAATGTTGCAACAAAAAATAGAAGTGGAGAGTGGGGTTTTGGCCACAGGTTTTGGCCTTAATCAAAAGAGAAGGCCAAGCTGAGCTGCATTTGACATTAATTTATTTGCTGCTTTGACATCTAACTTTTGTTCTTCTAATTTGACATTTGACAAGCTTATCTCACCATCTGAAAATGTCAGCTTCCGCTACTTTCCGTTTGTGATTGCTTTTTCTGCATTTCCTATTGTTGTTGTTTTTTTTCTATCATTTGCTATTTTTTAAGGTGTCTGTATTGGAGTAGTCAAATAACATGTCCGACCTTGTGGTATTTACACACGCTCTCATGCCTCCTTTACATCCTGTTACATGTTATTGTGTGTTGTCTGAAAATGTGTTGCTTCCAAAGACTTATGGTGTTCGAAAGATCAGTTGTATGACAGGATAAACTTGTGTTTTCATTTCAGAGAAGTAAAAGACAAGTGGCGGTAAGCTAGTCACCTTCCAAATTGTAGCTGTTTAATGTCCATAAAATACAGTGCGTACATTAATTTAGGTCACCTATCTTTAAGGATTTGTAAAGCACATCTCCTTGATCATACTAAAAGTATGCAATTTGGTGTCTGTCTGTCTGTCTGTCTGTCTGTCTGACCACGATACAATCAGCCGTTACTTATCCAATCTCAACCAAAATTGACAGGAGGACTAACGGTCACACAATGGAGGTCCTAGCGACCCCACCCTCCCTTCCCCAAGGGAGTTATTCACCTTGGGCGATATCTTTATTGAGGTGTATAGCCACATTAAGATAACTTTATCGTGGTGTTTTTCCAACACCGCTTTTAATCAAAATAATAATAACAACACTAGTGATAGTCGCATAATATTAATGTTATTACAAAACAATATGAATACTAATAATATGAGGAGAGAGGAGAGTGGCAGAAGATCATGGTCAAGGCAGGGTAGGAGCTTGGTGCCATTGGACCTCACCCTTTATAAAGGAAAGGGTATAAGAGGAGTGAAGAATCCTTTTGTTACCACAGTTATGTCCAGGCACATTGCGTGTATAGAGCCTCACGGCTCTGAAAACGCCATAAAACTTAAAATAATAATAATAATAATATTCCCTCCCCCCATTGGGTTTTTTCCTCCTTCAACAAACACCATGTTAACGTTTATAAATAGTTTATCGTGGAGTTTTGTGGGGGCACCCCAAAAATATTATAAAACACAAACATGTTTGATCCACTTTGACTCCGGTAAACCCCTTTAGACTCCGATTTTTTAAATGCCGTGAAAAAACTTTAGTCACAACACCACAAATATCATTTTTGCCAAATTTGGTTGCAATTTGGTTTGTGAACAAAATATCTCAAAACGTTGTGGACGTATTCGGACGAAATTTGGCAGAGATGTAACGTATGTGACAAGGACGAAATGATTAGATTTTGGTGAAGATCTGGATTCGGATCCGGCTACAAGAAAATTTTAAGTGATTCTTCGCCATTGGGAGATTGGGCCAAAAACGATACAGAGCAGGATATCTCAAAAAGTTGTGGATGGATTTGGACGAAACTTGCTGGACAGGTTGTGTGTGTGACAAGGAAGAATCGATTCAATTTTGGTGAAGATCTGAATGTGGATTCGGATATGAGAATTATTTAATTTTTTAAGTGATTCTTCACCATTGAGTGATATGGCCAACCAGGCGGAGGGTTGCTCTCTACTGAGTGTAGTTATAGTTTTTAAATGTGATTGTATAGTTTTTTTTAAAGTAATAAACAAAAAACTGAATGTGGTTTTTAATTCCAATAATTTTTTTTGAGGTGTTACAGTTAAAAACGCAAACCCGGCAGCTACCTCCCATAAAAATTCCAGGGAAACTTGATGGTCATTGCATCATCTGCGTGACGTAATCGAGGGGAAAGGTTGTCTGAACACGCAATGAATAATGGCCGCACATCTCGCTTCAGACTCGTCAGAAAGTGAATTTGACGGAAATGTTTCTGATCACGAATCATCTGATAGTCAAAATCATTATAACAACTATCCACAGCAAAACTATCATGTGGGATGACGTAGGAGGTCAGGTGGGTAATTGAATTGCCATTTTTGGGGGGCGGGGCCAATCGAGCATAAAAAAAGTCCAAAAACACTAATAACTTCTTTCCAAGATATCTATTTTAAAAAGAACAACGGTTAATTGTTAAGTGAAGCCATATCTATTACTTAAACGAAACATGATTTTCTGTCTGTTGCCCTTTATAAGAAAAAGCAAAAAAACATTCAGTTAAATTACTTATTGAGTATGTTTTTTAAAAAATGAAAGCTTCAGTGGATCTCATTCAAATCCAGTGGATCTCAGAGAAGTTTCCAGAATGTCCAACTGCATATTACTTCGGTACAATTAAATTAAAGGGAATTTCAGTGGTATAAAGTACAGCTTGAAGTTTGGAATACTTATTCTTTGTTCAAACATTATGCTGTCACAGTCAATATGCAAAATGTCTGTGAACATTTGGGACTCACCTCCCATGAGAAAGAGCAAGCCAGCTACATATTGCATGAGGCCACGCTCCCAGCAGCATCCAAGTATTCCAAGCACCCAACCGAAAAGCAGGATTGCCACAGCCATGCCAAGGAAACCAGCCGTCATTCTGCGCAAATCTGCCACACAGCACCATGACAACAAATAATCAGCATCACACATATATTTGGCATATTTCAAACGTACATGTATTCAAGGCCAAACGACTTGGGAATATCCACTCAGGGATACTAAATGGTAGTGGGGAAACACTTTAGTATCCGCACCTGAATTTAGCAAGCATAATCAATTTTAAATGTTCCAATACATTATTTAAAAAATAGAAAAAGAAAAAGGGAATTTGACCAATTGTGTACATTTTGCTTTCCTATATCCCCGCACGTTATCAGGAAATAAGAGAAAGAATGTAGTTGGGAGAATCCCTTATAAGTAAACACACACACAAAAAAGAAAAACTATGTGAACCATGATGTTTTAAAAACTCAGCACCTCAGTTTGGCAACAGGATGGCCTTATAGCAGCGACGATGCTGGATCATGCATGCTATGTGTGCCAGATCTTAATATGCCCTACTCTCACGTCTCAAGGGATAAGCTATGAGATAAGCCTAGACGGAGGTATGAAGCTACTGGATTATACTTCAAAGAAACATTATGGTGTAGGCCTGAAATACGACACCGAGAATGGTTCAGTTTATGAACCCAATCACGTCTCTCACCCCAACATTGTGTAGTTTTTCCTGGTTGCTTCATGCAGCTTTCTTTGGGCGAAGAGCAGGGGTGAGGTGGGGGGGGTGGGGGGGAGGGGAATTATTTATTAAGATACTAGCCATGTGAGCATAACTGATTAGGTGAGAGCTAATTGGTTGTTCCCTGCAAGTATGGGTGAGAGACATGATTGGGTTTTTATATTTATATGATGACTGCTAGTGCCATTGCACATGGTACATGTTTTTGGAGCCTCGGTGGTGCACGTTTCTGTCTACCCTGTAGCTATAGACTTGCCAATAAGCGATAAAACCAGTCCGGAGGTTGAGGGGGGTCTCATGTCTGTGGTACTTTTGAATGTCCGCAGCTGTAGATGAACCCAGGTAGTGTTTGAAACAGTGAAGGGCTTACCTTGTGTAACTTTCTTGGCTGCTTTATGCAGCTTTCTTTGGAAAGAAGAGCATGGGGGTTAATTATATAGATCCTAGCCACCTGTGGATAATGTATTAGGTGAGAACCGATTGATTATCCCCTCCAATTATGGGTGTGGGATGTGATTGGGCCATTTGTACTAGTGGGGCATTCTTGCAGACTGCAAGCAGAAGCTGGGCTGAATTGTTTATTTTATTTTATTTTTTTATGTTGAAGGCTCCAGGCACGGACTATATAGCCCTCATCGAGGCCAGGCCTTAAATAAAAGAGAAGGAAAGTGTATGATGAAAACTGTATGATGTTTGTTTGTAAGAGCTGTTTGTTTGTTGAAGCTAGCCCGGTAGATGCAGTTTGAGTGAGACAGAAAGTAAGAACAGCAATCCTGACACGGAGAATTTAAGATGGTTCCGAGCACCTTTAATACTCCTAAGTCAGAACGGTAGTACTACCCTGAGTGGTTGCTGTCTACAACCTACTACCTAAAATGCAGACATAATAAATATAAGATTTACATACTTGATCAAGTGGATTGTGCTTGCATTTTGCAAGCAGCTAAATAACTCACATAAATGAACAATGAGTGATGAAAATGAGCCCTTCATTTAACAGTTTGCAGTGATAGTAATTTTTATATACAGTAAATGTACATTAAAAAACCTTCAGAACTTGAAGCAAGTGGTGCACTAACATCGCATGTCATCTCCCCATCCCAACTTGTGTTCGTTTCTACTGCAATGAACCTTACCTAATGCAAACCTCTTATTTGCACCTTACGTTGTTCCTTCATCTCTCTTCACTCTCTGTTTTCCTGTTTGTTTATTCCCTTGCTTGTCGAATTGAAATGTGGCCCCATTGCCAAACTGTCAGTTTATTGCATTGCTAACCCTCTGTTATCTTGCTATTGCATGGGCCCTGATACTGTATAAAATAAAATAAAATACTAAAACACAATATCATTGGCTCTCGATCCACACCCCGGAATGCCAGCTGTAACATGGTGATAAAAACCACAGTAGGAAATGAACATTGGTTTTATATTTTCCCATTACTTCAAATCCTATTGCCAACCAAAGTGTGAAGTTATATCTATGTAAATTTGCATCAACTTTTGACATTTTTTTTTCAAACCATATTATTTTAAGCCGTCTTTGAGAATTTCAATCACTCTAGTATGAATGTATTCGTCTTTCACTGTTTCAAAATTAACTTTGGGGATATGGATGTGAGTCGTGGTTTCGCAAGGATTGAAGTTAGCATTTGTCAAGAGATAAAGAAGAGTTTGGAAAACTGTGAAAGTAACCACCAGAAAAAAAAAACCACACTAGTCTGAACACTATAGTCGGATTGATTTCAGTGATTCATTTTGCAAAGGTTTGTGCCTGCAGATGTTATTTTGAAATAATCTCTTTTTCTGAATGTCAGCTTTATAGCAGCAATAATCTCGAGGAATATGGGCACAGTCAATTTTTGTTTTTGGAATATCCAAGGAGTTATGTTGAAGGTGAAGGAACACGAATTTCGTTTTATTAAATTTTTATCATGAATTTGAAAGACAGGGATTACAGTGTTCTTTGGGAGCTTTATCTAATCTTTAACGCAGACAAAGACCGCAGGACTTCCAAGCCTTGGTGTACAAGAGTGACTCATTGCAATACAGCAAACGAATGTGTAATAATTCAGCTTCCTGTGGCTTACAGGTGAGCGATCATCAACCAAAGGCATCCTTATACAAACCAGCAGTACATTCGCTAACCTCAGTTGGCCTGCTGAAGGCAGAAAGCATGATCTACTGTTGGCACTGTCAAAATCCTAAAGTTAAAAACAATGCTTCAGGAATGGAATGTGGAATATTCCAGAGAATAGTGGAATAAAGGTTTGAGTATCTCTCTCCCCAAGTCTCATAGGTCCAATAGCCTCATTAATCAGCATTTTGCAGTGACAAATAAATATTAATAGCAGTCATCCTTTACCATATTCTCCAAGCACAATGTTATGCACAGTAAGTTATATGAACAAACTGTGTGCCACAAGGTATGCCAAAAGAACAATAAATGTATAATTTGGAATCGTGTGTGTATATATATATATATATATATATACACTACCGGTCAAAGGTTTTAGAACACCTCAATTTTTCCACTTTTTATTGAAATTTACGCAGTTTAACGTCCAGTGAATAACCTGAAATGGTACAAAGGTGTCATGTATGCAGTGCAAATGTTCACCGTTGTATCCCTACACCGGGACCGGGTTGTATCCCTACGCCAGAGCTCGGATGGCGCTGCTGTGAATCGGGCCTTGATCGGCAGAGTGAATAAACGCGTACGACAATTGATCGCAGTTTGTCGAGATACTTTACATGGCGACGAAGGTAAACATCTAGACCATGACATCTTTCGGCCATATCGATGAATTCGACCCTCATGAGGGGGATTTTGACACGTATTCTGAGCGATTGTCTTTCTACTTCGAGGCGAACGGCATTGCGACCGAAGGCCTGATGAAGGCCGTCTTCCTGTCCGTTTGCGGAGGTGAGACGTTCACACTCGTTAAAAACCTGATTCGGCCTCGGACAATCCAGGAGCTCACGTATGCAGAGCTCAAGGCCGCTTTGAAGGAACATTGCAACCCATCTCCTTCAGTCATCCTGTGTCGGTTTAATTTTTACATGTGCAGACAGCAGCAAGGTCAGTCGATCGCAGACTTCATTGCACACCTCAAAAAACTGTCACATCTGTGTGAGTTTGGGGACACGATTGATGACATGCTTCGTGATTTGCTGGTGGTTGGCATGTCCGATGACCGCACTCGTAGACGCCTGCTTGCTGAGAGAAGACTGACGTTCCAAAATGCCAGAGACACCGCAATTTCCATGGAAAGTGCTGAACGCAACGCTACAAGCATCGGTGCCACTCGCTCATCTGGTACCAGCCCTGCTGTGAATCGGTTGGATCATGTTCAGCCACAACGTTGGAACAAGGCTCCTCGTCAGAAGCCAGTGCAGTCTCAAACCCACAACAACTGTTTTCGGTGCAACGGAAAGCACCCTCCGGAGACGTGTCGGTTCAAAGATGCCACCTGCCATTTCTGTTCGAAAACTGGCCATATTGCTCCAGCTTGCATCACTCGCAAATCGGGAAAAGGAAAAGCTGCTGACAAGATTCATCAGTTTATCGGTTCGGAGGAACCCGAGCTTGACCAGGTGAGCTCTGTTTCCGACAACTCAGAATCGTATGACCTGCTTCATATTGATTCTCACCATAGGCGGGACCCTCTTCTTGCCAATGTTGTCGTCAACAATCGACCATTGCAAATGGAGGTCGACACTGGTGCGGCCGTCTCGCTCATCAGCCATGCTGTTTTCACAAACCTGTGGAGTGATGCTGACCGACCTCATCTGAAACCTACTACCTATGGACTCTCCACCTATACAGGTGAGAAGATTGTTCCCTGCGGTACATGTGATGTCACGGTGGGCTACGATAACCGTGAGTTTCACCTACCCCTGATCGTCATTCCTGGAAAGGGCCCTTCCTTACTCGGCAGGAACTGGTTGAGCATAATTCGACTGAAGTGGGAAAGCATTCATCAACTCCGGGCAGCCAACGTTTCTCCTACCGCAGCATACACACTAAAAAATGTGCTGGATACGTACCCGGATGTCTTCAAGGATGAGCTTGGAACCTTGAAAGGACATACGGCTAAACTCAGGGTTGACCGGGATGCCAATCCTATATTTTGCAGGGCTCGCCCAGTCCCTTTCGCCCTGCGTGAGCGGATTGACAAGGAACTGGATCATCTTGAAAATCTGGGGATCATCGAGCAAATCCAGTATGCCGAATGGGCGGCGCCCATCGTTCCAGTCATAAAATCGGACCAGTCCATCCGCATATGTGGAGATTATAAAATGACCGTGAACAGGTGTTCTTCATTGGATAAATATCCAATCCCGAGGATCGAAGACCTCTATGCTCGTCTCACGGGAGGCAAGACTTTTACGAAACTCGATCTCAAATCCGCCTATCTACAGCTCTGCTTGGACGAGAATTCGAAACAGTATCTTACCATCAACACGCATCGTGGGTTGTATAGGTACCACCGACTTAGTTTTGGAGTGAAATCTGCACCTGGAATTTATCAGCGTGTCATGGACAGTTTGTTTGCCGCCGAACGCAACGTCGTTTGTTACCAGGATGATATTCTGGTTACTGGTCGTACGGACGCGGAACATCTACAGAACCTGGAGAGAGTTCTGAAGAAGATTTCGGACTCCGGCCTACGTTTGCGTCGAGACAAGTGCAAGTTTATGGTGCCATCAGTCACGTACCTGGGTCATACGATTGATGCCGAGGGTCTACACCCGACAGATGAGAAAGTCCGAGCTATCAAGGATGCTCCTTCTCCACGAGATGTGACCGAATTGAAGTCATACCTCGGTTTGCTTCAGTTCTATGGTCGTTACATCCCGAATGTGACCGACGTTTTGGGCCCCCTTTATCGGCTTTTGAGGAAAGGAGTCTCCTGGAGCTGGGGGTCTAGTGAACAATCAGCATTCCAGACCTCTAAGGATCTGCTCAAATCGTCCAATGTTCTCGTTCATTTTGATCCAGAGAAGGATCTTGTGCTGACATGCGATGCCTGTCGGTATGGAGTGGGGAGTGTATTATCGCACGTGATGCCTGATGGTACAGAAAGACCGGTTGCATTTGCATCCAGAACGTTGACCCCGGCAGAGAAAAACTATTCCCAACTTGACAAGGAAGGATTGGGAATCGTTTTCGGCGTTGGCAAATTTCGCCAGTACCTTCTTGGACATCATTTCACGATTCGCACTGATCACAAGCCGCTGATCAGTCTGTTTGGTCCAACTAAGGCGACATCTGACACACTACCGCCCAGGATCATCCGCTGGTCCCTGTTTCTCGCTGCTTATGACTACACCATATGTTATAAGCCCGGTTCGTCTATCACAAATGCAGATGCCATGAGTCGGTTACCCCTTCCAGAATCCGTTGATGATTCGCCTACACCAGGATCCATTATCGCACTGATGGATCATCTGGAAGATTGTGCTGTCGATTCTGGCCAGATCCGCACTCATACTCGACGAGACCCCGTTCTGTCCAGAACTGTCCAGGCTGTACAGCTTGGATGGCATTTGCTACCTGAGGGTGACCCAGATTTTGCGGCTTTTAAAGCACGTAAAAACGAACTCAGCGTGGAAAATGGTTGCCTACTCTGGGGATGTCGTGTCGTGATCCCGAAAAATCTGCGTTCCAGGGTCATGGATGAAATCCATGACTGTCACCCCGGGATTGTGAAGATGAAGTCACTCGCAAGAAACTATGTGTGGTGGCCGAATCTTGATGCTGATATCGAACATCATGTTCGACATTGTTACCCCTGCCAGAGCACCCGGAATACACCTGCGAAAGCGCCACTGCATCCCTGGGAATGGCCCAGCGAACCGTGGCATCGCCTACATCTCGATTATGCCGGGCCTATTAACGGCAGCATGATTCTAATAATTACGGACGCGCACACAAAATGGATTGATGCCTATGTGACGCGTGGTACTACGTCAGCCATTGTCATCGAAAGACTCAGACGCTGTTTCGCCACTCATGGTCTGCCCAGGATGATCGTGAGTGATAACGGTTCGTGTTTTTCCAGTACCGAGTTTGCCAAGTTCACACGTCGGAACGGCATCAAACATAAGTTTGTCAGCCCACATCACCAGGCTTCAAATGGCTTGGCCGAACGATCCGTGGGAATCATCAAATCCGGATTGCAGAAACTTCAGGAGGGAACCCTGGAAACAAAGCTGTCTCGTCTCCTGTTCAAATACCGCATCACGCCACAATCAACAACCGGTGCAGCTCCGTCTGAGTTATTGATGAAACGACACTTGAGATCGACACTTGACAATCTCAAACCAGACATATCATCAAATGTTTATCAAAGCCAGCTTAATCAAAAGTTGGTGCATGATAAGACGTCCAACAGTCGATGTATCAACATTGGAGATCCAGTGTTTGCCCGAAATTTTGGTGCAGGTGCGACGTGGCTACCGGGAGACATCATCGAGAAGCCAGGTCCACTGTCCAGTGTGATTCGCCTGCAGGACGGCCGCGAAATTCGTCGACATCAGGACCACATAACCTACCGTCACTGTGAGTCGATGGAGCCTGTAGCATCGTCACAGTCAGGACAACAGTTCGACCCGCCACTGCCGGAGATCGTCGTGGCCGCTCCAGCCGGCTCGGATGCCCCGAAAACCTCTGCAAACGCTACACCCTTCGTGGAGACCAAAGGAATCACCTCGGACTCTGTATCCACTGGTACACCGCGACCCAAAGGAATCACCTCGGACTCTGTATCCACTGGTACACCGCGACGCTCAATGCGTGAGAGAAAAGCACCCGACCGGTTGAATCTTTGAAGATGTTTTTTTTTCACGTTGACACATGTTCTATTTTCACGTATTTTCATTATTCTCATAACCGTTTGCACACATATTTTCACATGTTTTGGAAATGTTGCTTTTGAAATGTCAATTCTGGAAATCTAGCACGTATTGCTCTTGGTAATTTTGGACTTAAAGGGGAGGATGTCATGTATGCAGTGCAAATGTTCACCGTTGTATCCCTACACCGGGACCGGGTTGTATCCCTACGCCAGAGCTCGGATGGCGCTGCTGTGAATCGGGCCTTGATCGGCAGAGTGAATAAACGCGTACGACAATTGATCGCAGTTTGTCGAGATACTTTACAAAAGGTAAGCAGTAAACTTCTCGAGGTTTAAAAAAAAGTTTAGGTTAGCAAAAACGGGAAAATTATATAAATTGCACAATAATATTGTAAAAAAAAAAAGGCCTTCTTCAGGACACAAGTAATGGGTTAACAACTTACAGCTGTTCTGCAGCAATGTAAGTAAATTAAGCCTTGAACGTTGATGCAAACAATTCCTACAGGTGTCCCAACCTCTGCTGATTACTACATTACAAACCCCCTGTCTGTATAAAAGCAGTATTGGAACAGACTGATATTACACCCTCTGAAGCATTATTTGGACAATATTGCACTGCAGGAAGTAGTATATTGGAAACTGGAGGAAACTCTGAGAGGCAGAGGTCTGGCAGACCCAAAGCCACAACAGAATCAGAAGACAAGTTTCTGAGAGTCAACAGCTTGCGTGATAGACGGCTCACAGGACAACAGCTTCAAGCACAGCTTAACACTGGTCGAAGTAAGCAAGTCTCAGTTTCAACTGTGAAGAGAAGACTTCGAGCTGCAGGTTTGACAGGTCGAGTGGCAGTAAGAAAGCCATTGCTAAGATGGCAAAATAAGAAAAAGCGGCTTGCCTGGGCCATGAAGCACCGCCAGTGGACTACTGAAGACTGGAAGAAGGTCTTATGGACCGATGAATCAAAATTTGAAATCTTTGGTTCATCACGCAGGGTTTTGTGCGCCGTCGAGTAGGCGAAAGGATTGTTCCTCAGTGTGTGACACCAACTGGCAAACATGGAGAAGGAAGCGTGATGGTCTCGGGCTCTTTTGCTGGATCTAGAGTCGGCGACTTGCACAGAGTGACTGGCACCCTGAACCAAAAGGCTACCACAGCATTTTGCAGCGCCATGCAATACCCTCTGGTATATGCCTCGTTGGTCAGGGGTTCATCCTATAGCAAGATAATGACCCTAAACACACCTCCAGGCTATGTCAAAACTACCTTCGAGGAAAAGAACAAGACAGTAGACTTCAGATCATGGAATGGCCAGCACAGTCTCCAGACTTAAACCCAATCGAGCTGGTTTGGGATGAACTGGACAGAAGGGTCAAAGCAAAGCAACCTACAAGTGCAACACATTTGTGGGAACTTCTGCAACAGTGTTGGGAAGAACTTCCTGAACAATATTTGATTTCCATTGTAGAAACAATGCCACGAGTGTGTTCGGCGGTTATATCTGCAAAAGGGGGCTGCTTTGCTGAGTCAAAAATTTAAATTAAATTTTGTTAAACAAAATGATTCTATGATTTCTTTTTTAATATCTCCAATTGTTTATGTGTTCTATGCTTCATTTCAGGGTACATTGAGACATTAAACTGCGTAAGTTTCAATAAAAACTGGAAAAATTGAGGTGTTCTAAAACTTTTGACCGGTGGTGTATATATATATATATACAGTCACGTGAAAAAGTAAGTACACCCCATGTAAAGTTTTGACTATTTCAACATATTTCAACATACAGCTATTTGATCTTCATTTCAACAATATTGATTAGATAAAGGTGATATAATATCACAAATATCATGAAACATTTACATTTTGTAGTCCATTGTATAATTTAAAAGAAACATCTATCTATAATTCCAGTAATCTCTGTGTGTGTGTGTGTCTGTGTGTGTGTGTGTGTGTTTGTCTGTGACCGCTGTTTCTCGACAACCACGGGTCCGATCTAATTGAAACTTGCCAGATATATTGCTGGGGACCTGAGGATGTGCCTTTTCAAGGTTTCATATTAATCGGAGAAGTAGTTACCGAGCTATGGCGATTTATTTACCAAACTAATCACAGAACAGGTTGCGGGGTAGGCCACCCAATCACAGAACACGTTGTTGCGTAGGCGTGGCCGATGTGAGAGCGCGTGCGCCATTACGGATAGTAATTCAATTAAAAACATAAAAACATTGTCCCAATTCAGTCAGAGCGAAGGGCGTTGTTTTTTTTGTTTTTTTTCCCCACGCACGATCACGCGAAAGCGAAGAGCGTTTTATTTTTCCCCTAAAATTCAGTCGCCGGACGGTGAAAGTTTTTTTTTTTGGGCAGCTACTGGCAGCCACGTACGGCCAATCACAGGACACGTTGTTGTGTCGACGTGCCGTGTTGTTTTCCCTCGCGGTTTGGAATGTTTTTCCTTTTCATTTTTTTTCTCTTCTCTTTCTACTTTTCCTTGCGATTAAATTGCAAAAAGCCAAAATACGTTGGCGCTAATTGAAGCGTTTTATTTTTCCCCTAAAATTCAGTCGCCGGACGGTGAAAGTTTTTTTTTTTGGGCAGCTACTGGCAGCCACGTACGGCAAATCACAGGACACGTTGTTGTGTCGACGTGCCGTGTTGTTTTCCCTCGCGGTTTGGAATGTTTTTCCTTTTCATTTTTTTTTCTCTTCTCTTTCTACTTTTCCTTGCGATTAAATTGCAAAAAGCCAAAATACGTTGGCGCTAATTGAAGCGTTTTATTTTTCCCCTAAAATTCAGTCGCCGGACGGTGAAAGTTTTTTTTTTTGGGCAGCTACTGGCAGCCACGTACGGCCAATCACAGGACACGTTGTTGTGTCGACGTGCCGTGTTGTTTTCCCTCGCGGTTTGGAATGTTTTTCCTTTTCATTTTTTTTTCTCTTCTCTTTCTACTTTTCCTTGCGATTAAATTGCAAAAAGCCAAAATACGTTGGCTAATTGAATAATTGGGCATTAACACTAAATGGCGAATAATCGTAACTGCGATATGCGAACTTCCGGACAGTGAAGACTTCACTTCCGGCCTTACGAAAGTGACGACTAACTGTCTCGATTGTATCTTACCACTGTCTTATTGTTAGATCTATCTATTCTATCTTATCTATATTATACTTACCGTCTATATACTTACTGTCTATCTTATAGATAGATTGTAGATAAAGACAATGCCCCAATCGAGTCGTCGTTTATGAGAACGAAGGAACGAAGCTGCACGTCGTACACGCGCAATGGAATCTGACGAAGAACGAGCTGCTCGCCTGACATGCGACGTTACGCGCGTGAGAAGACGTCGTGCAGCTGAAAGGGATGAAGAACGGACTGCTCGCTTGGCAGACAACACTGGACGCGTGACAAGGCGTCGTGCAGCTGAAACGGATGAAGAACGGACTGCTCGCTTGGCAGACAACACTGGACGCGAGGCAAGGCGTCGTGCAGAAGAAACGGATGAAGAACGGACTGCTCGCTTGGCAGACAACACTGGACGCGAGGCAAGGCTTCGTGCAGAAGAAACGGATGAAGAACGGACTGCTCGCTTGGCAGACAACACTGGACGCGAGGCAAGGCGTCGTGCAGAAGAAACGGATGAAGAACAGACTGCTCGCTTGGCAGACAACACTGGACGCGAGACAAGGCGTCGTGCAGAAGAAACGGATGAAGAACGCGCTGCTCGCTTGACACGCGACGTTACGCGCGTGACAAGCCGTCGTGCAGCTGAAACGGATGAAGAACGGACTGCTCGCTTGGCAGACAACACTGGACGCATGACAAGGCGTCGTGCAGAAGAAACGGATGAAGAACGGACTGCTCGCTTGGCAGACAACACTGGACGCGAGGCAAGGCGTCGTGCAGAAGAAACGGATGAAGAACGGACTGCTCGCTTGGCAGACAACACTGAACGCGAGGCAAGGCGTCGTGCAGAAGAAATCCCTCACCAGCGAGAAGACCGGCAAGTAAGGGATGCCCTGCGCCATCAGGATGTACACCGTGTGAGACTAGAGCAGGCTCACCATGACAATCGCAACCTTGCTCGATACGATGATACCGATTTCTTCCGAGAGGTACTTCATGGTGAGTACAGGCACGCGTTGAGCAGGACCTCAATATTTCAATGCACTAAATGCTCGCATTGTGCTGCTTTGGTGTGGAATGAGGAGAGAAGAGGATTTTGCTGCAACCACGGCAAGGTCGATCTTATGCATGATCCTACGAATCCAAAACCCGGTTCAATTCCATCACAACCTCCAGATGCTATTAAAAACCTTTTCCTTAACCAGGACTTTGTGAAGCACGCGAAACAGTACAACAACGCGCTGGCAATGGCAAGTATCGGTGTCCGAGAGATACGTATGCCTGGCTTCAATCCTGGAGTGCGCATACAAGGTAAGGTTTACCATTACATTGGTGCTCCTCTTGCCGATCTGGGTTGTACCCCACGCTTTGCTCAGATCTACTTTCACGATCCAGCCCATGAGCTGGATTATCGTCGTGCCCACACCTCGAACAGTGGCCTGAATGAGCAGTTTTTGCTAAGAGCACAACAGGCCATTCATGAGTGCAACCCATACGTCCAGCAATTCAAATCAGCCATTGAGTATGTGGTTCATAATGATAGCGCCAATGAACTGAATATTGTGTTAACAGGTCGCACGCGGCGCCGAGACCTTCATCATGGTACCGTCAACCTTCCCTCACCAGACAGCGATGTGGCTGTCATTGCTCCAGGGGCAATGACAACAGAGCAGTTTGGAAGGCTGGCAGTCGCTGTTCACCTCAGAGGAGGAGGTTTACAGACAATAGACGCCATGCATCCAGCGTATGACCCACTATCATACATACTTCTGCTACCCTGCGGCTCTCAGGGGTACCACACTGAGTTGGCAGGGACAACGCCAACAACTTTCTACCGCTACCATCTACAAGTACGTGATCCTACTCATCACTTCAATCTACTGCTTCGTGGTGGAAAGTTGACACAGCAGTACGTATGCGACATGATGGCAAAAATTGAGTCGCACCGTCTCAATTGGATTCGCTGCAACCAGAAGTCAATTAAGGCAGAAAAGTATAAGATCATCGTTGATGCGTTGAACAGTGATGCTGAGGTGCTACCTGGACGCCTCACCATTCTGCCACCGTCAATTTATGGGTCGCCACGTTGGTATGCCAAAGAGTTTCAGGATGCAATGGCTTTAGTCCAAGTCAAGGGAAAACCAGACTTTTTCCTAACATTCACCTGCAACCCAAAGTGGCCAGAAATTAAAGAATCGGTTTTTGAGGGTCAGCCACCCAATGCAAGACCTGATATCATCGCCCGGGTGTTTCATATGAAGGTGGAAGCACTCCTCGCAGACATCCTCAAGCATGACATCTTGGGGCATGTGGACGCTTACGTGATGGTGAAGGAAACGCAAAAGCGTCACCTTCCCCATATACACATGCTCCTGACCGTGGTACCTCGCGACAAGCCCAGAACACCAGCAGATGTCGATCGCGTGGTCTCTGCTGAGATTCCTGACAGACTCACAAATCCGGAACTACACCGTATCGTGACATCACACATGATTCACGGCCCATGTGGGGAATGGAACATCTTGAGCCCTTGCATGGCAGACCGGAAGTGCACAAAGGACTATCCCAAAGCCCTACGACAAACGACAAGCTTCTCTGATGACTCCTATCCCCTGTACAGAAGACGGGCAGAAGCAGCACCTGGTGATCCCATCATGAAGACAATACGAGGCGGTGCTAACGTATTAGTTAACAATGCATGGGTTGTGCCTTACAATCCATATATTGTCCTCAGGTACGATGCTCACATCAACCTTGAGATCGTCTGTGCTGTCACCAGTGTCAAGTACCTGTACAAATACCTTGAAAAGGGCCCGGACCAGTGCCTGGTCAGACTAGAGCCTCATGAGAGGATGCGAGAGGCATTACGACATGATGAAGTGGCACGCTACGAACTAGGGCGTTACATCACCGCATCTGAGGGATACTGGCGCATATACGATTTCCCCATTCAAAGCAAGTACCCACCAGTCGAGATGCTGGCACTCCATCTACAGGATGAGCAGGTGATCACGTTCAATGACGAAGGTGCCGTACAGAACGTGGCAGAGTCAGGACCCCCTGCAACAACCCTCACCACCTTTTTCGAAGCCATGAATCTCCATCCACACATGCGTCATGTTCTATATCCAGATGTATTCCAACACTTCACCTACTTGAGGAAAAGGTTTCAATTGCGGAAGAGAAGGCTGAGTTTCCAGGATAACCGTAAGGCTGATACGGTTGGGCGGCTCCCCATTATTTCCGTCAACTCACATACTGCCGAGTTGTACTATCTCCGCATGCTACTGTACCGCGTGCCTGGCCCCACATGCTTTCAGGATCTCCGTCGTGTTGGTGGTAGGGTCATGGAGACCTATCTGGCAGCCTGCATTGCATATGGCATCGTTGACAATGACCAGGAGGTGGATTCTGTTATGGAAGAGGCTGCAAATATTGCATTTGGCCCTGCAGTCCGCGAAGTATTTGCCAACATGCTCATATTCGTTCTCAGAGGCAACCACGTGCAGTTCTGGGAAAGGCACAAGTATGTGCTGTGCGAGGACTTCATGCGTGCAGCAGGTGTGAATGAACCAAATGGACGCATTGTGAGTGAAGTGCTACTAGAGCTGAGGAACAAAGTTGAGTGCCACGGCTTTTCGCTCAGTAAGACCTTTGGCCTTCCTGAGCCTGAACCAGTTCATTTCCAGTCTCGCATTCCGCGCGTCATCGAGCACGAAACAGTGCACAATATAGGAGAACTTGAGGCTCACATCGCTCAAACAGAGTGCCTTCTTAATGACGAGCAGCGCGTTGTTGTCGATAAAGTGATGAGGAGTGTGGAACACGGACATGGCTGCATGCTTGCAGTTGATGCAAGTGGTGGGACTGGGAAAACATTCACATTGTCTCATATACTCAACAAAGTGCGAGCAATGGGCAAAGTGGCTCTTGCAACTGCTGCAAGTGGTATTGCAGCTACTCTGCTGCCTAAAGGGGCCACCTTCCATAGTAGGACCAAGTGTCCTCTCATTCTCACTGATGAGTCCACTTGCAACATCAGTGAAAATGACACCACTGCAGCACTCATACGCATGACTAATCTAATGGTGGTGGATGAGGTTTCAATGATGGATCGTCGCGCATTGGAGGCAGCAGATCGAACATTCCAGTGGCTTCGGGGCTCAGAGGAACCATTTGGCGGCATCACAATGGTTTTCAGTGGTGACTGGAGGCAGATCCTTACTGTTGTGCCACACGGTAGCCGTATTGACATAGTTGGAAGGTGCTTCAAGAGCTCATACCTGTGGAGAAAAGTGCAGATACTTCGTCTCAGAGTAAACATGAGGATCATGCAGGGTGCTGGAGAACAACAGGACGAATCTGATTTTGCAAAATTCCTGCTGGATCTGGGTGAAGGGAAGATTCTTGTCAATCCAGAAGAGGGTGAATTTGCTATTGAGCTCAGGGAACCGCTCATTCTTCCAGGTGAAAAACTTCAGGATATTGTCACTTGGGTGTACGAAGACTTGCATAACAACATTAGCAACCCCAAGTGGCTATGCGAGCGTGTTATACTATGTCCGACCAATTCCGAAGTCGATCAGGTAAATGCCTACATGACGACCATATTTCCAGGGGAGGAACATGTTTGCTGTAGCGTCGATACAGCGGAATCTGAGGGTGATCATTTGTATCCGCCTGAGTTCCTGAACACCCTCTGTCCATCTGGTATGCCTCCACATCGAATCTCTCTCAAGGTGGGTATGGTAATCATGCTGCTGCGAAACTTCGACCAGCAAAGCGGGCACTGCAATGGCTCAAGGTACATCATACTTCAGATCCTTCCAAATCTGTTGGTTGCAAAATCTGTGATGGGTGTCAATTCTGGACGCACATTGCTCATTCCACGCATAACCTTGAGTCCATCTGACAACATGTTCCCGTTCACTCTGCGGCGTCGGCAGTTTCCGGTACGACCCTGCTTTGCCATGACTGTGAATAAATCCCAAGGACAGTCGCTACACCATGTTGGGATCTTCTGCACAAGAGACTTCTTCAGCCATGGTCAGTTCTACGTGGCGGCCAGTAGGGTTGGCAGTTCCAGCAGCCTCCGCATTCTTGCCCTGGACGAGGAAACAAAGAAGAAGCGCCGTTTCCTCAGCAATGTTGTTTATGAAGAGGTGCTAACGAGATAAAGGTGTGTACAATGTACATGTAGACAATTTTTATTATTATTTATTTATTGAAGAAAAAATGCTTCGAAAAGAATTCATCAAAAAACGTGCACAACTTTTTTTGGCAGTCGTACACCATGTTAGGATCTCCTGGAGAAGTGCCGTTTCCTCAGCAATGTTGTTTATGAAGAGCTGCTAACGAGATACTGGTGTGTACATGTGGACACTTTTTATTATTTATTTATTGATTGAAGAAAAATTGTTTCGAAAAGAATTCATCAAAAAAAGTGCACAACTTCTTTTGGCAGTCGCTACACCATGTTGGGATCTTCTGCCCAAGAGATTTCTTCAGCCATTGTCAGTTCTACGTGGCGGCCTGTAGGGTTGGCAGATCCAGCAGCCTCCGCATTCTTGCCCAGGACGACGAAACAAAGAAGAAGCGCCGTTTCCTCAGCAATGTTGTTTATGAAGAGGTGCTAACGACATAAAGGTGTGTACAATGTACATGTAGACAATTTTTATTATTATTTATTTATTGAAGAAAAAATGTTTTGAAAAGAATTCATCAAAAAACGTGCACAACTTTTTTTGGCAGTCGTACACCATGTTAGGATCTCCTGGAGAAGTGCCGTTTCCTCAGCAATGTTGTTTATGAAGAGCTGCTAACGAGATACTGGTGTGTACATGTGGACACTTTTTATTATTTATTTATTGATTGAAGAAAAATTGTTTCGAAAAGAATTCATCAAAATAAGTGCACAACTTATTTTGGCAGTCGCTACACCATGTTGGGATCTTCTGCCCAAGAGACTTCTTCAGCCATTGTCAGTTCTACGTGGCGGCCTGTAGGGTTGGCAGATCCAGCAGCCTCCGCATTCTTGCCCAGGACGACGAAACAAAGAAGAAGCGCCGTTTCCTCAGCAATGTTGTTTATGCAGAGGTGCTAACGACATAAAGGTGTGTACAATGTACATGTAGACAATTTTTATTATTATTTATTTATTGAAGAAAAATTGTTTCGAAAAGAATTCATCAAAAAAATGCACAACTTTTTTTGGCAGTCGTACACCATGTTAGGATCTCCTGGAGAAGTGCCGTTTCCTCAGCAATGTTGTTTATGAAGAGCTGCTAACGACATACAGGTGTGTACATGTGGACAATTTTTATTATTTATTTATTGATTGAAGAAAAATTGTTTCGAAAAGAATTCATCAAAAAAAGTGCACAACTTCTTTTGGCAGTCGCTACACCATGTTGGGATATTCTGCCCAAGAGACTTCTTCAGCCATTGTCAGTTCTACGTGGCGGCCTGTAGGGTTGGCAGATCCAGCAGCCTCCGCATTCTTGCCCAGGACGAGGAAACAAAGAAGAAGCGCCGTTTCCTCTGCAATGTTGTTTATGAAGAGGTGCTAACGACATAAAGGTGTGTACAATGTACATGTAGACAATTTTTATTATTATTTATTTATTGAAGAAAAATTGTTTCGAAAAGAATTCTGCTCTGTTTCAATTCTGTTTCAATTTGGTGGTATGCTTTGCAAACCTTTTTTTTTTTTAACTATTTTAAAACTAAAACAATTCGAACATGGAATACATACTGACACTGCACTTTCAGGTCTCCTACAAATCCTACCCTGTCGCCTCACCGTGGCGTAGGAGTGGCAATGGTCAATGGCATCGAATGTCATGGCTAGCAAAGACAGGGAGGTAAACTTGATTTAAATTTGGAAATTTTTTTTTTTTTTTTTTTTTGGCAAGGAACGGGCACCCACATACGGGCACGTCCTAGTAAATGAAAATTTCGCATGTGGAAAAAGTAAGTACACCCCTACATTTATCACTACTTCAAATACCTAAAATTAGAATCAGATGCACCAGCTCAGGTGCAAATGATTAGAACATCGTTGGAGAGGATCTTGGAGGAACCTGTCTTATTTAAGCCTCAGACATTTAGTTTGGTTTGCTCTTTGTTGTTGAAGTGTGCGGCGTCACCATGCCAAGATCAAAAGAGCTCTCTGAGGCCTTCAGAAAGAAGGTTATAGATTCCTACGAGTCTGGGAAGGGATTTAAAAGATCTCCAAACAATTTGAAATCAATCATTCGACTGTCTGGAAGATCATCTACAAGTGGAGAAGATTCCAAACAACTGCCAACTTGTTCAGGCCAGGCCGCCCCAGCAAGTTCAGCCCGAGAGCAGACCGCAAGATGCTGAAAGAAGTCTCTAAGAACCCCAGAATGTCATCACGGGACCTTCAGGTAGCTGTTGCCACTGTTGATGTCAAAGTGCACGAGTCTACCATTAGAAAGAGGCTGCACAAATTTGATCTACATGGGAGGTGTGTCAGGAGGAAACTTTTGCTGTCCAGAAAGAACATCAGGGCAAGACTAAAGTTTGCCAATGAACACCTCGGCAAAGACCAGCACTTCTGGAACAATGTGCTCTGGACATATGAGTCAAAGGTAGAGCTATTTGGCCATAGTACCAGAAGACATGTTTGGCAAAAACCAAAGACAGCATTTGACCGCAAGAACCTGATACCAACTGTAAAGCATGGTGGTGGAAATATTATGGATTGGGGCAGCTTTGCTGCATCAGGGCCTGGGCAGCTCACCATCATATAATCCACTATGAATTCTTCATTGTACCAGAAGGTGCTTGAGGATAATGTGAGGCCATCTATCAGAACGTTGAAGCTCAACCGAAGGCGGACCTTGCAACATGACAATGACCCTAAACATACCAGTAAATCCACCAAGGAATGGCTGAAAAGAAAGAAATGGAGGGTTCTGGAATGGCCAATTCAAAGCCTGGATCTAAATCCCATCGAGATGTTGTAGGGGGATTTGAAACGAGCTGTGCATGCAAGAAACCCCTCAAACATCACACAGCTGAAAGAATTCTGCATGGAGGAGTGGGCAAAAATTTCTCCCAGTCGATGTCAGAGACTGGTAGACAGTTATAAGAAATGCCTACTTGAGGTTGTTTCTGCCAAAGGGGGCAATACCACCTATTAGAGCCAAGGGTGTACTTACTTTTTCCACATGCGAAATTTGCATTTATGTTTATTTAAATTATACAATGGACTACAAAATGTAAATGTTTCATGATATTTGTTATATTATATCACCTTTATTTATCAATATTGTTGAAATGGCTGAAAGTATTGAAATGGTTGAAATGTATGAAAGGCTGAAAATGGCTGAAAATACTGAAAGTATGAAAGCTGAAAGTAAAAAATGAAGATCAAATAGCTGTATGTTGAAATATATTGAAAAAGTCAAAACTTTACATGGGGTGTACTTACTTTTTCACGTGACTGTATATATGTGTATATACATATATAACTGTGAGAAATATCAGAAACTCCACAATACGAGCAGGGTGCCTCATTTGTATTAAATAAATAATCGGAAGAAATTAAATAAGTAGCGGACGTAGCTTCAAGACGGTCGATCTTTTATTTTCTGACAAGCTTTTGACCAAACAGGCCATCTTCTCAGTCTACAAGAACAGCAGGCATGCATATAAGACTGGCAGGTATGATGTTGATATATGAATAAAATATATACAAAAAGAAGAGACATCGTTAAGGATTATCTTCCTCAAGTTCAACGAAACCCGGAAAAACATAGCCTATATACTCGTAAAAAAACATCGAAAAGGATGGGTTGGAACAGTTTATTCGACGGCATAGCCCCGTGAGCATGCCAAAGTCTGAAGCCTCGGCCTAGTGGCAGGTGTGCTTATATCATTTTTATTTATTAGACTTCCAACGGACATAAGTGAACTCATTTTACTATGCACTCGTTGAACAACACGTGAGAGTGAATGAATGCAAAATCGTTTTAAGGCCATTTTCCCCGCTAGAGCGGGGGTTAGCCTTGCGGGCCCCATGACAATCATGGTTCCTTGTTTGAGGCAATGTTTTTATGGCCGGATGCCATTCCTGACGCCAACCCTTAGTCGCCTCTTACGATGCGCAGGGATACAGTGTACCTTCACTCACGTGAGAGTGAAGTTGTGAAATTCTCTGCACCTTGTATTTATTGTTATTTTTAAAAAACGTTTCTGTACACCGCCCTTGATGCTCGGTTTGCAAGCCACCATCTACAATTCCAGTTGAACAGACATAATTACTCTTTTATGGAAAATGTATTTCGTGTTTGTGTTATCCTCAAAGTAGACCGTAGTGAAAACACATTCGTGTTGAAAGATTGGCCTTTAAAACCTTCCCTCATGAAGGGGGACAGACATCTGCACAAACACACAAACTGACATTGTGTTTTATATGGTAGATATGGCTCCGATGAAAATGGACCAATTAGCACAATATAAAAGCACTAAGTACCATCTGCCGTCCTTTGACTCTGCTGGCCTTTCTACAACCCATACTGCCATTTATACGAGGTTTTGTGGGTTTGCTATACATATAGCCTCGCAGACAGGTCAGCAAAGGGGTGCCTGGAAGGAACAATCTACATGGGTAGGGGAAGGGTTAGGAGACCACCCTGAAACGAAGGACAATCTCTTTACTATAGAAAGCCCCCCCCACCAACAGGTCTACACCTAAAACCCAACAGGTCTGCACAGACGTTTTACAAAGTAGTCACTTTCAATTTTTTTTTTTTTTTGCAGACCTGCAAAGAAAACATAATATTGTAATTGTATTGTTTTGAAATATCAAATACGGTATATTATCCTTCCCTTTAAAATATATCCTTTTCAATCTCGTGCTTCCCTCCAGCCCT
Organism: Myxine glutinosa; assembly: GCF_964187855.1. Classification (NCBI taxonomy): domain Eukaryota; kingdom Metazoa; phylum Chordata; class Myxini; order Myxiniformes; family Myxinidae; genus Myxine; species Myxine glutinosa. The sequence continues at coordinate 138,993,304 of NC_136261.1, forward strand.
TCCAAAAAGGTGTTCACCACCATCTCAGATGATCACCCATCTGCAACCATGATTTTTTTATACCCTCATTAACCCACCCCCAAACACACATCTTTCCACGTTAAAAAAAATTTCCTTCCTGAGAGTTTGCAGATATATCCATCTTGTCTGCCCTCTGTGACCTTCCCTCTCCCTTATTATTCCCACATCCCTTATATCTCCAAGTCTTATATCTGCAAGTATCTCCAAGTCCAAGAGACGAGATGGAAGGGAAGTGGTGTGAGAATGGTGAAGGGTAGGCAGGGACAGAAATACAAGTTTGTGTGGCAAGGGTGCCCGGAGGGCGTGAATGGTGTTGGTGTCCTGTTTTCTGAGGAGTTTGTAGACAGTGTGGTGAGTGTGACTAGAGTGAGTGAAAAGTTGATGATGGTGAAAATGATGATTGGAAAGCTCTTGGTGAACGTCATCTCGGGATATGCTCCGCAGGTTGGTCGAAGTGATGAAGAGAAGGACAAGTTCTGGTGTGCGATAGAGAAGCTGATGGAAAACATGAAAGATAAAGAAGTTGTTGTGGTAGGAGGAGACCTAAATGGACATGTGGGAAGGAGTATGGATGGTTTTGAGGGAGTTCATGGGGGTTACGGATATGGTGTGAGAAATGGAGAAGGTGAAAGGATTTTGGAGTTTGCTGATGGAGCTGGTTTGATGATTTGTAATACTCAGTTCCAGAAAGAGGATAATGAGCTTGTTACATACACGTCAGGTGGGTCGACGACAACCGTTGACTACCTGATGGTGCGTAGGCGAGATAGAGGGCACCTCCGGGACACAAAGGTGATCCCGGGGGAGGAGGCTGTTTCACAGCACCACTTGGTTGTCTGCGACATAAGGGTGAAAGGTGCGAGGAGAGCTCGGCGGGTGAAGTACCAACCGAGAATGAAGGTGTGGAGGTTGAAAGAGTTGACAGTGAGGAAGGCATTAAAAGAGAGGCTGAGTAGGGTAGAGGATGATGTGGTTGAGCTTGAAAGTGGTTGGATGTCAATGAAAGATAGTCTGTTGGGAGCCGTTGGTGAGGTATGTGGATGGACAAAAGGACCACCGAGGCACTCGGAAACATGGTGGTGGGATGACGAAGTTGGAAAGAGCATTGACGAGAAGAGGAAGAAGTTCAAGGAGTGGCAGAAGGTGAAGGATACGGGGGCAGTTGGTATTTCGCTTATTTTTCAAGATATTCCGCTCACAAGGTTCAGACATATATGGTGGTGGCCATCTTGGATTTTGACGTGGCGACCCAATTTTCAATAGCGTTCTTCCTTATGCCTAGATACACCCACACACCGGATTATAAGTTAGTAGTTCATTTATTTTTCAAGATATTCCGCTCACAAGGTTCAACGCACGCACGCACACACGGACGGAGGGGAAAACCACAGTCCCCCGTTCGCTCCGCGGTGCGACGGGGGACAATAATTTGTTTTCTCAATATTCTCATAATAAAGCTTTGTTCAACATTTGATGACAAAGCTCAAATGGTAAATTAAATTTCAGGTCAATTGGTAGAAAATTGATGATTTTGGTGATGCTGACCTTTGACCTTTTGACAAAATTATTAGTTTGTCTGCTCTATATTCTCATAATAAAGCTTTGTTGAACATTTAATGACAAAAAGGTTACGGCCCGGACAGACACACAAACACACACACACAAATGGAGTTGGATACTTTGAGACGTGGTAGGTCTCCGTTCCATCTCCTGAAACCATGTGTGGAGATAGCAGCCAACAACTTACATGCACACACACTCATGCACACATATACGTACACACACTCATACATATACACACGTACAAGAAGGTGGATAGTTTCAGACCTAGGAGGGCTCTGTTCCACCTTCTGAAACCCGCATATGGAGATAACAACCAACGAGACACACACACACACACAATTGCAAAGCCCAGTCTCCCGCTGCGTGGGGGGGGGGGGGGGGGAGACTGGCTGATAAATGATCATATTTTGATTTCAAATTCTTATTTTAAATGTATCACTAGTAGTGTCATTTCCAACATGATGAATCAGATATTTCAATTCAATCTCATGTAATTTCTGATAAAGTCCACTTCACATCTGCACGTTATGTTTGTTTAATCTGTGAAAGGTTTCAAACTCAAACAACTAAAGTCAACACATTTCAGATTTTCTCTCTCATCACAATGTCTGATCCAATATTTTAAACCGTATGACTCACACAAACGTACATTCAAAAGGTTCACAATTTATTTCACACGTATATGCACGCACGTAGATTGTACTCGAAGAGTTGTTTTTAATGTTTGTATAACGAGTGTACATCACAGCCTTTATGAAAGATCGGCATTTGTCTAAAATAACGCACACAAGTTACATGCCCGTCAATTTAAAATGCACAACATGTGCGGGACATGGCTGTCTGCTAGGTTTCTGCTTCGAACTCGATTTTGTTTCTGCTTCTAAATCCATTTCAATCAGGGAACAAGGTACTAACAATGGTAACGAAACACTCATTATTAAATAAGCTGCGATATATATATATATATAAATACAGTGCATTCAGAAAGTATTCAGCCCCCTTCACGTTTTTCACATTTTGTTATGTTGCAGCCTTATGCTGAAATCGTTTAAATTCATTTTTTCCCTCATCAATCTACACTCAATACCCCATGATGACAAAGAGAAAGCAGGATTTTAGAAAGTTTTTCAAATTTATTAAAAAGAAAAAACTGAAATATCACATTTACATAAGTATTCAGACCCTTTGCTATGACACTTGAAATTTAGCTCAGGTGCCTCCCATTTCTCTTGCTCACACATGAAAGCTCACAGAATCTTGTTTCTCACAGTCTGAGAGGCCTTTAGGTGCTTTTTGCAAACTCCAAGCGGGCTTTCATGTGTCTTTCACTGAGGAGAGGCTTCCGTCTGGCCACTCTGCCATAAAGCCCAGATCGGTTGAGTGTTGCAGTGATGGTTGTCCTTCTGGAAGTTTCTCCCATCTCCACACAGGATCTCTGGAGCTCAGCCAGAGTGACCATCGGGTTCTTGGTCACCTCTATTACCAAGGCCCTTCTCCCCCGATTGCTCAGTTTGGCCGGGCGGCCAGCTCTAGGAAGAGTCCTGGTTGTTCCAAACATCTTCCATTTAAGAATTATGGAGGCCACTGTGCTCCTGGGAACCTTCAATGCAGCAGCAAATTTTTTTGTAGGCTTCCCCAGATCTGTGCCTCGACACAATCCTGTCTCTGAGCAGGTGTGTGCCTTTCCAAATCTTGTCCAATCAATTGAATTTACCCCAGGTGGACTCCAATCAAGGTGTCGAAACATCTCAAAGATGATCAAGAGAAATGGAAGGCACCTGAGCTAAATTTCAAGTGTCATAGCAAAGGGTCTGAATACTTATGTAAATGTGATATTTCAGTTTTTCTTTTTAATAAATTTGCAAAACTTTCTAAAATCCTGTTTTCTCTTTGTCATCATGGGGTATTGAGTGTAGATTGATGAGAGAAAAAATGAATTTAAACGATTTCAGCATAAGGCTGCAACATAACAAAATGTGACAAAAGTGAAGGGGTCTGAATACTTTATGAATACACTGTACATACATACATACATACATGTGAGGAGGTGTGTGTCAGTGTGAAGCTTTTTCTTTTCTTTAATTCCATACCCCTTGACCAATCTTCACCAAATTTTGCATACGTGCTGGGGGTACCCAGGGACAGGTCATGGGTACAACCCCGCCACCCCACCTCCCGCAAGGCAATTCTCTATGTGTATGCATGCCGGAAAATCAAGCAAATGACATCAAAAAAGGAAATGAGGACATTTGGTCCATCGTTGCCGTGGTGCACTCTCGGGTTTTACTGCAGCTTTAAACATCAATATCCCTGATGGTTTCCTGAAGTCTAAGTAACCCAATCTTGATGGGGTAACCCAGCTTGTATGAATATAAGCACGAGTTAAATGCACATCAGTGAGAGCTCTGTTTAACCAACATAATTCCATCGCTTTCACAATGTCATAATAAAAATCGAAGTCACGTTTAAACATTTATGAGGAGGAGTGATGAGTAAGGTTAGGCCTGACGTAAACATTTTCATTGAAGAAATGATTGAAATCAATTTTTTTTATTCGATTTATTTCCTTCCTTTTACTGAAATCTCATTACTTTTCACATTGTTCTAAAACCTGTACATACTGCATTTTGAATAACGACAGTTGTAGACACCAGTGGACTCATTAAGTTAATTAAAAGATTAGTAGACGATGGACAAATAAAGGAAGTATAAGGATTCTGTTCCACAATGTAAAAAGCATTTTTCTCCAGAGCCGTTTTGCCATATTTTTAACGTCTAAACGAAACAGTTTTCCTGATTTGAAAATTTACATTTATTGGGAGGCTGAACCTAAATATTAGTCAGGTTCACTATGTTTTTTTCGTTCAAAATCATGGTAGATTAGCAAACCTATACATTTTTGGAAACGTTATTACATGGAAAATCTGAAAATCAATGTTTACATTTGCCAATTCCGACCAATTCGATTCGACCAATTCGACCATTCGACCAATCGCTTCGATCAACCATTCGACCATTCGATCGATTCGATTCGATTAGATTCATCGAATTCGATTCGATCGACCATTCGACCAATTCGATTTGCCAACCAATTTGACCGACCTTTGCTTGTGTGGAACGGACTGTGAAAACGATGCGGACTATATTGTCGGATACGACACACAGGACAGTGATGACGAACTCTAAATGGCATATTCTGTAATCGTGTATGTTTGATGCCATTGACTGCCTGTGTATATTTTGTCATTGACTGCCTGTGTAGATGTGAAGTTATACTGACTGCATGTGTATATATGATTTTGCTGACTGCCTGTGTATGTTTGGTGATATGAATTATTGTGACACATTTTGATGTTATTAACTGCCTGTACAAAATGATAACATGTATTTGATTATGCAACTTATCGCGAATATAAAGACAGTATTTTGCAATTCAAAACCTTTGATTCGTGTCTTACCATTCCCCATAGCACTAATTTGATACTTTCATTGGGTTCCTTGTTCCTGAAAATATCGGTTTGGTATATTTTAAAAAGTTTTTAGGGTAATTAGAGGCAGAAATAGAACAAAATATGTATTTTACAGTGGCCATTTTGAAAATCCAAAATGGCCGCCATACAGGTATCTCTCCAAATGTAAACATTGATTTTTAGTTTCCTTATGCTATAACCTTTCCAAAAATGTATAGGTTTGCTAATCTACCATGATTTTGAACGAAATATAATTTATTGACATAGTGAACCTGACTATAATGAGGTTGTAAATCTTTTCCATATGAACAAACGGCCTTTGTTATTGCAGTGTACATGTGAATGTCTCACACTGAGATGATGCGAAATTTACTTCAATGGAATGGTTGCAATCAAAACAAATATATTTCATTGCAAACAGGTTCGTAAAATTCTTTGCTTATTAACTAAGGTGTGAAACTACTTAATATGCTGCAGTTGGTCATCATGAAATATGAATGACATAATGTGACACTATTCATTTTGAGAAAGTAGGAAAGAACCCGTCCTGATGGATGGATTCATTCCCCCGGAATGATAGGTAATACCCGCTTCACCGGGAGGGGCACTATGCAATACATATCTACATAGAGAAAAACTGGGGTCCTCCCCTAAACCCGAACTATGAATATATTTTGCTACGAAAAAACCTTCCCCCACACACCCCGAGTACAACCATCAGTTTTCAAGTCATTCTGTCCGGTGGTTGAAGGAGTGCAATGAAATCAAACACAAACACAGGCGCTTCTGCAGTTACAGTATGACCAGCGAACAACCCATCCTTATGGACGGGATAATTTCCCCAGAATGAAGGACGGTTTAATTCCCCCATAATCGACATATTTTAGTATGACTGGTAATATCCCCTCTCACCGATAGCAGCACTTTTTTATTTTTTTTGTATACAAGATCGAGGCTCGTGAAAGAGCTAACATTAATCACACAAAAAGTCAAACCGACACACAAAACGCAAAATAAGGGGAGCGGTAGACAAGATGAGGAGGGAGGGGGAAGGACGGACACAAACACAACATTTGAGCACAGGACATCGAGAGAACTGTGGGAGGGAGAGGGCTTAGGGGGAGGTGGGAGAGGTATAAAACGTATGGGCACTGCAAGGATTTCCAGGAAAGAAGTTGGAATTTTAAAAAAGTGTATCTGGGGTGAAAATTAGCGGGGGAGGAAAAGATCAAGGTTTTCGATCAAGGATCAAGGGGAAGACAAGAGATGGTGGTGAACAGCTGTTTTAAAAACCTGGAGGGAGTAGTGGGATTGAAGGGAGTGGGGGAGTTTGTTCCAAAGGCGGGAGAAAAGAATATATTTTGACCGGAATATATTTACATCGAGAGAATTGGGGTCCTCGCCCAACCCTGAACACCAGGACTATTCATTTTGTTTACACCAAAAACCTCCTGTATACAATCACAAGTTTTGAAGTCATTCCATCCAGATGTTTGGGAGTGCATACAAGTCAAACAAACACACAAACAAACGCACAAACAGAAACTTCCCAAACCATAGTATGATTCTCTGACCATTTAGTAGTCGTATATTACAGGGTGCTCCAAAAAGACCTGGACAAATTTGGTTGTTAATATATTAAGTACCACAAATGATACAATGATACCCCTTGGTTTTATATGATACAGAAGCTCATAAAGTTCTTTATTTTCAGGTCTAGTGGTTTAATGGCGAAATGGAAATGGTGACTCAAGAGGATAAAGCTCAGTGCGTTGAATGGTTCATCGATAAGAGATCCGACACACAAGTTCAGCGTAATTTCCGTACAAGGTATGCAAGGAATCCGCCATCGCGGACTAGTATCAGAGATTGGTACAATAAGTTGAAGGAGACTGGAAGTTGTCAGAAACAGAACAGTACCAGTTGATCAAGCACAAGTGCAGCAGACGTTGAATGAGTACATGAACCACTTCAACAAAGTTCCAGAAAATCAACCCTACGCACATCCAGAGAACTGGGACTACCAACCACAACTGTACACAGGATTTTACATTAAAGACCAAAGCTTTTACTTATAATGTGCAGATTCTGCAGGAACTTAAACCAAATGATGGACCCAAACACAAGGCGCTTGCCTTTGAAATGCTCAGGCGTGTAGAGGATGACGAAGATTACCTGGAAAAGGTCATGTTCACAGATGAAGCTTGCTTTCATGTATCGGGGTAGGTCAACCGGCACAATGTGAGGATCTGGGGCTCTGAAAATACCCACGTGGTCATTGAATACATACACGACAGTCCAAAGGTCAATGTGTGTTGTGGACTTATCCATGACCGCTTGGTGGATCCGTTTTCCTTTGAGGAGGATACAGTGACCTCAACAATTTACATGAACATGTTGGAAGGATTCGCCTTCACAGATTGAAGACCTGCAACCCGATATCATTTTTCAACAGGACGGCGCTCCCCCGCATTTGGCCTTAGTCGTTCGAGCCGTGCTGAAATGACAAATTTCCCGGTCGCTGGATTGGCCAAGACGGACCAACCGCCGGGCCCCCCATGAACAGCAGACATAACTCCCCTTGATTTTTTTTATATGGGGCGTTGTCAAAGATGTTGTCTACAACACAATGTGGCAAACCTGCAGGATCTTCATTCTCGGATCACAGCTACATGCACACTGATGGACACAAACATGCTGAGCCAAACATGGCAATAACTCGTGTACCAACTTGATGTTCTGCGTGCAACAAACCGAGCTCACACTGAATTGTATTGATGTGCACAAAACTGTGGTGTGCACAAAACTGTGGTGTGCACAAAACTGAGAGTTTCTGTATCATATAAATCAAACTACCATTGTATAATTTGTGGTTCTAAATATATTAACAACCAAAGTTGTCCGAGTCTTTTTGGAAAAAACTGCATATTACATCATCCTCCACACCTACACTATAAAATTTTAAGTAAAATGTACCAGAATAAAATGAGAATTAACTCATTTGTGAAAGTTAGTGAGAGTCACAAGTGTGAACATTGTCAGGTTTAATCAAGAAACAGGTTTATGATTGCATTTGCTTCTAAGTCATACATCTTATTTGTACACCAGTGTATATATATTTCTACGGTTTTGAGATTTGTACAGTAAACTCAATAAAGGTTAAAGGTTTCCCCCCCATAGTTAGTCACACGAGCAACATGTAGCCTCATTTGTAGTATAGTTATGTCTTAGTATATGTGAGAGTAGGCCCCTTCCAGTGTTAATCCTGCTTGTGTAAAGACAGGAGGATAGGCCCTACTTCTACAAACCATTCCACGTCCATAGGCTCGATCCATTGCGGCTAAAAAGCCCTGGTTATGCCGGGCGCGAGTTAACACGAGGTGGGCCTCGGAAGGTGGAGGAGGGTTGAGGTCGGCGCGGCAGCAGTGGGGACGGTAAGAATGAGCCACCAATCAGGGCTCACAGCGTGTGGCTGCAGCACTGCGTAACAGGGCGTGGTTGGAACATTTTAAGGGCATGGCAATAAAACCCTTTGCGCGAAGCCCCCACCTCAGTTATGAGGAGGGAGAGGCGCTCGTCAGGGAGTTGAGTCGAGAGTTGAGTTGCGCGCTAGTTGAGTCCAGTTATGAGAAGGGAGAGGCAGGCGCTCGTCAAGTTGAGTCGGGAGTCGAGTTATGAGGAGGGAGAGGCGCTCGTGAGTTGAATCGGGAGTCGAGTTATGAGAAGGGAGAGGCGCTCGTCAAGTTGGGAGAGGTGCGCTGAAAGAAGTTACGAGTTCTGAGATCTAAGAAGGGAGACGCGCTTGAAGAGGATCACCCGCACTGTATGAACCTGGTTACGAGGAATACGTGGGTGCAGCCAGGGCGGTTATAACTTGCGTGGTTCAGCCAAAGCGAGTGAACGCAGCTGAATAACCGCCAGCCGCGCTAAGTCCACCCTCTACCGTTCGCCCTGAGATTACCCGTTTGTTAGAGCGACACGATACGAGTTCCTGCCTTCGCCTACCTCCATCTTCGCGGGACGTGCCGGGGACCGTGGAGAGCCGGACAGGGCCGAGCCTGGACGACCACCGTGGCGCTGGAGAACATCATCCTGCCCATCTGCAAACCCCGTGTGAGTGTGTGTGAGACGGGCCCGTTTGTCCTGGGGTATTAAGCATAAGACTGTCTAAGCTTCCCTGTGTCTCTTCGTCCTAAGTGTAAATATGTGCAATAATAATTAAACCTATTTGTGCTTCCTTTTCTTCTTATTCGATCGTCTTTGTGATTTCTCCATTGACTAAGCGCGGCACGAATAAGACCGCTTGAATCGGGTTCCACTATCTAACGGCGCGGATCACGTGTACGCAAACCGCTGAGCGTATCACCATCACATGTGGTTCGTGCGAGGCTTATTTCCTCACTTCCAGGGCAACGCTAGTACTTAGGTATGAGCGAATTTGGTCCCGAAACCCGATTTGGCGCTGTCCGGAAGGGATGTAATAGGTCTCGGGTCGCGCCAGGTCAGTAAAGACAAGGGGATTAATCCCCCCTTGATAAGGGGAGAAGGCCGGCGACAGATCCGCAACTATATATATATATATATATATATATATATATATATATATATATATATATATAAATATAATATATATATATACATATATATATATATATATATATATATATATATATATAAATATAATATATATATATACATATATATATATATATATATATATATATATATATATATATATACACTCAACATCAAAATAAACATCAAATCTTTAGAAGGACACTCATTGAAATCCTCCACACAAAAATAAAAAATATTTGAACAGAGAGGTAAAGTTCAGCTATCTTTACTAAACACATGTCAATAAACAAGAGGTTGCCTCAATCACAAAAAAACCATGAACATCACAAGGGGTGGTGCAACAAAAGTCACAGCACTTCAACACAAAGGCACGCACCTGAATACAGTCAAAACAAAAGGACACAGGAATCAATGGACACAACACTCCTAACAGTCAAGGACAGAATGACAGCAGTCCTTAATATTGTGTGTGTCCTCCCTGAGCTGTGATACAGGCTGAACACCTCCGACGCATGCTGTGTAACAGGCGTCTGATGCAGTCCTGGGGAAGTCTGTCCCACTCCTCCTGCAAGCCTTGAATGAGCATTTGCCAATTGACAGCCATTGATCTCCTCGATGCAAGACGTCGACCAAGCACATCCCATAAATGCTCAATGGGATTGAGGTCAGAGGAATAAGGCATCCATGGTATCACTTCAACACCCTGTTCTTGGAGGAAGTTGGTGGTCAGGTGAGCAGCATGGGTTCGAGCGTTGTCCTGCTGGAAAACTGTGATGTCAGGATGAGCCTGGATAAATGGCAGCAGATGAAGTCTCAAAACTTCATTGACATAATGCTGACTAGTGAGAATGCCTTCGATGACGACCAGAGGTGTCCTGAAACGGGTGGAAATGCCGGCCCATACCATCACACTGGGTCCTCCCCAACGATTTATCTGGCGAATACAGCATGATGCATACCTTTCCCCACCTCTGCGCCATACCCGTTGATGCCCATCAGCAGCATGGAGGCAAAATCTGGACTCGTCGCTAAACAAGATGTCGCACTCCACTGTTGCTGTGTCCAGTGGCGATGCTGCAGACACCATCTTAGTCTGTTCCGCCAATGCACTGCGTTCAACATTGGACCTCTGCAAGGACGTCTTGCCACCAGGCCCCGACTTCTCAAGCGCCTCCAACAGTAGAGACACTGATGCGGTTGTTGTGGCAACCTTTTGTCACTGCAGCTGTTTGCGTCACAGGGCAGAAACAATCACGAAGATGCTGCAGCACAATCCAGCGGTCTTGGTTTGGGGAGGTTACCCGTGGTCTTCCTCTTTGTGGACCATCATTCACAGTTCCAGTTTCACCGTAACGCCTGGCCAGGTTGGAAATTGCAGGCTGTGAGCAACCAAAACGTTGGGCAATTGTTTGCTGGTTTACACCAGCCTCAAGCATCCCAATTGCCCATCCTTAACTTGCGACCCCCCAAGCCCCCAACTTGGGAGCCCCCAAGTCCTTAACTCATTACTTAGTTGAAGCACCTTTGGCAGCAAATACAGCCTCGAGTTTTCTTGGGTATGATGCGACAACCTTTGCACACCTGGATTTGGGGATTTTCTGCCATTCTTCTCTGCAGATCCCCTCAAGCTCTGTCAGGTTGGATGGGAAACATCGGTGGACAGCCATTTTCAGGTCTCTCCAGAGATGTTCAATTGGGTTCAAGTCAGGGCTCTGGCTGGGCCACTCAAGGACCTTCACAGAGTTGTCCCTAAGCCACTCCTGCGTTGTCTTGACTGTGTGCTGAGGGTCATTATCCTGTTGGAAGGTGAACCTTCGGCCCAGTCTGAAGATCTGAGCGCTCTGTTTCAGGTTTTCATTAAGGATATCTCTGTACTTTGCTCCGTTCATTGATCCCCCAACCCTGACCAGTTCCCCAGTCCCTGCTGCTGAAAAACACCCCCACAGCATGATGCTGCCACCACCATGCTTCACCGTTGGGATGGTATTGGGCAGGTGATGAGCGGTGCCTGGTTTCCTCCAGACATGACGCTTAGAATTGAGGCCAAACAGTTCAATCTTGGTTTCATCAGACCACAGAATTTTGTTTCTCACAGTCTGAGAGTCCTTCAGGTGTTTTTTTGCAAACTCCAAGTGGGCTTTCATGTCTTTCACTGAGGAGAGGCTTCCGTCTGGCCACTCTGCCATAAAGCCCAGATCGGTGGAGTATTGCAGTGATGGTTGTCCTTCTGGAAGTTTCTCCCATCCCCACACAGGATCTCTGGAGCTCAGCCAGAGTGATCATCGGGTTCTCCGTCACCTATCTTACCAAGGCCCTTCTCCCCCGATTGTTCAATTTGGCCATGCGGCCAGCTCTAGGAAGAGTCCTGGTTGTTCCAAACTTCTTCCATTTAAGAATTATGGAGGCCACTGTGCTCTTGGGAACCTTCAATGCAGCAGAATTATTTTTGTAGGCTTCCCCAGATCTGTGCCTCGACACAATCCTGTCTCTGAGCTCTGCAGGCAGTTCCTTCGACCTCATGGCTTGGTTTTTGCTCTGATATGCATTGTCAGCTGTGAAACCTTATATAGACAGGTGTGTGCCTTTCCAAATCATGTCCAATCAATTGAATTTACCACAGGTGGACTCCAATCAAGGTGTAGAAACATCTCAAAGATGATCAAGAGAAATGGGAGGCACCTGAGCTAAATTTCAAGTGTCATAGCAAACGGTATGAATACTTATGTCAATGTGATGTTTCAGTTTTTTCTTTTTAATAAATTTGCAAAACTTTCTAAAATCCTGTTTTCTCTTTGTCATTATGGGGTATTGAGTGTAGATTGATGAGGGAAAAAATGAATTTAAACGATTTCAGCATAAGGCTGCAACATAACAAAATGTGAAAAAAGTGAAGGGGTCTGAATACTTTCTGAATGCACTGTATGTGGTGCTTCGATGGAAGGGGCAACGAGCAGACGAGTTATGTGCGGCCACCGACCAAAGTCAGGCTCGGGCGGAACGCAAGATCGAGGTAAAGGAAGAGATGTTACAGATGTTGGTACAAGAGCGAATGGCCGGTGGGGCAAGAAAGGGCCGAGCCCCCAAGTATTGGCGAAAACAGCAGGAGGATTCAGATAGTGATGGTACAGATACCCCAGGGTTTCCGCCCGAGAGCTTTGGCCCATCATGGGCAATTGCGGCGGGCGGTAGACCGGCCCCGCTTAACAAAGCCGTGAGGGAGTACGCCACGGTACCACCACAGTGGACAGGACAGGTTCCCCGACAGGTAGTGCCCTCGGCACCCCCTGTGCCATTCGGAACGTGCTTCCAATGCGGACAGGCGGGACACTGGAAAAGGGATTGCCCTGGCCTAGAGGGAAACAAGGTGGCCAAAGACGGAGGAGGGAAGGCAGGCAGCGAAAGGGCCTGTCGTACTCCCCTGGTCCACAACAATATTGCCTGGAGGTGGGCGGCCCCTCCACCGTCTGCCCCCTCCTGACAGGGACACCTTCAGATGAACCGACCTACAATCTGAGAATAAATGGCAAGCCAATGCAATTTTTAGTAGATACTGGGGCTACGCGTTCGACTATCTGGGCTTTCAAAAAATCCTTGGTAAATATATATACAATGAGTCTTCTAAAGTTAAAATCCAGTCTGGCCTTTCGACAGAAGCTCAGGTATGCAATAAGATGAGTCAATCTGGCTCGGCTTCACGCTGATGAATTTCTGGCTCGGCTTCACGCTGTTGAATCCAAAGCTTTCAGAATCATTGGAATCTCCCGCGATGAAGCTATCTCTGAGGGCCTTTCACTCACTCACCGCAGGCAGGTAGGTGGTCTTTCTGTCTTCTACCGACTCCTCTCCGGCCTTGCTCCCCCAGCTCTCTCTGTGCTCTGTCCCCCAAATATTCCTACAGGTCGCACAAGATCTGCCAGCCACCCTCTGATGGTTAAACTGCCGAAATCTCGGCTCTCTGCTCACCTTCACTCTTTCAGTCCTCTTTTCTCCCGCCTCTGGAACAAACTCCCACACTCACTTCAATCACACTCCTCCCTCCATGTCTTTAAAACAGCTGTTCACCACCATCTCTTATCTTCCCCCATCCAAAACCTTGATCTTTTCTACCCCCACTAATTCACCCCAGATCCACCTTGTTTGAAATTCCAACTTCTTTCCTGGAAGTCCTGGCAGTGTCCATATGTTTTATACCTCTCCCACCCCCCCCCCCCCCATTCCCATGCCTCCCCCCCAAAGCCCTCTCCCTCCCACAGTTCTCTCGATGTCTCCATGTCTCTCGTTCCCTGCTCTCAAATATTGTGTTTGTGTCCTTCCCCCTCTCTCCCTATCTTGTCTACCGCTCCCGATGTTATTTGTTTTGTGTGTCTGTTTGTCTTTCTGTGTGATTAATGTTCGCTCTTTCACGAGCCTCGATATTGTATACAAAAAAAAAAATACAAAAAAAAAAAACAGAGTTACAAGTGTATGGAAGGTTTACAGAGTTACAAGTGTATGGAAGGCTCACTGCGTTGCCCTGATGAAGCCCCAACAAGGGCGAAACCAGGTCGGTAACTGTGAGTTTTGCATGCACTTGTGACAGTATCTGAATTTATAATCCATAATGACGCACTGCTAGATGGTTCCCCTGGAGCTTTGCAGGCAATGTGGACATGCATGGCGATGACGTCATGACGTTCGCTCATTAGGTTGGAGAACCAGATTACAGATACCAATTATTAGTAACTCCCAACCGCATCCAGGTCGACTCCATATGATGAGTGGATACCAGAGATAATGTTACCGTGTGGCAGGCGGTGCTTATCGCTCCCAGCAAGGTGCAGCAGCAGCTGTATGGGACACCTTGCTGGCGGTTCCCCACTGATGATATGAAGGTGGCATAGTGACTGATATAAAAACCGAAAGGTTTACAGAGTTACAAGTGTATGGAAGGCTCACTGCGTTGCCCTGATGAAGCCCCAACAAGGGCGAAACCAGGTCGGTAACTGTGAGTTTTGCATGCACTTGTGACAGTATCTGAATTTATAATCCATAATGACGCACTGCTAGATGGTTCCCCTGGAGCTTTGCAGGCAATGTGGACATGCATGGCGATGACGTCATGACGTTCGCTCATTAGGTTGGAGAACCAGATTACAGATACCAATTTTTATATATATATATATATATATATATATATATACAGACGTGGCATTTGATATGGCATATGTTTTTTTTCTTGACTTGGGTTTACTTTCTTATCTCAGTATATCAATCTGGTGAGTTTCTTTTACACTTTGGTGATTTCTTTGTTAAAAGAACCATGTCACTGATTGTCTGTCACAGCAAGAAGTCAACAACAGGATTATTTCACAGGTGGCGTGGCAAAATGTACGGAAAGGTGCATTTGACGATTGGCTTCACAGTCGGGTATACAAGGGTTGTTGCGTTCTGTATTAGTGGAAAACAACTGCTGCACGTCTCCAAAAGTTGTTGCCGCTTCCTCTGGAGATGGACCGTCAACTCGACAATGCTGTTTGTCATGGAGTGGTGGCTTTACGAAATTACGACATGAAAGAGCGTGCTATTGCTCGGCAGTATGGCATCACTCAAGGTCAAGTGTCAAAGATCCTGAAACGAAATGCTCAGAGGGGTGTCCCTACTCCAATACCGAGGCCAGGACGTCCCTGCAGAACCACAAGGAGGGATGATCGCCAGCTGCACCGGTTAGTCCGCAATGGCCGTACCAAGTCAGCTAATCGGCTTAGGGCTGAGTGGCAGCAACTGACAAATGTGCCTGTATCCAGAAGGCTAGTCAACCAACGACTGGTTCAAGCAGGCTATCGTGCCAGGCGTCCCCTGAGAAAGCCATGCCTGACCAGACAACACCGCCAGCGCCGATTGCAGTGGGCCAGAGAGCACCGTCAATGGCAGCTAGGACACTGGAATCACGTGATCTTCAGTGACGAGTCTAGATTTCTGGTCTATCGTCAAGATGGCCGCGTCTGAGTGCACAGACAAGTGCATGAAGCTTGAAGCCTACAACAAAGATTGTATAGTGCCAAGAGTCCAAGCTGGAGGTGGTGGGGTGACCGTTTGGGCTGCTTTTCATGCTGGGGGCAAAACTGACCTGGTTGTTCTGAATGGAAATCTGAACCAGTTCAAGTACAGGACCATTCTGGAAGAAACATTGCTTCCATTTGCTCGTGCAGCCTTTCGAGGAAACTTTGTCTTCCAAGATGACAATGCACGGCCTCATCGTGCTCGCATGATCCAACACTTTCATGCTGACCGTGGTGTAGAGCATATGGAGTGGCCTGCCATGTCCCCAGATATGAATCCGAGAGACAACTTGTGGGCAGAATTAACGCGTCAAATCGACCACTTGGACCAGCAGCCGACCTCTGTGTATGAATTGCAGCAGGCTATTGTGACTGCATGGCAAGCGATTCCTGTCCAAACCTTGGCAAATCTCGTGAACAGCATGCCTCAACGTGTACGTGCTCTCCTGAATGCTCGTGGGGGTTACACGAAGTACTGAACTGTAATTTTACTGTCCGTAACCCCAGTCGTAATTTAACTTTTTTTTTTGTGAAATTTTTTTTGGCTAATGTGCAAAATAAAGAGATACTTCTGGAAAACGTACAGAAGTTTAACACAGTACTGTCCATGAATTGAGTTCGATATCAGTTCACATCACTTTCAAGGATCAATTTATTTTTTTCGAAATGTCAAATGTGGTTTTTGTTTCTTTTAAAGGTCACATTAACAAAATCTAGAATAATTTCAACATAATTCCAATGAACTTTTGGTTCTAAGACATCTTGAAAAGTAAGTTCACCCCCACAAAAAAATATTCCATATTAAATGCCAAGTCTGTGTGTATATATATATATATATATATATATATATATATATATATAATATATATATATATATATATATATATATATATATATATATATATATATATATACAGTCACGTGAAAAAGTAAGTACACGCCATGTAAAGTTTTGACCTTTTCAACATCTGTCAACATACAGCTATTTGATCTTCATTTCAACAATATTGATAGATAAAGGTGATATAACATAACAAATATCATGAAACATTTACATTTTGTAGTCCATTGTATAATTGAAATAAACATAAATGCAAATTTCGCATGTGGAAAAAGTAAGTACACCCTTGGCTCTAATAGGTGGTATTGCCCCCTTTGGCAGAAACAACCTCAAGTAGGCGTTTCTTATAACTGTCTACCAGTCTCTGACATCGACTGGGAGAAATTTTTGCGCACTCCTCCATGCAGAATTATTTCAGCTGTGCGATGTTTGAGGGGTTTCTGGCATGCACAGCTCGTTTCAAATCCCCCCACAACATCTCGATCGGATTTAGATCCGGGCTTTGACTTGGCCATTCCAGAACCCTGCATTTCTTTCTTTTCAGCCATTCCTTGGTGGATTTACTGGTACTAGGGCATTGCCCGTACGTGGGTGCCCGTTCCGTGGCCAAAAAAAAAAAAAAACGCTACCCGTACGCTCTACCCCGCCCGTACGCCCGTAAACAAAAAAAGCAACGCTCTTCGCTTCCGCCCTTCGCTCTGACTGAATTGGGAGAAATAATGCGCATAAGAAATCGAATTACGTACCGTAATGGCGGTCAGCTCGTAACGCGCTCAGCTCCGCTCGTCTCACATCGGCCACGCCTACGCAACAGAGCGTTCTGTGATTGGCTGCCGGAAGATAAGTCGTCACTGTCCGGAAGTTCGCAAATCGCAGTTAGGATGAATCGTTTTAATTTAATCGCAGTTTGAAAAGAGGGGAAAAAAGAAAAGCCTTGCCTTGCTGCAAACAGCTGCTGCAAACAACAACAACATGGAAGGCTGCACTGTCCGGAAGTTGGCATATCGCAGTTACGATTATTTTAGTGTTAATGGCCAATTATTCAATTAGCGCCAACGTATTTTGGCTGTTTGCAATTTAATCGCAAGGAAAAGTAGAAAGAGAAGAGGGAAAAAAAGAAAAGCCTTGCATTAACGCATTAACGCTTGCATTGCATTAACGGTTCGGCACACGTGATAGCTCGCTGCTCTCTGATTGGTTGAAGCGTTTTTTGGACATATCTCGGTAGGTACTTGTCCGATTAATTACAAACCTTGAAAAGGCACATCCTCGGGTCCCCAGCAATATACCTGGCAAGTTTCAAGTATATCGGACCCGTGGTTGTCGAGAAACAGCGGTCACAGACAAACACACAGACACACAGACACACAGACAGACACACAGAGATTGCTGGAATTATAGATAGATGTTTAGGGTCATTGTCATGTTGCAAGGTCCACCTTCGGTTGAGCTTCAAATTTCTGACAGATGGCCTCACATTATCCTCAAGCACCCTCTGGTACAATGAAGAATTCATAGTGGATTATATGATGGTGAGCTGCCCAGGCCCTGATGCAGCAAAGCTGCCCCAAACCATAATATTTCCACCACCATGCTTTACAGTTGGTATCAGGTTGTGGGGTTATCAGGTTCTCAGGTTCAGGTTCAGGTTATCAGGTTATCAGGTTCTTGAGGTCAAATGCTGTCTTTGGTTTTCGCCAAACATGTCTTCTGGTACTGTGGCCAAATAGCTCTACCTTTGACTCATCTGTCCATAGCACATTGTTCCAGAAGTGCTGGTCTTTGCCTAGGTGTTCATTGGCAAACTTTAGTCTTGCCCTGATGTTCTTTCTGGACAGCAAAGGTTTCCTCCTGGCACACCTCCCATGTAGATCAAATTTGTGCAGCCTCTTTCTAATGGTAGACTCGTGCACTTTGACATCAACAGTGGCAAGAGCTACCTGTAGGTCCCGTGATGACATTCTGGGGTTCTTAGAGACATCTTTCAGCATCTTGTGATCTGCTCTCGGGCTGAACTTGCTGGGGCGGCCTGGCCTGAACAAGTTGGAAGTTGTTTGGAATCTTCTGCACTTGTAGCTGATCTTCCGGACAGTCGAATGATTGATTTCAAATTGTTTGGAGATCTTTTTAAATCCCTTCCCAGCCTCGTAGGCATCTATAACCTTCTTTCTGAAGGCCTCAGAGAGCTCTTTTAATCTAGGCATGGTGATGCCGCACACTTCAACAACAAAGAGCAAACCAAACTAAATGTCTGAGGTTTAAATAAGACTGGTTCCTTCAAGATCCTCTCTAACGATGTTCTAATCATTTGCACATGAGCTGGTGCACATAATTCGAATTTTAGGTATTTGAAGTAGTGATAAATGTTGGGGTGTACTTACTTTTTCCACATGCGAAATTTGCATTTATGTTTATTTAAATTATACAATGGACTACAAAATGTAAATGTTTCATGATATTTGTTATATTATATCACCTTTATCTATCAATATTGTTGAAATGAAGATCAAATAGCTGTATGTTGAAATATGTTGAAAAAGTCAAAACTTTAAATGGGGTGTACTTACTTTTTCACGTGACTGTATATATATATATATATATATATATATATATATATATATATATATATATATATATATATATATATATATATATATATATATATATATTATACACGTATATAGAGGTACGTGGAGGGTGGGTGCGTGCTAATACATTGAATTATGGAAAGATATTTATACAGATCGTAGAATTAGTGACACTACACAAAGAAAGTGGTCAGATCACCATAAACAAAGGAGTAAGACATGGTGACATGATCTCTCCCAAATTATTTACTGCTGATCACTTTGATCACTTCAGTGGGAAGATTTAGGATGTCAACATTAATGGAGAAAAGTTCAACCATGGAAAATTTGCAGACGACTGTTGTTATATAAGAAAGCTTAGATAAAATTGAAACCATGCACAGGGAACTCATGAAAGCCAGCTTGAAGTGTGGGCTGAAGATGAACATGTAAAAAACCAAAGTACAGTAGTAACTAGAACGCCACTCATTAGAGCACATACTCCCGCCGTGGGTCAAGTTGGAATAGTACGATTTCACAAAAGTTTGAGGGAGTAGTTCAGTGACAACACAAGACAGGACAACACAAGACAGACACTGCACAGATATATATTTAGAATATATAGAAGATAATGTAAAAAAAAAAAACAAGGCAATTTCACTTACATTTTCGGATTCAGCGTTCAATTCTATATAAGTGAGTGTATTTTGAGGCATGTGTGACTTCAAATAAAATTGTAAGCCGAGTAAAACGTTCGTTTCATTCCTTAGGGATACAACATGTAAAACTGGCCCAAACGTCAAAACAAAACTCGCTCATTTTAAGTCGTACAAGCTAATGCGACCACTCATTCTTCTGGGAAGAATCCCATGCACATGCTTGTCACACTTATAACTCACCTAAGTCTTTATAAGTTCATCAAATACTGACACCGCGATTCACATTCACTGAGGTAAATGTTGATATCTCGTCTCTTCTGAGGTAAAAAAAACAAAACAAACCCCCCCCCCCCCCAAAAAAAAACAGTTTTAAAGCATTATACGTATCAAACGATAATTTTATGAAACGGGGAAACCGAATACACACTTTTGTGGTTTTAAAATGACAGAATATGTCTTTATTAGAAAAAACAAGTACAAAAAGTTTTAATTAAAACAAAAGCCACGTCGATGTTACACAATGCCTAGATGCAGCTGTGCCTATAACGTCAATGTTATAGGCACAGGACATTCCTATTGATTCGATTACTTGATGTTATTTTTGTGCAAAGTGAAAATATATCTCGGCAATTTCCCGTGTGTGCCGACGAATTTTTAATATATCTCAGCATTTTCCCATCTGTTATTTCAGGCGGTGTATGACTGACCATGCCGCGATTTAAAAAATATATATCTCGGCAATTTCCCGTGTGTGGCGACACGTGAACGAAGCTATGCTCCTCTCTCCACATTATTGTGACGACGTATAAATTAAATATTTCATCGTGACGATTGTCATCAAATGGACGAATTTTTAATATATCTCGGCATTTTCCCGTCTGTTATTTCAGGCGGTGTATGACTGACCATGCCGCGATTTTAAAAAAATATATCTCGGCAATTTCCCGTATGTGGCGACACGTGAACGAAGCTATGCTCCTCTCTCCACATTATTGTGACGACGTATAAATTAAATATTTCATCGTGACGATTGTCATCAAATGGACGAATTTTTAATATATCTCGGCATTTTCCCGTCTCTTATTTCGGGCGGTGTATGACTGACCATGCCGCGATTTAAACAAAATATATATATCTCGGCATTTTCCCGTCTGTTATTTCAGGCGGTGTATGACTGACCATGCCGCGATTTAAAAAAAATATATCTCGGCAATTTCCGGTGTGTGGCGACACGTGAACGAAGCTATGCTCCTCTCTCCACATTATTGTGACGACGTATAAATTAAATATTTCATCGTGACGATTGTCATCAAATGGACGAATTTTTAATATATCTCGGCATTTTCCTTTCTCTTATTTCGGGCGGTGTATGACTGAGCATGCCGCGATTTAAACAAAATATATATATCTCGGCATTTTCCCGTTTGTTATTTCGGGCGGTGTATGACTGACCATGCCGCGATTTAAAAAAAATATATCTCAATGGACTTGAAGTTACAGGCCTTTGAGAATTCATTTCGTTCTATAAAGGGCAACTTTCATCGGATTTTCTTCCCGTTTTTTTTCAACCGAGTCTAAAACTATGTTAGCGACTGTGAAAAATGAAATGATATATCGAATTTGATTTGAAATAAAACTGTGTGAGAGAGGAAGACACCACGGGCCTACAAAACAGGCCTCAAAGCTATGCGAGTTAATAAAATGGTGGATATTTGTTTATATGAAGCCTCTCCCAGAATGGGTGGAGCTATGGTTCCCAGAATGGGTGGAGCTTTGAGGTTTTGTCTTCTCTGCAAGAACAAGAAGAAGAAGAACAAGAAGAACAACAACAACAACAGCAGAGGGCACTCTATGACCAGCGTCTGCGACGCGGCTAAAAAAAGAACCTTGAAGACGACGCTGTGAACAAAATACACTGCTCTAACGCATAACCACGAGTTTGAACTACATTTACAACAAATATGAAAACTATTTTCATATCACAATGTTAAATATAGAATATATAGAAGATAATGTTAAAAAAAAATGAGCCCGATCTTCCAATGGTAAAAAAAATCCTTCAAAAAATTCCTGAATCCGGAATAATATCCTGAGCTTCACCAAAAACTAATCATTTCTTTCTTATCCCAAGGGCAATCATCCCACCAACTTTCGCCAAATCCGTTCAGAACTTTTCCAGATATCTTGTTCACGAACACACGAACACACACACACACACACACACACACACACACACACACACACACACACACACACACACACACGATCGAATGCATTACTCCCTGGCGGGAGTAATGAACCCTCTTGTACCTCATGGAGAAATCATCATAAATGGAAACAAATAGAGGAAGTAGAAGAATACATATACCGTACCTTGGGCAAAGCTTCAAGGAAAATAATCAAGAACAAGAAATAAAGAGAAGAATCAAACTTGGGTGGAGACAATATGGAAAACTCAGTAACATCATGAGAGGTAGCTTGCCAATATGTCTGAAAAAGGAAAGTTCACAATGGGTGCATTATTCCAAGTATCATCTATGGGGCAGAGACCTGGACATTAACAACAAAAATGGAGAAAAAGTGGGGCAGAGATCACAATCACACCAACCCACACAACAAATCTACAGCTCTTTCTTGCAAAGATACACATCTTCATACACTTGTTCATATGACCACACAGTCCCCAGTGATAACAAAACACGTCAAAACATGCCATGGTGGTCATCCATAAAAGGATTGCGGCGTAGTATCGTCACGTCATTCATTACTTTGTCATTCTTTCCTACCTTGTTTGGTTTATTTTTATCCCTCCGAGGTCGGCAAAATGAGTACCAGCTTGCTGGTAATGGGGGAGGGTGGGGGGCACTGCATCAGTGGCACATCCGCGTTTCCGGTCGGTAAATGAAAGGGCCAAAGATCGCTTCTCTCCTAAATGGAAACGTGTTTGTACCTCCTATTGTATTTTAAGACAATTCGACTGAAGCTCTTCATTCATCCACACCTCTCCAGCTGCACTGCACATGATGCATCCAATCCCTGTTCACTCTCGAGATGAAGCTTTTCATTCACCTCCACTTATCCTGTGTATGAACTAACTTCCTGTGTCTGTCTATGTCCTTCCATCCTTTTAAAGTGGCATTTTGCTATTCGCTTACATCATCTCTCAGACATTGATGTTGTTTTCTACTCAACCAAACATTATTAGAATGTCTGCTATTTTATGCTTCTTCTCCCAATGGCCACAGGTCCTAGTGAAATACCTGGTTCATTGGTTGGCAGGGAAAGTTTCGTGGTGCTGGACAGATAAGCCATCTTGCAGCCTGGAACCCATCGGCAAACACGTTGACCCTGGTGTGATTGTGTTCAAGTGAATTTGTCCCACGTGTCCCTGCCTGTTCACCTAATAAACACCGACATCGATTTTGCTGCAGCCTATCCGACTCTGCAGCCTATCCGACTCACATATTCAGCATTTAAAATCAACAAGTTTATTAGCAAATACGCCATATTTTGAATCAAAAATCGATTGGTTATTACTCCATAATCAGGATTTTTGTGTTTTATTTTCTCGATTACCTCTGCCACCAAATAGACTAGAGGCAAAATCTGAAAAGGGGCCTAGAAATCACTTTAGGGAGTACGGAATGTTAGGAGCTGGCATCCATGTCAGACTGTTAAAGTGGTTCATAGTGAACATATTTCAAGTGGATGCCCATCAAATTTGGCCTTTTTAAATATTATACAGCCAAAACAAAGTGGCCGCCATTATCGAAAACTCCGAAAACTCCGGATTGTAATAAAATTACACAACTTTGTATTTATACAGGATAACAATGAAATTTGCTGTATTTGGACATATTATAATAATACACACATCTTCCTCAAACGATCTAAGTGATATTTTATCTATTTCTTTCCCTATGGAGAGACAAACATGAAAAAATGCTCTGAAAATCTAAGAAAATTACATCTTGATGCATTATATTGAGCTTGTACAAATGTACGGACATACTTTGATGAAGTTCGTTTGATTTCAAAAAAAAACTGTGTTGGGATAATATTAACATCAGTCTTCGGTGGTGTAGTCCGAGTCATCTTGGGCACTGTTCAAAGGATTCCGACACGTTCCGTCAGCGCAACCACAACCAGCGGTACATCTTAGCTCCTTAAGACGACAACTGCATCTGTGAGATTCGCAATTCTTACACTGGCATTGTGTAAGCTTGAGGTAAACCTCTGGAAATGGTTTATCACTCATCAAATGAGGAAGTATATTTCCAGTTGTACCGTCCTTGTTCCATCCATTTCCCACCGGGGAAGATATATCTGGTTGTGCGATCAGTGAAGAGAGCCAAATTGTACACTGATGGTGTGCTCGCTTGATATGCAGCTTCAGAGAAGATCGGGTTGGTGGCAACTTCTCTGGTTCTTTGTGACCTTTGAGGAACATTTTGAAACGCACGTCATTGATGTTTGTGTTGTTATCATTGTTTGAATACAGTCTGCAGATGAAGCTCTCTACATCTGTCAGTGTTCTTTCAGTAAGTGTGCCGCGTCCGAGCCCGTCCAATAAGGGACAGTTCTTGATGAACGTTTTCCATGCTATTGTTTTGCCAATGCCACAAAATTGACTGACTGTGTCGCAGCCCGAGAGGGCATGGAATGCTGGAAGATTGTGGCGGGGAGCTGGATCAAGGTCTACAGCGTGCACAGCAACAAAGCTCCGTTGCTTCGCTGTTCCCGTTTGCAACCAAAGCTCTCCAGATAAGTCACTGGCAAAGTGAACGAGGAGAACAAGGACGTCTGTGTCCCTGGAACAAATGATCAGACGCTCAAACCCAAGATCTGTCACAGACTTGGCGTGTAACAATATTCTGGTATCAGCTTCATCGTGGTTTGATTTGAGGGAGTTGACGTCCGTTCCACGGGATGACTCAACCGCCGTTCGGTCATGGAATCCGCCAGATGTCACGACTTCACGATTCGGATAAGTCGACCTTGCTTGACGAATGAGCTCCATGCTCAAAAAGTGTTCCAGGTCTTGCTTGTTTTCTGGGAGGTCAATAAATTGCCTCCAGTTGACGGGTAATGGCACATCCCTGTTGTCCACTTTGCGACGTATTGGCCGGGTTTTCCCGGTCCGTAAAATCCGAGTGGTGTCCTTGATGGTATGTGCTTCATACCTATCAAACACAACGTCAACTCTGGAGCAAGTGTCACTGAAGTGACTGAAGACAGAGGCTACGAACCGGTCTGCGAGTTGTCCAAAATTGTGGGCATTTGCAGGTTTGCCGATTGCTTGAACAAGTGCCTGGCCATCGATGATTACACACGTTTTCAGATTTGCTGTCGGCGGCTCTTTCTCTACAGTTGTTCTTGTCTGAAGGATATTTCCGAGAGCTGCTTTGTTTGTGGATCGCATTGCTCCGGATGTGTCTGCAAGTGATAGAGGAACCGGCGAAAGTTCATGGCTGAGGATTTCCTTCAGGTCCACCTCGCGTCCAGCTTCTTTTGAAACAAGCAAGCGTTGAAAGAGGTTACGGTCTGCTTTGACGAGTTTTTGTTTCAGAGTCGAATTTTTGTTCTGGACCTGATACATGCTTTCCAGCGTCAGGCTTTTCGACTGTCTGAGCTTGTCATGGAATCCCACTTTTTTCGTGATGAGACGTAAGCCCACAAATTCTTTCAATTTGTCTTGCCCTTGTGCATGTGCTGTCAGAAGACATTCCGTTATTTGAGGAGAAGCTACATCTCGAGTGGCCAGGCTAACGACAGCTAGATTTTGGTGTTGAAAAATGCCGAATTTCTTCAGTTGGTCGACAATCTTCTGAACATCTTCCTTGTCCCGCTTTAGTCTTGAGGGTCCGGCTTCTTTTACATAAGAAGGGTTGTAGTCTTCATCTGTAGCATGCATGTCCAACATGGCGCTTGTGTCGTCTACTATTCTGCTCCGTTCGTTGAATGTGAGGCACCATTGATCTCTTGCTCCTTCTGATCTCGTTATTCCTACAAGACCACCGGCAACTTTGCCGACTTTGTTGACGTGCTCTAAGGCTTGATCCGTCGATAGCTGATTGAATGTGTTATTGGTTGTCTTGACCACAAAATTTCCATTCATGAACTCCTGGTGAACATCGGGGTGGCTTGTTTCAAGGATCATAATGTCAGCAAGATAAACTGCCCCCCAGCGAGTGTAGTTTGCGTGGTCATACTGAGCAAACCAGGGTAACATTGCAGCAAAGGACGATTTATGTAGGTTCCAATTTCCAGTTCTCTCTGCACGCAGGAACAGCAACAAGATGGAGATCATTTTGATGTACGTCACCCAAAATCTGGTAGTGGGTGGTTGTGTCTCTTGGAAGTCGTCCAACAGTCTTGTTATTCTGGAGTGCTGAACTGCGTCTTTCAGTGCTTTGACTTTGTTGCTGGTCACATCTCGCTCATTGTGTGCTTCCAAAGCTTCTACGACGTGGACTGATAATGTTTGGAGCTCAACTTCTTCTACTTGGTGATCTTTAGCCCATACGATGAATGTCGGCCAGAGTGTTTTCCAAACAGCTTCAAATGTTAGCTTGTGTGCACGAATAGCCCGGTTGTACGATTTGGCCTGCATGTTATTTTGAGCTGTATTCTCTCCAAAAACGGAACTCTCCGCCCACACCTCCGTAAGACCAGAGTCTGCAAAATGATTTCCAATCACACACATGAAATTCTTGACAATGTGGAACCCCCCAAGTCGCAAGAATATCGTTTTGCATTCATTACTGTTTGCCCACTGTATTTCCTTGGCCTTGCAGTACAGCTGCTGGTCCAGAGTAATGACTGTGGACTGGCCAGGATTTATAATGTTGGAAATCCTCAGGCATCGCATCATAACTGTCCACAGCGTGTCGTTCTCGTGGGCCGGGGCGTTGAGGAGCGGCAAATACCCGATTGTGCAGAGCTCGTGTTTGTCTTGTGTTGTAACTTGGTTGAACCCGGTCCACGCTGGCACATCGTCACTGTTAGAGCCATAGATGCGAGAGAGAATCCAGGCCATATCTCGGGCAGAAGCTTCGTCAGACACCTGATCATCTGGGGTAAACATCGTCTCATTCAAGGTGGCTGTGAATTTAGGATCTTCTCGAGAAGATTGGCGAGTGACTTTCTCCAAACGATGAAGTTCGGGAGGGACCTTCAAGGACCTTGACTTTCCAAGAGGAAGTACTTCCTGTTGCTGATGTTGAGGGGTCCCTCTCTGGTAAACTACCATCTGCGTCGCATGAAACGTCCCCATACCATCTAACGTTTCTTCGATAATGTCGATGTTATCAGCAGCGTATTGGCAAAACTTGTTGGATGATATATTTGAAGGGACAGGAGTATTGTTGCAATCTGCGAAGTGTTGCAGATTTTGAACTCCAAGAGTTGTGTCCAGTCTACGTATCTGGTCATAGCTGGGACAGTGTCCTGCGTGATGGATGAGTTCAATCAACGATTTTGAACGTGTTGCCTGATGAATTGCTAGGCCAAGTCCAACGTGTTTTGGTGTGAGCGTTTTGTGCTTCGACACTGCGTAGACTAGGTCTTGACTTATGCTCAAAGCAGTTCGCTTCACAAATTTATCGTCAGCCTGTCCGTCCACTTCCCCAGACAGCAAAATACTGAGGAATAGAAACAAGCTCTCCGGTACAATCTTTTCGGCACTCTCCTTACTAACTGACGTGCAATTATTTAGGCCTGGACGAGAACTGATGTCACCTCTAATGCGTAACGCGCAGTGATGCAAGGTCAACAACTCTTCTGTCTCTGAGCGCGAGAACTGGGTTGGCCTAAGATCATCCATATTTCTCTTTGTCTCCATTTCATCCGAACGCCTTTTCTGTGTCTGAACAGCGATCTTAGATGACAGTGTGGAAAACAACAATTGTGGTTGATGTGGATCGAGTTGAGGTACAAAGTTGATCTGTCCTGGAAGAAGTCGGTGTAGTTTCTCTTTGAGGCGGGATTTATTGTCCCGGTATGGTCCAGCGTCAATGCCGAATTCGCTGAGCAAAGACCTGTACCTTTCCCAAACGTCTAGAAGCGTATAGATTTCACCTCGGGCCAGTCCAGTCGATACTTCAGATGCGACTTTCTCAAAGCAGATATCTCTGGACGTTTGAGTTGTGCTTGTACTAGATTTCGATGCTTTTCTATTGAACTGTACATAACACTTAAGATGATACCTGGCATCAGCAGCCACGAGATCACTTACTCCTGCCAGGCGACACCGCAACACAGGGTCTGTTTGAGCTCCTTGGAGAATTTTGTCAGAAACATCAAAGGTAGCGACCAAATACGTTTGTTTGCAACTTTTCTCTTGGCAGAAAAAGCACAAATCAGTGTCCATAATGGACAGTTTACTGCGTAGAGGTGGTCTCGGTGGTGAACTTGTCTCAGGTGCACTGCTTGAGGTGGCAAGAGTGCTTTCATATTTTTTCCTGAGTCGAGTTATTTTGAACGAACTTGTAAACGTCGAATAGCAGTCTTTGTGATTCAGGACTTCAGTCTGTTTTGTGATTTCCTTAAAGTCAATGTTTTGAATTCTTTCAACAGTGTGCCAGTTCTCAGAGTCATTGTACTTCTTGCGCTCTGCAGCGGCTTCACGGACTCATTGAATTCCGGCGTCTCCGAGGTTTCTCGTTGGTTTCTTTGGGTCTCTGTTTTGACAGAAGATGCAGAGGGTCCAGTCAGTACTTGTGTCAGAACTCCGCTTTTGGCTCTGGCATTTTACCTTGGATTCCATGTTGAAGCTCAACTCAGTTCACCACATCCTGCAAACATCAGAAATTGCATAATATGATAGCCAGTTTCTGCCGGCATTTTTACGTGGCGTCCCGACCGTGCCGTCCCATTACTGCCGTAATGTCGAATCCTATAAAAAATTGAAATTTGTGCAGCCCGACTTCACGATAGCCGGACTGCGGGCTGTAGGTATCAAACTTTTCAATCAGCGTTTTCCCGTCGCAAAGATGTCCGTGTTCAAGCCAAAAAAGATCAATGCTGCACCTGTATAGCTGGTGAAAAGCTGAAGTTCATCTCAAACATCGGTCATCGGTCTGAACATCAGGCAACACTGACGCTGAACGGAAGCGGAAACACCGGAAGTGAAGCTGACCTGATAACGAGGCACTTCCGGCCGCGCCCAACATGGTGGATACGAACAGAAAATACGTGAATCTTTCCATAATGAGTTTCAAGTTTGTGAGAGGTTTAACGCCTAATGATTTGGTGAAATTATGTTTTAAACACATATGCTAAAATCACATTATGCTAAAATAATTTATTATATAATAAATGATTTTAACATGTGATTAAAACATAATATCTTTGCATCAATATATTTAGGACAATTCATATATTTAGAACAATTCATAGGTATCAATGAGATACAAATGCAACATTTCAGAACCATATTTTTGGTAAAGGTTAACATATTTTTCTTAATAGTCAAATCTGCCTATTGTATATAAATATGCACATAACTTTATCAAATATGTATAGTTTGGCATGATATTTGCAGGACATCTTACTGGTATCACTGGAGTAAAATATACCAAACTACACAAACATACCCACAGTAAAAGTCAAGATAAGTCGCGTGATTTGAAAATTAACAGAGTTCAGCTTTGAGATTTTTTGTACATTTTTGTGACTGATCTGTATATAACTTTATCAATTCGTTATGGAATGGCCTAATACTTCTTGGACACTTTACTGGTATTGCTGCGATGATATATGTCAAATTTCAGAACCACAGCTTCAGTACAACTGAAGTTATCAGACATTTTCTAAGTTATACATTTTCTATTTGTCCGGCCATTTTGTTTTTGGTATAAAAAAATTAAAAAGGCCCAAATCAATGGGCATCCACCTGAAATATGTTCAGTATGGGTCATATTAACTAGCTGACATGGATGCCTGCTCCTAACATTCCGTACCCCCTGAAGTGGAATTTGAACATTTTTCCACCAGTCTAAAAGGTGGATGGAGGTTATGTTTCACCCCTGTCTGTTTGTCTGTCCATTTGTCTGTCCGTTTGTGAACTGTGAACAAAATATCTCAAAAAGTTGCGGACGGATTCGGACGAAATTTGAAAGAGATGTAGCGCATGTGACAAGGACGAAATGATTCGATTTTGGTGAAGATCCGGATTCGGATCCGGCTACAAGAATTTCAAAAGTGATTCTTCACCATTGGGAGATGGGGCCAAAAACGATATTTAAAAAAAGTTGTGGACAACTTATGACAAAACCTGGTGGACGAGTTGTTTAGGCGACAAGAACAAGCTGATTAGATTTTAGTTCAGGTCCGAATCCAGATCCGGCCCATCAGTGGGATGCAAAATCGAACCTGTTCAGCCTGGCGGAGGTTTGCTCTCTACCGAGTACTGCACTCGTTTTTCTACTGGAAATAGCACTTACCTGGTGAGGTGCTAATAATGCATTACAATGTGTAATTTTAAACTGGTGTATCAGCAATGGTGTGTTCATTTTTTTTATGCTTAAAGATGGATGTGAACACTAATATATCAAGCCGTGATAATAATTGTACATGCTGACAGCTTGAAAAAGCAAGGCTTGGTGCCAGACAAAAATCAAAGGTATAATCGATGTCCAGAGAGATGGCTTTGACGTCTTCATTGAGATTTAGAGCATCCATCAATTTTTGACCTCGTCCATTGTGGAATGGCCGGGGCAGAAACTGAACTGAAGTTCAGATTTCTTAGAGTTGGTTGGAGAAGACATCAAGCTCGTGGTCGTCAGAAATTAGAAAATCTATCACTTTGCTTTTAATGCAGATATGACTGACCAGTCTGTATTTGAACCGATCTGCCTTGGCAATTTTGTTATTGATGGGGGTGATGCTGGTAACTTTCCAAAATGAATGAATGAATGAATGAATGATCGTTTTAAGGCCATTTTCCCCGCTAGAGCGGGGGTTAGCCTTGCGGGCCCCATGACAATCATGGTTCCCTGTTTGAGGCAATGTTTTTATGGCCGGATGCCCTTCCTGATGCCAACCCTTGGTCACGCTCTTACGATGCGCGGGGATACAGTGTGCCTCTTCTGAGTCGGGGTACACACCGTGATCATTCATCCCAGCAAGCTGGTACTCAATTTGCCGACCTCGGAAGGATGACGGGCTGAGTCAACCCCCCTGGCGTTAATTCAGCGATCGACCGGGATTCGAACCCAGGATCCTAGGATCCCAAGCCGGCACCCTAACCGCTAA
Organism: Myxine glutinosa; assembly: GCF_964187855.1. NCBI lineage: Eukaryota > Metazoa > Chordata > Myxini > Myxiniformes > Myxinidae > Myxine > Myxine glutinosa. The sequence continues at coordinate 139,024,297 of NC_136261.1, forward strand.
GCCAAAACCAAAACCAAAACCAAAACAAAAACCTAACGAAACAAAAAACCAGGCTTTCCAAAATGAAGGCAGGAAACGATATGAAAAAAACCTGGAGAAGAGCAACGAAAGAAGCGAAGACAGGGCTGAAGCACAGATTTTGAGGAGTAAAGTACAGATACTATATCAGGTCAAGTTCCAGACGCAGACGGAGTGTCATGATTGACAATAAACCTCTCTATCTCAGTCAAAGTGACATCTTCATATAAAAATCAGTCTGTGATGGGGGATAAAGAAAGGTTGGGGGGCACCGGAGGGAGAAATTGGGGAACTTCATCTTTTCTGAAAAGACAGCGTTCAGACATTCAACTTTTTAATATTAAAAAGAAAATTATCATGGAGGAGTTCAAGCATGCAGGACAATACATGAGTAGACTTTTACATATAATAACTAGAACGGCACTCAGTAGAGAGCATACCTTCACCTGGTTAGCAATATCACTCAATGGTGAAGAATCAATTAAAAAATTCCACTACCTGGATCCATATTCAGATCTTCACCAACAAGTTTCTTCCAAATCCGTCCACAACTTTTTGAGATATCCTGCTATGTATCGGTTTTGGCCCGATCTCCCAATGGCGAAGAATCACTTAAAAATTCTAGTAGCCGGATCCGAATCCGGATCTTCATCAAAATCTAATCATTTTGTCCTCGTCACATACGCTACATCTCTGCCAAATTTTGTCCGAATCCGTCCACAACTTATTGAGATATTTTGTTCACAAACGGACAGACAGACAAACGGACAAAAAGACAGACAGGGGTGAAAACATAACCTCCATCCACTTTTGGTGGTGGAGGTAAAAAGACATTCGTAGACAATAGTAAAGCACATATGGTCGATGGGAGATTTGAACCCATACATATGAACCTAAATCGTTGGCCAGGAATTCCTATGAAAACAAGAACAGGCCAAACCATATGTACAGCAAGGAGTGTTTCATCCCCAATTTTTATGAGCAGTGTTCAGCAGGAGAGAAAGAAAAAAAATATGAGGAAAATGAACTGGTGCCAGACATGTATGTGGCAAGAACAACCCTTCCAACAAGCCTTCGAGGAAAGTGAGACACTTGTGAAATTTGCCTTCCCACATGCATTAAAGTGTACCGTGGTCAGAATTGCGTCCCCACATGCATTTGAGTGTACCATGGTCAGAATTCAGAACATTGTACCTGGAGGCAAAATGGATGAACTGGTAAAAGAAGACGAGCAGTTTGTTGAAGGGGTTACACACGGATACACACAGGGATACCTGATGCAGGAGAATGCCATTTGGGCCAACAAGCGTTAGCTACATCAAGATCACATTAATTCAATGCAACATTTTATCAAATTGAATTGCCTGGAGGTAATGAGGGGTGAAGGAATAGGTAATTAGAATGGTGGTGGTAGTGCAGACACAGACATCAGTAGGGTGTTGCATATGGATGCATGCGTGTGTATTTATGTATAACTAGGGCATGCCCGTACTATATATAAGCTAGGACGTGCCCGTACGTGGGTGCCCGTTCCTTGCCAAAAAAAAAAAAAAAAAAAATTTTGTGTAGGGGTGTGTGTGTGTAAACATCCTAGGGCGTGCCCGTACGTGGGTGCAAAAAAACATGCGTGCAAACAACAACAACAAAAAAAAACTTTGAAACCACGTGGCAGTAACGACCACAGAACCCCCCCCCCCCTCTATTTACATGAATGGTTTGGTCCATTCGCAACGACCACAGAACCCCCCCCTCTATTTACATGCAATGGTTTGGTCCATTCGCAACGCCAAAGCGAACGGCGAACGGCTAAATCGCCATAGCTCGGTAAGTACTTGTCCGATTAATTTCAAACCTTGAAAAGGCACATCCTCGGGTCCCCAGCAATATACCTGGCAAGTTTCAAGTATATCGGACCGGTAGTTGTCGAGAAATCGTTGTCGCATACACACACACACACATACACACACACATACACACAGAGATTAATGGAATTATAGATAGACTAGGGCATGCCCGTACTATATCTATATCTAAAACTAGCAGAGGTACCCGGCTTTGCACGGGAGTGGGAGGAGGAGGGGAGGGGGAAGAGGAGGGGAGGGGAACGGGGGGGAGGGGGGAGGGGGAAGCGGGGGAGGAGGAGGGGAGGGGGAAGAGGAGGGGAGGGGAATGGGGGGGAGGGGAATGGGGGGGGAGGGGGGAAGGGGGGGGAGGGGGGGAGGGGAAGGGGGGAGGGAAGGGTGCGGGGGTGCCCAGGGGAAGAAGGGCCCCTCCCCTCCCCCTCCCCCCCCTTTCCCCCTCCCCCCCTCCCCTCCCCCTTCCCCCTCCCCCCGCCCCCCTTCCCCCTCCCCTCCCCCCCTCCCATCCCCTTCCCCCTCGTTCCCCTCCCCTTCTCTTCCCCCCTCCCCTCCTCCTCCCCCTTCACACCAGGGGGGTTGACTCAGCCTGTCATCCCACCGAGGTCGGAAGTCGGAACTCATTGTCGTCAAATAAATGTAGCCTGTATGTTTCACTCTTTGTCACATGCCGTTGGTCCCATGTCAATCGGATGAAGTTGAAAAATTAACGTTACGAAGGTTCTCTGGGACGTACTGATTCCGAATAATGAAGTTGAAAAATTAACGTTCCGAAATACGCTAATTACGCTAACAGAAGCGCTGGAGGGAGCACTGCGCTCCCTCCCTTAGATTCCCTCCCTCTTCTGCTAGCGCTAATTACGCGTAACACACTAATTTTAAAACCCGAAGTTGTTTTAATTTTAAGGTGTGCTGTAGTCAGAAGCGCTAGAAGCGCTGCGCTCCCTCCCTTAGATTCCCTCCCTCTTCTGCTAGCGCTAATTACGCGTAACACACTAATTTTAAAACCCGAAGTTTTTTTAATTTTAAGGTGTGCTGTAGTCAGAAGCGCTAGAAGCGCTGCGCTCCCTCCCTTAGATTCCCTCCCTCTTCTGCTAGCGCTAATTACGCGTAACACACTAATTTTAAAACCCGAAGTTTTTTTAATTTTAAGGTGTGCTGTAGTCAGAAGCGCTAGAAGCGCTGCGCTCCCTCCCTTCGAATCCCTCTCTCTTCTGCCGCTTCTGCGCCGGCAATGCTTCTGCTACGCTAATTTTAAAACCCGAAATTTTTTAAATGTTTATGTCTCCGTGACATTCCTGGGACCATCCCGAGTCGAACAGTACTTTCCGCTCGCAAATCCGTCCACGGGTTCTCGAGATCTTAGAGATCATAGATAGAGGCCAACTCTACTTTATATATATAGATTATATCCCCCCCCTCTATTTACATGAAATGGTTTGGTCCAAAGCGAACGGCTTGCGAGTGGTGACAATCCCCCCCCTCTATTTACATGCAATGGTTTGGTCCAAAGCGAACGGCTTCCGGAGTTTGGTAAAGAAATCGCCATCGCGTGCACAAACGCGCAGGAAAGCGAATGAATCGCAAATTCGTTTTTATTAGTTGTAAAACATAGTTTAACGCCAACATAGTTTGCAAACGTGAAATAAATGAATACGCTCTCAAATGTGCCATCCGAGGCAGAGTGTGTCCGCCACGTTCGGCACACGCGATCGTTCGCTGCTCTCTGATTGGTTGAATCGTTTTTTGGACATAGCTCGGTAAGTAATTGTCCGATTAATATGAAACCTTGAAAAGACACATCCTCGGGTCCCCAGCAATATACCTGGCAAGTTTCAAGTATATCGGACCCGTGGTTGTCGAGAAACAGCGGTCACAGACAAACAAACAAACGTACAGACGTACAGACAGACAGACAGAGATTACTGGAATTATAGATAGATGTATATACATGGACGCCATCCTAGTTTCGAGGTAATGTGTCGGCATAATTTATTTGCATGACCACAGGGTCATGTCACATTTAGGGTCAGTGTGCTCTATCGTTATACTCCTGTGTGATTATATATATATATAGTTTCATGTAAAACAATAGTTTGCTTAAGAAACAGGCGCGAGTTAAAGAAAAACGCTGTCGCTCGTACTGTACATTCCAGGCAGAGTACGTCATGACGTCATACGTTCCAGGTGTGCATTAAAGTTAAGTGACTGTTAAATTAATTTTTTCACATTTTAAAGTTTGAATGACAGTATTCTGGCTCTCCTTCCACCTTCTTTGCATTTTCTATCTCTCCCGCCAATCTGGCCTCAAACTTTTTCCGTTCAACGATCCTACGGCTCCACCTCTTTACCTCTTCCCGAACAGCCGCCATTTCGTTGCCCATCTCACGTTTGATTTCCCCACTCATCGGGTCCATTCTAGTGCCGATCACTTGCATTTCGCCGCTGATTCTCTCATCAACTCCATTCGTGATTTGAACGGGTCCATACATATCCCCATATCGAGCGGTGCTGGTGAACCCCGTGGTACAACTACAAGTTCCATGGATGCCGAATTTTCCTCGTTTTGGTTCTTCTCACTCTATTACCTTGTGAAATTACCAGGTGAGTACCTACACTCGTGCGCTGATAAAACAATTTATCACATTGAGTGAACAGGTGATCGGTGTATTTAATTAATTAATAATTCTTCGGAACAGAATTCCTTTCTAACCCGGGGATTCCCTGTTCCTGCATTTTCATATTTTGTGTTGAACTTGATTTTCACACGATTAGACAAGCAAGAAACGCTTCATTTTATATCCATCAATAATCAAGTTATCAAATGAGCACACTTCCTTCCTTCCATGTAAATGCTGCTTCATTGACATGAACATTTACAGCACACGGTACCTTATTGTTCGTTTTGCTGTTCTGTTCAATGAATCAATCGATTAGAAAAGTGATTTAAAATGTAACTTATGCGCCATCGATGGATTTGCGCTATCGATCGATCGCGTTGCGCTATCCATGGATCCATCGATCGCGCATACCAGTGCCACTCTTGGTATTCGTCGCATTCGATCATTAATTTGCCGTCATCTGAGCAGCGTGTATAATTTCTCCCCCTTACCTTTTCATTTAAATTTGCTTTTTGTCATTAATGTAAAGTCATATAAAAATGGTTTTAAGTAAGTCGTGTAAAGTCGTAAGTAAAAAGACATTTTATATAGAAACTATTACAAAATAATAGAACGTTGAAAGGCATATTAAATGAAGAAACAGACATTTGCTTTGGTTTTCACCAACGCGTCTTCCGAGCCGATGTCAACATCCGTGTGTCCAATCCCCAATGTGATCGCCAAGGTATTTATCCGTGTGCAGTGCGGTATTTCCATGTTTCCCATGTATTACGTCATCTTGTGATTGTGGTTGACGTTGATTTGTGTTCCATATACAACTAATTGTTCCTCCCTTCCTCACGTGAGGAAAGTTCCACATCTATATAATAATAGCGTAAGGACTCGACTTTGTTATCCCTTTTACGCCGCACCCAGTGACCCGATGCCCACGGCACTAATGGATTTACGATCTACGAACCGCGCTCTTTGTTTATCACGTACAGACATACTCGAAAAATCGGAATTAGCTGACGTTGGGGCCCAAAAGCATCCGATTAACTGCCGATACGACGCCATCTTACGACGCCATCGTATTGGCGTCTGCTGGGCAAAGGCGAAGCAAGCCGTCCGCTGATTGGACAGTCGAGTGGTGTGAACATGGGTGGTGTGAACCAAATGGTCTTTTTATTCCCTTGAACATTTTAAATTAGGATATATAAGGAAACGTCTTTATCGTCATTTTAATAAAGTTAAATGGAGTGACGTTGCGATACTCGGGGTGCGTTGCATAAATCCTCGTAACTCAGAGAGGTGTAGCAGGTGGCGAGACGTAAGGAAGCTTAAAGATAACGAGCTGAAACAGACGAAAGATATGTCAATCCCTTTCTACACCGAACGGCAATAAAAGTATGAGAGCAGGAAGGCATGGCCTGAGCACTTCAAGCAGAGAGGACTGATTGGACTTAACTTAAAGAGAAAAAATTGGAGCTTAACGGAAGCAGAAGATCCCATGAGCGCTGCCGTCACTTATCGAGGTGTGTTGAGGTCTGAAGAGATGAGGTGGTTTCTAGGAGCGATTTGTACCTTTTTACTGCTTGAGGTGAGTTCGGTTCGTGTTTTGTGACTCGTAGATTTATTACGGTCACAGTGGCGTCAGGCACTGTGACCGTGTATGTGACTCATATTCGCGATTACCACAGAAGCACATCGACGGGGAGTATCTATATAATAATAGCGTAAGGACTCGACTTTGTTATCCCTTTTACGCCGCACCCAGTGACCCGATGCCCATGGCACTAATGGATTTACGATCTACGAACCGCGCTTTTTGTTTATCACGTGCAGGCATACTCGAAAAATCTGAATTAGCCGAAGTTGGGGCCCAAAAGCATCCGATTAACTGCCGATATGACGCCATCGTATTGGCGTCTGCTGGGCAAAGGCGAAGCAAGCCGTCCGCTGATTGGACAGTCAAAGGAGACAGCAAGCCGTCCACTGAGTGGACAATCCCAGAGTGGTGCTATGCCGATTCCTATTACGAATCCATTCATTTTTCAAAAGTATATCATAGCGTTGTCATTTAAGTAGATTGCAATAAATATGTTGTTCATATACGCACTCTTCATTCTCATCTTTCTTCCTAACTCTTACTCGGACAAGCAAATCCCCTATGCCATCCATAATGGTACACTCTATCCATACACCACATCCTCCCTTCCGTCGATGTTCCACGGGTTTCGGCTAGTCTATATAATAATAGCGTAAGGACTCGACTTTGTTATCCCTTTTATGCCGCACCCAGTGACCCGATGCCCATGGCACTAATGCATTTACGATCTACGAACCCCGCTCTTTGTTTATCACGTACAGCCATACTCGAAAAATCTGAATTAGCCGACCTTGGGGCCCAAAAGCATCCGATTAACTGCCGATACGACGCCATCTTACGACGCCATCGTATTGGCGTCTGTTGGGCGAAGGCGAAGCAAGCCGTCCGCTGATTGGACAGGCGAAGGTGAAAGCAAGCCGTCCACTGAGTGGACAATCCAGAGCATGCATTTGTGCCGGTGTCGGCGATCGTTGTTCATATACGCACTCTTCATTCTCATCTTTCTTCCTAACTCTTACTCGGACAAGCAAATCCCCTCTGCCATCCATAATGGTACACTCCATCCATACACCACATCCTCCCTTCCGTGGATGTTCGACGGGTTTCGGCTAGTTATTAATATTCTCTTTTTGAAGAGCAACGAGTTTCCAAAGGGAAGGTACAATTAGTTAGAACATGGCGTTACAGTAGACAGAGCTCACATTTTTGTGCGATATACTTTCATTGTATTAATGGTTTTATTAATGTACCGACAAAAATATACTTAATAAAAAAACAACAAATCAAACGTCGTGTTTGGAACTCAAATCAAACGTCCGCCATGTCTAACTATTTCATTGCAAATGTAAAGTCGACATTTTGTCTGCTCAGTGGTTTCCACATTTCACTGATTTCCTGCTTGATTTTCACATTTATAGAAGACTATTTAAAGGTAAATCTTCGTGTTGCCGTTTTTGTGTACTTCATCTGTGCTGTCCATAAATTAATAGACCCAATATGCAAATTCTTAAAATTCCAGGTCAATCGCATGAAAATTTATGATTTTATGTGTGGTGTCTAACCCTAACCCTAACAACTTTGACCTTTTGAGAAAATTATTAATTTGCCTTCTCCATATTTTCATAATAAAGCTTCGGTGAAAATTTGATGACAAAACTCAAAAGGTAAAAAGGTTACAGCCCTGACACGGACACTGCACACACGGACACTGCACACACACACAGACACTGCACACACACACGGACACTGCACACACACACACACACATACACTGCACACACATACACTGCACACACATACACTGCACACACACACAGACACTGCACACACACAGACACTGCAGACACCATTCAAAGACTTAAGGCATGGGAAGTTACGAGGGGCGGCAATTTGACATCTCGCCCCGAGCGTCATTTTTCCTTGATACACCGCTGCTCCCCACTGTACCTGGATCTGTTTTTAAAATTCCCTCTAGAATTCAGGGGTTCTTAACCTTTTTCCCTGTCAAGACCTCCAACGGATTGCCCACGATGTCCCCATACCTTCTTCGCCAGACTGTTGCCTGACCAAGGCGCACCGAAGGTGCACATAGCTAGAGGGGACTGGGGGCATGTCCCCCTAGAATTTTTTTGATTTCTAGATGCTCTGTGGTGCATTCTGAGGGGTGTTTTTACTTTAATTGCCTATTTTTTTGGATGAAAATTGGTAACTTATTACCCAGAAAATGGGCCAAGTTTGGGGATCCGCACCTGATTACCAGTCCCATTAGGTTCCAGTGTGACTTCAAAATATCTCAATAGCTTAGTTTTACATATGGATAATTAGGAACAGAACAGGAAAGAAAATCATTAGGATTTTATCCCTATTTATTTCTTTGCTTGTTAACAAAGAAACAAAACAAACTAAACTAAACTAAAACAAGTTGATATTTCATTGAATTTATTACAATTTATTATTATAATTTATTATGAGTCCCATACCCCCAGATTTTGGTCCCCATACCCCCAAGGGGTATGGATACCCCAGGTTAAGAACCCCAGCTCGAGATGATGGACCCAGATGGCATGTATTTTTGAATATGATTAACCACCACTTGGTGAACGCTATTCAGGCTGCTTTTGTAAGCCATGACAAGTCACAGTAGACAGAGCTGATCTTTTCTTTTTACGTACCGTAAAAATGGGGGGAATAGGGACAGCAAGGTGAATAGGGACACAAACAGAAAAAAGTACTTTTTTCGCTGAAAATTGATAACCATACTGATTTGTTGATATTTGGGTTGAAAGTGTTCTCTTGTTTTTTTTAAAAGCAACTTATAGTCCCTATTAACCCCATATATGGGTTAAATAGGAATAAATAGGATTTTTATGGCTGTCCCTATTCACCCCGTTTTACGGGTGAATAGGGACAGTCACTAATACAAAAAAAAATAATCAAGAAATAGGGACAGTTTGGAGAAACTTTTTATCCCATTTTTTTTTCATTGGCACCGTGGTTTATATTATGGGTGCATATTATGTGCATCCATCTGAGCTATCAATTTAGCAATAAGTTGGAAACTCAGGATTGTTTCTTGATTATTATTATTTTTATATGGAAACCTGATTACCCGGCAATGCCGGGTACCTTTTCTAGTATATATATATATATATATATATATATATAATTATATATATTTATATATATATATATATATATATATATATATATATATATATATATATATATATATATATATATATATATATATATATATATATATATATATATATATATATATAAATAAATAAATAAATAAATATGTCGGGGGCAGGGCATGGGGGGCCATGGGGGGCACACCACGTGACCCAGGGCACCTGAGAAATATATATATAATTATGTCTTTCTTGTGCTTGCTTCCATAAAGAGGACATCATGGGTCATGTGTCGGATCAAAGCGGGGAGGCTCGGGACCCAACCATAACTGCCCGCAGTTATAAAGTATCATGTCTAGTTTATTATTAATTTATTATTAGATTTGATGGATTTCCGGTTCCTCGGGCGAGTGAAGTGAAGCTCTCCACGGCATCGAAGTTTAAGTGTTTTCCCATTCTTGTCTTTGTCAAATTTCCACTGGTTATTTTGCTGTGTACGTGTTATTGTGTGTTTCTGGTTGGTATTGGTTTGTAATTCGTACAAACTTGTGTGTAGTTAATCGTTTTCTGAGTCGTACCTCGTGCGCGGCCTGGTAACTTGGGGCTTCCCTCCCCCGTCAGTGTTTTGTCGGTTTGGGTTATTTCCTCCGCTGCATTGCTTGTTTCTTTTATTTTATTTTCTCCCCCTCACCTCACCTCCCTAGACAAAGAATTCTATATTGATTCTTTCTCCCCTCCCGGACACGTTTGTTCGCTCTCCTCCTCGTCTCGGCTTGTGCCCCGCCCCCTGTATCTCGTTTCTCTCCCGCCTCTGCTCCTTCCTTCTCAAATCCACGTTCTCGCTTGGAGACTTTTCCCAGATTGTTTTTCATGGTTTTCATGGTTCTGTTTGGATATTGTTGGAATATGTTTAAACTGCAGCCGTGATGCTGACGACGCCCCCCCCCCCCCCGAATTTCCATGTTTTAAACGTTTCCCAGTGTGTACCCTGGTCAGAATAGGTACACCGTATCCCTGCGTGTCGTAAGAGACGACTAAGAGGGTTGGCGTCAGGAAGGGCATCCGGCCATAAAAAACATTGCCTCAAAAAGAGAACCATGACAATTACAACTACATATTGGCAGGGTGCAGCCCGAAGTGGAGATCGGTTTCTGAGGTTTGGGACATGGAATGTAGGGACAATGACAGGGAGATCAGGAGAAGTGGTGGAAGTATTGGTCGGAAGAAGAGTGGACATATGTTGTGTGCAAGAGACGAGATGGAAGGGAAGTGGTGTGAGAATGGTGAAGGGTAGGCAGGGACAGAAGTACAAGTTTGTGTGGCAAGGGTGCCCGGAGGGCGTGAATGGTGTTGGTGTCCTGTTTTCTGAGGAGTTTGTAGACAGTGTGGTGAGTGTGACTAGAGTGAGTGATAGGTTGATGATGGTGAAAATGATGATTGGAAAGCTCTTGGTGAACGTCATCTCGGGATATGCTCCGCAGGTTGGTCGAAGCAATGAAGAGAAGGACAAGTTCTGGTGTGCGATAGAGAAGCTGATGGAAAACGTGAAAGATGAAGAGGTTGTTGTGGTGGGAGGAGACCTGAATGGACATGTGGGAAGGAGTATGGATGGTTTTGAGGGAGTTCATGGGGGTTACGGATATGGTGTGAGAAATGGAGAAGGTGAAAGGATTTTGGAGTTTGCTGATGGAGCTGATTTGTTGATTTGTAATACTCAGTTCCAGAAAGAGGATAATAAGCTTCTTACATACACGTCAGGTGGGTCGACGACAACCGTTGACTACCTGATGGTGCGGAGGCGAGATAGGGGGCACCTCCGGGACACAAAGGTGATCCCGGGGGAGGAGGCTGTTTCACAGCACCACTTGGTTGTCTGCGACATAAAAATGAAAGGTGCGAGGAGAGCTCGGCGGGTGAAGTACCAACCAAGAATGAAGGTGTGGAGGTTGAAAGAGGTGACAGTAAGGGAGGCATTAAAAGAGAGGCTGAGTAGGGTAGAGGATGATGTGGTTGAGCTTGAAAGTGGTTGGATGTCAATGAAAGCTAGTCTGTTGGGAGCCGTTGGTGAGGTATGTGGATGGACAAAAGGACCACCGAGGCACTCGGAAACATGGTGGTGGGATGATGAAGTTGGAAAGAGGATTGACGAGAAGAGGAAGAAGTTCAAGGAGTGGCAGAAGGCGAAGGGTACGGGAGCAGAAACAGCAGAGCATGAAAGTTATAAGGCAGCCAGGAAGGCTGCAAAGAAAGAGGTAGCAAAGGCGCAGGAGGCATGTAGGAAAATGTTCGGAGAACGCTTGGATTCAGAAGAGGGTTAGAAAGCAGTATTCAGGATTGCAAAGCACATAGCGAAAGAGAGGTGTGACGTGATGGGGGTGAGTTGCTTGAAGGATGAAGTGGGACAAATCGTTGTCGACCCAGATGGAATTAAAGGAAGATGGAAAAGATATATGGAAATGCTGTTGAATACAGAGAATGAATGGGATGGCAACATAGAGAGTAACCCAGTTTTAGGACCGGCAGAGAAGATAACTGAGAAGGAAGTTGAGGAAGCGATAACAGCAATGAAGAGTGGAAAAGCGGGAGGGCCGACGGGAGTTGTGGGAGATATGTTGAAGGCAGCAGGAAGTTGGGGTGTGAAGAGAATGACAGAGATCTGTAATCTGGTGGTGAAAGAAGGCCGCATTCCAGTGGATTGGGAACTGAGTACCCTCATCCCTCTATACAAGGGGAAAGGTGACCCTCTGGAGTGTGGCTCGTACCGAGCGATAAAGTTATTGGAGCATGGAATGAAGGTATTGGAAAGGGTGTTGGAGAGGAGGATAAGGAAGAAAGTGAAGATCGACGAAATGCAGTTTGGATTTATGCCAGGAAGAGGAACGACAGATGCGCTTTTCATTGTGAGGCAGTTGCAGGAGAAGTACATGGAGAAGAGGAAGAAGTTGTTTTTTGGGTTCGTTGATCTGGAGAAAGCATTCGATAGGGTTCCACGCAAAGTATTGACATGGGCATTGAGGAAGTTAGGAGTGGAGGAATGGTTGATCAGAGTAGTGATGGCAATGTACAAGAGAGCGCACACAGCTGTAAGGACGAAGGACGGGAACAGTGGTGAGTTTGAGGTGAAGGTGGGAGTGCATCAGGGGTCGGTACTAAGTCCACTACTATTTGTAGCTGTGATGGAGGTGCTGGCTCAGAACGTAAAGGAGGGTTTACCGTGGGAGTTGTTGTATGCAGATGATCTGGTGTTGATTGCGGAAAGTATGGATGGACTGAAGGAAAAGATGAACAAGTGGAAGGAATGTATGGAGACAAAAGGTCTGAAGGTGAATATCGGAAAGACGAAGGTGATGGCAAGTGGTAAAGCATGTGGTGAGGTGGAAAGAACTGGGAAGTGGCCGTGTGCTGTGTGCAGGAAGGGTGTCGGAGTGAACTCCATTCAATGTACAATGTGCGCTGAGTGGGTTCATCAAAAATGTAGTGGTCTGAGAGGGTCATTTACCAGTGTGGCAGCTACATTCAAATGTAAGGTGTGCACAGAGGGAACTGCAGATGGAGGAAATGTTGAGTTGGATCTTGGAGACGGCGTGAAGCTGGAAGGTGTGAAAACATTTTGCTACCTCGGAGACGTGCTGAATGGAGAAGGTGGATCAGACTCGGCAACGGTTGCTCGAGTGAGATGTGCATGGAAGAAGTTTCGGGAACTGAGTGGCGTGCTGATGAGGAGGAGAGTGTCGCTGAAGCTGAAGGGAAAGGTGTATGCTGCATGTGTGAGAAGTGTTATGATTTATGGGAGCGAGACATGGGTAATGAACGTAGAGCAGCAACGAAGGCTGGAAAGGGTGGAAATGCGAATGGTTCGATGGATGTGCGGAGTATCGTTGAGAGAGAGGAAGACAAATGATGAATTGCGAAAGATGATGGTAATATTGCCTGTGATTGATGCTGTGAAGAGGAACAGGCTGAGATGGTTTGGTCATGTGTTGAGGAAGGATGAAAGTGACTGGTTGAGAAGAGTGATGGAAATTGATGTAGAAGGAAGTAGAGGACGGGGAAGACCGAGAAAGACTTGGCTAAAGATGGTGGAAGAAGAAATGCGGGCAAGGGGGTTAACAAGGAGAGATGCAGAAAATAGCGCAAAATGGAGAAGATTGTCATGGGGACCGCAAGGCTAACCCCCGCTCTAGCAGGGAAAATGGCCTTAAAATGCATGTTGTTGTTGTTGTTTGTTGTGCTTGCTTCCAAAAAGCTAGATTCAATGCAAAACATGTTGTTTCACGGCTCGGTCAAAATCCAACCTCGCAGACGTTTTTTCAGCATCTTCTAAAGGGAGAAAGTTATGGGAATAGTTGTAAGTTAACCTCCAACAGGGGATGATGTAAGATGTATCCTTTGATTTGTTCCTTTGATTTGTATGTGTTTTACTGCCAAATGTAAACCCCATTGAACTTTATTATGGGAATGCATCCCTGGTCCTTGTAAAAGCCCAGCTTGTTGGGAAAAATAGCCTGAGAACTATCTTATTTTCACATATCTGTGCCTTTAAACTTAATCTCTCTTGTCTGAGGTCATTACTTCAGCGGAGGCTTTTTTAGGCTTTGTTCGTTTATATAAAGGATCTTGTGTCAGAATGATTTTAGGGTGGCTTGGACTTGCAGGTCTTGTGTGACAAGGCCCTGCGATTTCAAGGCGTGCTCCGCAATATTGTGTTTGCTCGATTTTGTAATAAACCACATTTTGCTGCTTCAAGGTGCCTCTTCTTGAGTTCCAAAGGGGGGGGACAACCCGTCATATATACATACATACATACATACATACATATATATATATATATATATATATATATATATATATATATATCTATATTATAATAGCCGTAGATGATTCTGTCTGTCTGTCTGTCTATCTGTTGGGTGTCTGTCCGGGGTGTGGCTTACTCGGTTTGCAGAGTAGCTCCACCCATAGCTCCACCCATTCTGGGAGTGGCTATAAACAAATATCCACCATTTTATTAACTCGCATAGCTTTGAGTCCTGTTTTGTAGGCCCGTGGTGTCTTGCTCTCCCCCAGTTTTATTTCAAATCAAATTCGATAAATCATTTCATTTTTCACAGTCGCTAACATAGTTTTAGACTCGGTTGAAAAAAAACGGGAAGAAAATCCGATGAAAGTTGCCGTTTATAGAACGAAATGAATTCTCAAAGGCCTGTAACTTCAAGGCCATTGAGTCTCTCTCACGCCTTTATCTCCAATCTAACTCACCATATGATTTCATTTTTATCGATGGTTTTACTTTTAGACTCGGTGTCAGCAATAATTGAGAACAATCCACACACGCGGGAAAATGCAGAGATATATTTTTTAAAATCGCGTCATGGTGTATCATACACCGCCCAACATGACACCGCCGGCAATGTGTCGATATATATTAAAAATTCGCTTTTGCTTTTCCGTTATGATATATTACTATTTCGTTTGATGATAGTCGTCACAAAAACGTCAACAATGATGCCGACATATATTTCTTCGTTTTTATTTCATTCAACATATTAGCCGGAAGTAAAATATGTTTCAGGAAATTACCGAGAGATATTTCTTCGTTTTTTTTATTAGTTATGTGCGCATACACTTTAAATAGGTTTATTTGAAATCTTTAATTTTCCACAAACATTCCACACACGCGGGAAAATGCAGAGATATATTTTTTTAAATCGCGTCATATCATACACCGCCCAACATGACACCGACGGCAATGTGTCGATATCTATTTTAAATTCGATATATCATTTCATTTTTCACAGTCGCTAACATAGTTTTAGACTCGGTTGAAAAAAAACGAGAAGAAAATCCGATGAAAGTTGCCGTTTATAGAACGAAATGAATTCTCAAATGCCTGTAACTTCAAGGCCATTGAGTCTCTCTCACGCCTTTATCTCCAATCTAACTCACCATATGATTTCATTTTTATTGATGGTTTTAGAGTCGGTGTCAGCAATAATTGAGAACATTCCACACACGCGGGAAAATGCAGATATATTTTTTAAAATCGCGTCATGGTGTATCATACACCGCCTAACATGACACCGACGGCAACGTGTCGATACATATTAAAAATTCGATATATCATTTCATTTTTCACAGTCGCTAACATAGTTTTCGACTCGGTTGAAAAAAAACGGGAAGGAAATCCAATGAAAGTTGCCGTTTATAGAACGAAATGAATTCTCAAACGCCTGTAACTTCAACTTCAAGGCCATTGAGTCTCTCTCACGCCTTTATCTCCAATCTAACTCACCATATGATTTCATTTTTATCGATGGTTTTGGACTCGGTGTCAGCAATAATTGAGAACATTCCACACACGCGGGAAAATGCAGAGATATATTTTTAAAAATCGCGTCATGGTGTATCATACACCGCCCAACATGACACCGACGGCAACGTGTCGATATATATTAAAAATTCGCTTTTGCTTTTCCGTTAAGATATATTACTTTTTCGTTTGATGACAGTCGTCACAAAAACGTCAACAATGATGCCGACATATATTTCTTCGTTTTTATTTAATTCAACATTATTAGCCGGAAGTAAAATATGTTTCAGGAAATTACCGAGAGATATTTCTTCGTTTTTTAAAATTAGTTATGTGCGAATACACTTTAAATAGGTTTATTTGAAATCTTTAATTTTCCACAATATAATTTACTTGCCATTTATCATTTGATGATTACGAGACAAATTCCTCTTGAGGATCGTGACAATTCATGCGCTGCGTGGAAACTTCTATTTCCAAAATGAATGAGACGATCGATGAAGAACGCAGACTTGAACAGGATGCAGCAAGAAAACGAATGAGACGGGCGAACGAGTCCATCGACGAACGTCAATGCAAACTTGCGGGGTCACCCGTGGGAATCCCACGGGCATGGATGTGTGTGACATTTCGACATATTGAGTTAGATGCTGCACATTCATTTTTACAAAATGGTTACTGGCAAGTCATCAGATCCAGAAATGGTGTAAAAACCACCGTTTAGAGGCCATTTTTCCCCGCAAAGCGGGGGTTGGCCTTTTCGGGGACCGTGGTAGTTGTTGTTTTTTTGTCCCCTTTTTGAAGCAATGTTTTACGGCCGGATGCCCTTCCTGACGCCAACCCTTTTTGCCGCCTTCAACGACAAACAGGGAATTACCAGTGAACTGGTACTCAATTAGCCGACCTCGGAAGGATGACAGGCTGAGTCAACCCCCCTGGCATTAATTCGGCGATCGACCGAGATTCGAACCCAGGATCCTAAGCCGGCACCCTAGCCGCTAGCCCAACACCAGAAATGGTGTCATGAACACAATTTATTTACGCACAAGCACAAAAGCAAGACGGGCCGATTTCCGATTCCGACGGGCCGACGGGCGAGACGGGCCGATTTCCGATTCCGACGGGCCGATTTGGAGCAAGAAAAAGAACGAGACGGGAGAAAAAGGAGAGAAACGAGACGGGGAAAGCCGATTGGAGAGGCGAGTGAGGCGCGATTGGAGAGGAGTGTGAGGCGCGATTGGAGAGGAGTGTGAGGCACGATTGGAGAGGAGTGTGAGGCGTGATTGGAGAGGAGTGTGAGGCACGATTGGAGAGGAGTGATTGGAGGGGAGTGTGAGGCACGATTGGAGAGGAGTGTGAGGCACGATTGGAGAGGAGTGTGAGGCGCGATTGGAGAGGAGTGTGAGGCGCGATTGGAGAGGAGTGTGAGGCGCGATTGGAGAGGCGTGTGAAGGATTGGAGAGGAGAGGAGTGTGAGGGATTGGAGAGGTGAGGGATTGGAAAGGAGAGGGATGTGAGGGTTTGGAGAGGAGAGGAGTGCTAGGTGGAGAGAGGAGAGTGTCAGGTGGAGACAGGAGAGTGTCAGGTGGAGACAGGAGAGTGTCAGGTGGAGAGGAGTGAGGGGTCACATATTATGTGAAATAACTAAATTCACACCATTTCTGGATCTGATGACTTGCCAGTAACCATTTTGTAAAAATGAATGTGCAGCATATAACTCAATATGTCGAAATGTCACACACATCCATGCCCGTGGGATTCCCACGGGTGACCCCGCTAGTATATATATATTGTGAGAAACCACCGGTGAAACCACCTGTTCTCACCCAGATTTGGTGCCCCGCCCACCGCGTGACGTGGCCTCCTTGGAGCCTCACGCGATCGGGAGGCGATTCGGCACGCGATTGGTGGAGGGTCAGAGAGCGCGGTCGCCATCTTATGCAACGGACGCGACTCGAAGGCCCCGAGTGGGAAATAGATAAAGGGATTTCCCTGAATCTTCACGACAGCCGCGTTGGGCTGATCGTTTACCGTTCTGTATTTTACAAGCGAGTAACTCCGGAAGAGAACGAGTGATTCCCGGATCTCGTAGATTGGAACCGCGAGTGATTGCCTGCTTCGTGTTGGAGCTGCTGGCCGACCGTTCCTGCCGGCCTTGTGCGGTGAATTCCATCCTGTTACCCTCCGAGTCCCGGAGATCGTCGATTGGAGCCGCGAGTGATCTTACCTGCGTCCTGTTTGGAGCGTCTGTTGCCGACAGTTCCTGCAGGCTTTGTGCAGTTTATTCCATTTTGTTACCTTTCATGGTTTTGTGATCGAGCCAATAAAGCATCGTGCCTTACCCCTAGAAGGCCGATTAAAACACAACGGTGTTTATTGAGTTCTCTCTGTCCACTCCGTGGACTGCTTGAAGCCCGGACATTAACGTCCGTATTCCGTGCTGGGAAACATTTCACAGGCGGGATCGCGACAAATGGGTTGCTCGTCCTAGGATCTTTCAAGTGAGAGACATTCGAATTGAGACGGGAATTCGGCATCTGCATCTTCTCTGCATCTTCTCACCAGCGGACGCCGTCTTGGAGGAACTTTCTCGCCGTAGGACGCTGTCTTGGGTGGTGCTTCACTGCAGAATAAGTGAGCCTCGGATCCCTCCAAACAACCGACAAAAAAAAAAAAAAACGTGAGTATTTGTACGTGGTATTTTTCTCATTGGCAATTTGATGTGCGGTGGTGATATTGTGTAGTTCGTGTCGTATTTCCCCAACAGAGCGTTGTGTTTGAGCGTTGTGTTTTGTGCCTTGTCTTATGATAACTCGTAGCCAAGCTATGTCGACCAGAGAAGTGAGAGTTCAACCTGATCATGTTGACAGTCGCGTGGGTGGCGATGCGAGCGACGCAATCAGCCTTGACCCAGTCACTAAACCCGATATGTTAGGAAGCGATTCCATCATGACTAAATGCATGCGTTCGCCCTTCTGGACCGGGCTGACTCCGGTTCAACAACTTGACATGTATAACAGGGAGAATGACAGGGCAGAGGCAGAGCGTGCTGCGGCAGCAGAGAGAGAGCGTGCGGCAGCAGAGAGAGAGCGTGAGAGAGAGAGAGAGCGTGCGGCAGCAGCAGAGGCAGAGCGTGCTGCGGCAGCAGAGAGAGCGCATGCGGCAGCAGAGACAGCA
Source organism: Myxine glutinosa (assembly GCF_964187855.1). Lineage (NCBI taxonomy): Eukaryota > Metazoa > Chordata > Myxini > Myxiniformes > Myxinidae > Myxine > Myxine glutinosa. The sequence continues at coordinate 139,043,001 of NC_136261.1, forward strand.
GCAGAGAGAGAGCGTGAGAGAGAGAGAGAGCGTGCGGCAGCAGCAGAAGCTGAACGCGTCAGAGAGCATGAGTTGCGAATGTTGACTGAACGACCGCGGGCAGAGGGGTCTGCTGCAAGAGTCCCGGAAACTGTTCATGTTCGTTTGCCGGACTGGACGGGAGACACGAAGCCAGAAGCGTATCTGGAGATGGCGGAGAAGTTGTTGGCTGCCGGTGGCATTGATGAGAGCTTGTGGGTCGGCCATCTTGTGAGCCATCTATCTGAGAAGGCGAGGGAGGTATATGCGAGGATGGCAACCGAGGACGCAAACAAATACAGGGCATTGAAGGCCGAGATTTTGAACGCCTATGCGGTGTCCGCATGTATTTATAGGAGAAATTTTTTCAGCTGGACTCGTGAGTCCAGTCAAACCTATGAGGAACATTCGCGGGCCTTGTTGGAACAGCTGCAGAGATGGTTCAAGGGGAGCAAGGTTGAGTTACCTCAAGCGGTTGCGGAACTCCTGGTGCGTTACCGTATCGATCAACAGCTTCCGCCTGACTTAGCATTGTTTCTTGTCGACAAAGACACTGTTTCCTTGGCAGACTGCGTCAACCTTATTGATAAACATGTTTTGGCGTGCAAAATGCTGCAAGTCACGCAGTCGCGTCGTAAGACGGAGGAGTCTGCGATCAAGACCGCCCCCCGTCTGCCCGGCGGCTGGATCGAGGGGAGGGGTTCTCCGATGCCCTCCACTGGTGGCGGTCGCGAGCCGCAGACCAGGGCAGGGCCCTGGTGCGATTTCTGCAAACGCGTGGGGCACGGTGAAAACCGCTGCTTCTCTAATCCCGCTAGTCCGGCCTACCGAGGCAACCCTCCTGTTAAGTCGGAGGGAGATCAGTGGAGCTCATCCGCCGGGCCCTCGCACACGACGGTGGCATCGGTGACCGAGGTCACTGCCACCGAGGCTAATTCCATTCATCCACTGTACCAGGATTATTCAGGGACAGCCTTAGTGGGTGGCCCTGATTCGATGCTGAAGTTTGAGGCCCAATACCTTCGGGATACTGGGGCGACACGGTGTGTTCTCCGGGCGGGGGTAGTTCCGGCCTCTCAGATGCGTTATACCGGCGAGTATACCCTCCTTCGGGGCATTGACCGGGTTCTTGGCCGGTATCCCCTTGCCCTCCTCGAGGTCCGGAGTGACATTTTTAAGGGTCCAGTGACCTGTGTGGTGGTACCCTACTACCCGATACCCGGGGTCTCCTTGCTGATTGGCAATGATGCCATGGCCAGGGAGGAGTCATTGACTCTGACCTGTGGGGGGGTCACTAGATCCCAGAGTAAACAGGCGGAGAGAGTGGCGGAGTCAGACATATCTTCACTCTGGCCCGAGGAGCCTAGCGCCTCGACTCCAGTTCCCGACGGTGACGTTGCGTCAGCTGAAGTCCACCCGAGCCTCCCGTCAAGCCACCCTCAGGTGCCGTGCTCCTCAGGGACCGCTCCCGCCATGTCGCGATTCAGCAGGAACGCTAATGCTAAGGTATATGTGGGAAACCTGGGCAATGGAGCAGCGAAAGCCGAGCTAGGGAGGGTCTTCGAACATTACGGACCACTCCGCAACGTATGGATTGCTCGAAACCCACCTGGATTTGCAGTGGTTGAGTTTGAAGAGCCACGAGATGCTGAAGATTCGGTCAGAGCCCTTGATGGAAGGTTAATTTGCGGATCGCGTGTGTGCGTCGAGATGTCGAATGGCATGTCGCGGCGGCCTCGTTTCAGACGCCCTTTGGTCCGCAGGCCTTTCGACCCGAACGATCGATGTTACCAGTGCGGTGAAAGGGGTCATTACGCATATGACTGTTGTTCTCGACACCGGAGGAGTACCCGCCGCTCTAGGTCTCGGCCCGTTTCCTTCCTGTCAACGCTTCCCCCAACTTGAGTTTGGCCCCCTTGCCTCTCTATTGTGCTTTGTGTGAAGTGTAACTCTTGTAGGGTAGATATTAATGTGGTGTATGGTGTTAAAATTTGTGTGTGAAAAAAAAAAAACCAAACTGGTTCATTGTTAACCTGTTAATGCCTGTTAATTGCCTGTGCGTTAATAATTGCGTTATTGTTGCGCTATTGCGTTGCGTTGTATTGTTGCGTTGTTGCGTTATTGTTGTTAATAAGTGTTAATAATTGTTAATTGCGTTAATTGCCTGTTAGCGATTACCGCCATCATCTTGCCATGTGATTTGCACCTACTACAAATACTGGTTTTAAAAACGCCGTCTATTCGACGGGGTTTTTACTTAGGGGGGGAGGACTGTGAGAAACCACCGGTGAAACCACCTGTTCTCACCCAGATTTGGTGCCCCGCCCACCGCGTGACGTGGCCTCCTTGGAGCCTCACGCGATCGGGAGGCGATTCGGCACGCGATTGGTGGAGGGTCAGAGAGCGCGGTCGCCATCTTATGCAACGGACGCGACTCGAAGGCCCCGAGTGGGAAATAGATAAAGGGATTTCCCTGAATCTTCACGACAGCCGCGTTGGGCTGATCGTTTACCGTTCTGTATTTTACGAGCGAGTAACTCCGGAAGAGAACGAGTGATTCCCGGATCTCGTAGATTGGAACCGCGAGTGATTGCCTGCTTCGTGTTGGAGCTGCTGGCCGACCGTTCCTGCCGGCCTTGTGCGGTGAATTCCATCCTGTTACCCTCCGAGTCCCGGAGATCGTCGATTGGAGCCGCGAGTGATCTTACCTGCGTCCTGTTTGGAGCGTCTGTTGCCGACAGTTCCTGCAGGCTTTGTGCAGTTTATTCCATTTTGTTACCTTTCATGGTTTTGTGATCGAGCCAATAAAGCATCGTGCCTTACCCCTAGAAGGCCGATTAAAACACAACGGTGTTTATTGAGTTCTCTCTGTCCACTCCGTGGACTGCTTGAAGCCCGGACATTAACGTCCGTATTCCGTGCTGGGAAACATTTCACAGGCGGGATCGCGACAATATATATATATATATATATATATATATATATATATATATATATATATATATATATATATATAGTGTTGCGGAGATGAGGACTGTATTTTTTTTATTGTGTGCTGTATTATTATTATTATTGTTTATTCTGTGCCCCCCTACCTCCGGAGCTGTGTAAAGGTGAAAGGGCATCCCATAATTAGTCCACAAGCATACACGTCAGCCAAGTAATAGAATACCCCAGTTGATAGTTATCTCTTATTCTGTGTTTTAGGGTAAGGCTGTGTCTCCCATTAATTGAAGTACTCCATTGCACCAGTGAAAGAGAATAGATCCCCTTTCATTCCCATCCCCAAAATCCCCATTTCCTTCACATCCCCTTTCGTCATTGCCGAGCCTCGATTGCCCATATTACCTCCCCTCCAAAACCACCATTGAACATGTGCTCTCGTCGGAGAAGAAAGGCGTGCCCGCCCGTCGTCATCAAGGGCGGAGCCAGAGGGTCGCGCGACCAACCAGGGCCGAGGTGAGCACCCCGATGGGCGTGTCCTGAAGGCCGGCGGCTTAATCGCCGGAGGCGTTATAAAGGCGCGCACGCAGGAAGCAAGTGAGTCGGTCGTCAAGGGAGAGAGTCGTGAGGAGTCAGTCGGTGGTCAGTTGGTTGCGTTGGTTGCAGTGAGGAGTCGGTGGTGGTGGTCAGTTGGTTGCGTTGGTTGCGGTGAGGAGTCGGTGGTAAAGAGTGAGTGGACCAAGAACGAGTTGAGGGTTTGGACCAGACGAGTCGGACAAGGCCTGGCAAAGCACGCGACGTCCACAGCAGCCACAACAGCAGCTTGGGGGCCTGAACGGCGGTTTGGAGCAGGGCCGAAAAGGAACGGCGGCTGCTAAACGCGCCGGTTGAGCTGCAGGACCCCCTTGGACCTCCCTCTCCCTCCAGCCATCCACCTCCTGCCTTTCCACCCTTCTTGTGTACGTGAGTTTGTTTTGTTTGTTCTGTCCCTGGGTATTTAATTAAGTCTGTAGGTAAGCTAGTATTTGCACTGTGTCACCTGCGTCTTATGTGTTGTAAATAAACCTTGATTGCTCCTTTTTGCTTGTGTAAATAATAAATCCCATTACTCGTCTGTACGTCTCCTTTGCCTTCGTTTTCCTCTTTGCATTCGTCGTTTTAGTCTTTTCCCTCATTGAGCAGCTGCGGTGCGATCCGGCCAACGTTTGGGTGGAATCGGGTGAGTCGGGGATCCTGTAACGGTCGCGGTCGGACCATCCGCTCGGCCCATCATAACATCTAAACCGCGATCAGTAAAAATTGGTGTCCGGGAGTGAGATTCGGGGCCCGAACCAAATTTTAAAAACATCTAAAAAAAAAAAAAAGAAAAAAAAAATTTGGTCAAAATTTGGAGCGGCCGAAATTTGTTTTGTTTTACAAACCTGAACTTTGAAATCGCGCCATGGCTGGTCAAGGCGACGGGATGCCGGTGGGAGAGGTAGAGGGGTTAGGAGTAACCCAGGATCAAATGGAGGGGAGCAAGGAGGAGGCGGTTGAGGGGGTATCAGGTGCACAAAACGGCGTGCTCGCGCACGTGGTTGAAGAGTCCCAAAATAGCGGCGCAGTGGAGGGCGAGCCCGCGGTGGCGGCTGGGGACGCTGGGCAAACCGGGTTTGACCTCAGATTATTCTTGACCCAACTGAATGCAAAAATGGATAGGATGGGGGGCCAAATGGGAGTAATGGGGAACCGGATGGATGCTCAGGGTGAGCGATTGGAGGGCCAAATGGGGGTAATGGGGAACCGGATGGATGCTCAGGGTGAGCAATTGTGGGTAATGAGGGACGAAGTGAGGGGTACCGGTAAGGCGTTAGACAATGGGATAAAAGAGGTAAAGAATGGGTTAACGGGGGTAGAAAACAGAATGGCCGCTCAAGAGAATCAAATGGAAGGGATGAAAAAGGGGTTAGAGGGGTTAGAAAACAGGATGGAAGGCAAATTGCGGGAGATAGGGGAGCAATCCGCCCGAGAAATTAAACAAATGGGAGAGCAGATAGAGGAGGTAAAAATCGGGGTAGAAACCAAACTGGATGCTCAGAGGGATGAATTGGGACAGATGAGGGCGGCATCTACAAAAGAAAGGGAGGAGATGAAGGAGGAGATACGACGAGGTGTGAGTGAGGAGGTTTCGGGGCTACGCGAGGAGGTAAAGCGAGGTGAGAAGCGTATGGAGAAAGAGGTGAGAAATAATACGGCGAAGTTACAAGGGGGAATAGAAGATCTGACGGAGGAGGTGGAACAGCTGACAGAGGGACAGACGGAGTTAGTGGAGCAGGTTCAAAAGAACACTGCGGTACTAGGAGGGTTAAAGGCGACACAAAAAGAAATTAAAAACGAATTAATAGCGACACAGAGGCAATGTCAGATGGTACGTGAGGAACTGACAATGAGGGTGGACGAGGTGACAGAGATAATGGAGACAAAGGACCGGCAGGTAAGGACGCACATAGAAACGGTCACGGTAGCCTTAGAGGACGAACTTGAGGAGACGCACCGGGGAATAAAAGAGGTGAAGCGAAAATTAGAGGAAGTGGAAGAAGAGGTGAGTGAAATTAAGAAGGGACGGACAGAAACTAAAAGAGAAATCCAGGAGGAGGTGATGGAATATGTGCAAGGTCGGTGCTCAACTCATAATGTGATGCTCACTAACCAAATAAAGAGTTTGCAGGTGGCAAAGGAGGTGCGGAGACGAGGTACGGAGGTGAGTGGCAATGTATATGATGTGAGGAAAGCTTCAGTCGGCTTGGGGATTGGTTTGGATCCGGGTGTTCGTGAAAGGCCGTTGGTGAAGTGTGCGACAGGTCTGGTGTGCGAAAAAAGAGGTGTGCGAGAATGTCCGACCATGGGGTGTGTGAGGAAAAAGTGCGCGCCGACTAGTGAGTGTGCTGTCGAGAGTGAGTCGGTCGTAGCGCGTGTGCGAGGGAGCACATGGAAGCGCGGTGTGGCGAGTGTTACGGAGGAAGTAACGAAAGAGGATGCGCGAGAAAGGTGTGTAGCGGACAGGTGCATGGGGAAAGAGTGCGCTGTCAAGAGTGAAGGAGAATGCACGCCTGTGGTGAGAGTTACAGAGGATGTAACGAAAGAGTGTGCGCGAGAGGATGCGCGAGAAAGGTGTGTAACGGACAGGTGCATGAGGAAAGAGTGCGCTGTCGAGAGTAAGGGTGAGTGCGTTGTCAAGAGTGGTGGTGAGAGTAGTGAGAGTGGCACGGAGCGTGAGTTAGATGTGACAGGTGAGAAAGGAAGCACACCTGGAATGGTAGAGCGTGTGTGGGAATGCACACTTGAGTTGGTCGTGAGGCACGTGGTTGGGTGTGCGAGTGAAAGCACACCTGTGATGGTCACAGAGGAGGTGACCGAGGAAGGGGCGCAAAGAGGTGTGTTGGTGAGGTGTGCGAGCGACGAATGTGTGCCAAGGTGTTCGGTGGTCAGGTGTGTGACCAAGTCGGTGAGCGGAATGAGTGTACCTGGGTGTGTAAGGAAAGGTACGAGGAGCATGGAAACGGCTGGATGTATGAGCAAGAAAGGGGTGGCGTATGCTTGTAAGCATCCAGGTGAAGCATCGACGGTAACCGGATTAGCGGTTAGAGCGACTTTTAGCCGAATCGGGCCCTCGGTGCGTGCCGGGCTTCGCGTGCCGCGAGAACCAGCGGGGATCCGAGCCACGGCGGGTTCGAAAGGACCGCCGTACGCGATCCACGCTGGGCCTCGCTTTGAACGGCCGCGTCCGTGCTCCACTAGGCGGGGCTGGCAGCCCGATAGGAAGGGTCGTCATGGCGACCACTGTTTATTGAGACGTTCCGGCAGGTCGAGATCGGGACATTGGATGGCTCCACGCCGAGGTGGTGCGTGGGATCTCGGCCCGGGTAAGCCCCCGTCCCTGCCCCGAATGCGGGACGTATCCAGCCGCTGGCACAAAACAACCCGTAATCATTGCTCGGCTGTACGAAGCCGAGCTTTAGAAGGGAATTGGCGCACCGAGAGGATGTAATAAGTAGACGGGTGATGAGGATAGTGTTTTGGCCCAGAAATTAGAAAAAAAAAGCAAAATTTGATGATTGGTACGGTGATTAGCAGATGATTGGCAGAATTTTTGATTGGTTGGATTTAGGTGTGTGAAATTGATAGTAGGACCTCCCCGATGTGGTGGGATGGGCAATCCACCATCCCTCACACCAGGGTGGGGCAAATGCGCTATAGTTTATGGGGTGTATGGCAATGAAAACTAGCCCGGGTGGGTTAGGATCTTGTGTGTAGGGATCTCGCGAAGATGACATTAGGTAACGTTAAGATTAGTTAGTGACTGATACCTGTAGTGGGGACGCAGGTAGTTTAGTGTGGATGATAATGACGTGGGAGCGCAATAGTTTAAAGGGGCGACTGGGAAGCGCAAGTTTCAGAGGGGAGTAGTTAGAAGAGATGATGCCGTGTGTTTGAGAATTGAACAGGTGTGATTGCACAGGTGTGCAACTGAACGGGTGTATGTATGGAGCAGTGTATGAGGGAGTAGTGGTGATTGCGTGTTGTGCTGACCAAATGGTCCAGGAAGAAAGGAGGGTGCAGGTGGCACCAGGTGTGAGGTGATTGCACAGGTGTGCAACAACAGGTGTATGTGGCTATGTGGAATAAATGGTATGGAGTATTGGAATGGATGGTCGTGGAGTGAGTATGGTGGAAATTGTGGAGTGGAGTGGATGGTGCGAAGGTGTGAATGGGGGAAGAGTGGACCCCCATCACGGATACCCGGGGCGGGTAGTGTAAGTGTTAGGTAGAGGGTACAGGTAAATTGTGGTTGGATATTGGCATCTGTGGTGCGGGTGAAAGAATGGTCTTTGGATGGGTGCATTAGTGTTGTGGAAATGGCTGGGCGTGTAGCCTGTTAGTGTGTGTAGTTGGTTTGGGCACTCCACCACTGTGAGGATGTCGGCCAGGTGAGGCCGCAGGTGGGCTCTGGGAGCCGGTAGTTGTTGTGGATGGGGCCCGAGGATCCGGAGGACGGACCCGGGTAGCCCAGTGCCAGAGGGCACCAAGGGGTGACAGAGCCAGGAGAGGGCCTTCCCCAGTTAGTTAGGTTAGGGTGAGGAGCTAGGTAAGCTCGGGTGGCAACTGCAGTGGTGGAGGTGTGCAGGTGGGTAGACCTGCTGGGAGAGCTACACGTCGCAGCCCAGAAATTGTGCGAGGGCACCGGGAGATGAATCGGGGGAGTGAGACCCCAAATTGAGAAGCACCACAGTTTGGTCAATGGGAATTGGTTTTTAGAACCCATAGTGTAAGTTGGCCAATGGATTGGCAGGGAAAGACCCCGGGTAGTGTAAAGTGTGTTAATGTCATTTAGGAAGTAGTTAGGATGAAGTCTCCTCGCACCATCTGCATCCACTCACCTGAGGTGACAGGTACTCCACACCATGCCATGTTTTGATTATTTTTTACTGTGCAAATGTTTGGATGGTGAGACGCATCATGACGTGGGTGTGACATTGTGCTTTGATGTTCCATCTCTGCTTCCTTATGAGGATTGATGATGAATTTGGTGATGGCAAATTTTGAAGTAGAGGGATTGTGGAGACGAATTTGGTATAGGGGAAATATGGGGAAGACGTGACAGTAGTGACGAATTTGTAAATGTGTAGATTTTTGTACATATGGGGTAAGGGCAAGGGTAGGGTAGGTGACAGGGGGGGTGACGTACGGTAGGGACGAGCTTTCTCACTTCGCCCTCCGTACGCATTTCGCCTTGCATTGCCTTATTGATGTGTACCCTTGTGACCTTACCCCTCGCTCAATTGTCTTTCCCCTTTTGTCTCCCACATGACCTGTGCGCCATTGGGTGCCGAGGGGAGCGTGCGTGGGTCGGCCATTGTGCGCCCGAAATTCCCAGAACCAGCTGTCTGCATCGATGCACCACATTATGGACCACATGTCTGTGGCCGAGCACCACTTATGGACCCCATGGGTTGGGGCATGGCCCCTCTGCTGGAACCGGCCAAGAGGGCCCGAAATCTTGCTGGCGGACCTTGGCCACAGGGCACCGATGCCCCACAGGTGAACCACACTAGTCGGCCCTGTGGGCTATAAATAAAATCAAATAAAAAGGACACATTGGGTGCAAGTTTTAATACAAATAGGCCACCAGTAAGCAAAGCAAAAGAATGACAACATCTGGAAGACCAAATATAATAACCAGCAGAGGGAGCCGAAGAGCAAGAGATCACCTGCAGGGTTAGGGGTTGTTGATTTATTTTTTATTGTTGAACACTGTTGAACAATGGTGACTGCACCGATTGGTGCTTGGGTGCGTTTTTGGGTGCTTTCATGGTGCGTCGATGCAGAGCAGACTGTCTCCCCCCCAGAAAGAACAATCACAGGTCCTGGGTTAGTCTTGTAAATAAAAGTAGCGTCAAGTGTAAATAATGCTTCCCACCGTCAGTGTATAGTTTGAAGACCATTCCGCGATTCGGTTAACTGTGGGCGTAAGTCTGTTAGGCAGGGTGCAATGGAGCAGCGGGACACATTTATTTATGTTTTAAAAACTGTCGCACTCAGGGTCAGGTTAAAAGTAGAGGGAACTACACCTACGTGTCACACTAAATAAAAGTTGTAGGCCCGGGACGTGCCTAAGAGGAGGAGGGTGCAGTGTTGCGGAGACGAGGACTGTATTTTTTTTATTGTGTGCTGTATTATTATTATTATTGTTTATTCTGCGCCCCCCTACCTCCGGAGCTGTGTAAAGGTGAAAGGGCATCCCATAATTAGTCCACAAGCATACACGTCAGCCAAGTAATAGAATACCCCTGTTGATAGTTATCTCTTATTCTGTGTTTTAGGGTAAGGCTGTGTCTCCCATTAATTGAAGTACTCCATTGCACCAGTGAAAGAGAATAGATCCCCTTTCATTCCCATCCCCAAAATCCCCATTTCCTTCACATCCCCTTTCGTCATTGCCGAGCCTCGATTGCCCATATTACCTCCCCTCCAAAACCACCATTGAACATGTGCTCTCGTCGGAGAAGAAAGGCGTGCCCGCCCGTCGTCATCAAGGGCGGAGCCAGAGGGTCGCGCGACCAACCAGGGCCGAGGTGAGCACCCCGATGGGCGTGTCCTGAAGGCCGGCGGCTTAATCGCCGGAGGCGTTATGAAGGCGCGCACGCAGGAAGCAAGTGAGTCGGTCGTCAAGGGAGAGAGTCGTGAGGAGTCAGTCGGTGGTCAGTTGGTTGCGTTGGTTGCGGTGAGGAGTCGGTGGTGGTGGTCAGTTGGTTGCGGTGAGGAGTCGGTGGTAAAGAGTGAGTGGACCAAGAACGAGTTGAGGGTTTGGACCAGACGAGTCGGACAAGGCCTGGCAAAGCACGCGACGTCCACAGCAGCCACAACAGCAGCTTGGGGGCCTGAACGGCGGTTTGGAGCAGGGCCGAAAAGGAACGGCGGCTGCTAAACGCGCCGGTTGAGCTGCAGGACCCCCTTGGACCTCCCTCTCCCTCCAGCCATCCACCTCCTGCCTTTCCACCCTTCTTGTGTACGTGAGTTTGTTTTGTTTGTTCTGTCCCTGGGTATTTAATTAAGTCTGTAGGTAAGCTAGTATTTGCACTGTGTCACCTGCGTCTTATGTGTTGTAAATAAACCTTGATTGCTCCTTTTTGCTTGTGTAAATAATAAATCCCATTACTCGTCTGTACGTCTTCTTTGCCTTCGTTTTCCTCTTTGCATTCGTCGTTTTAGTCTTTTCCCTCATTGAGCAGCTGCGGTGCGATCCGGCCAACGTTTGGGTGGAATCGGGTGAGTCGGGGATCCTGTAACGGTCGCGGTCGGACCATCCGCTCGGCCCATCATAACATCTAAACCGCGATCAGTAACAATATATATATATATATATATATATATATATATATATATATATATATATATATATATATATATATATATATATATATATATATATATATATATATGTATATATATGTATATATATGTATATATATATATATATATATATATATATATATATATATATATATATATATGTATGTATATATGTATGTATATTGTATATATTTGAGGACAAAATAAAATCGATCACTGGGACAAAAGTTTTAAAAGTCTCACGTTTCGAGCTCTCCCTCGAGCCCATCATCGGAGACAGAATTAAAACTAGAGCAATGTGACTGTGTCGCCAATATGCCTCCGCACAGTCCCACAACGGGTAGATGCCCTCATTCACCGTCCTAAAAATAAACAAGTTTGATTTAAATCCCTTCAGCTGTTTTCAAGTATCGCATTTTCATCAGCCATGACAGGTTTCACATCGATGGGTGAAGCGGTTTCAGAGAAGGGATTTAAAAAAAAATTATCGGCTTTCAAGCTAATATGGCTGCCACACAACCAGCCATATGACCTTTAAAAATGTACATTCTGCATATGTATGGGTAGGCGATCACGTTTGTGAAGTTGCGTGTTGATTGGATAAGGTTCATTTTTCTATCCAAGATGGCTGCCAAACCATGTGACCTACGACATCATCATTTTCAAACTATATGCAACAATGGTGTTAGATATTTGTAAAATGTCGCATCGATAGGGTAAGCAGTTTCAGAGATATAATTATTTAATATTTTCCTTCAATCCAATATGGCTGCCACACCATGTGACCAATGACATTTTCATGATCATCTTATAATCACCATGCCTAGTCAATGACACGTACAGTTTTGAGTCAATCGATTTGGTGGTTTGGGAGAAGATGTTTTTTTTAGGGTTTTAGGTTAAATCCAATATGGCTGCCAAACCATGTGACCTATGATGTCATAAATTGAATATTTCAATACAAATGGGTCATAGATCATGTGCATGCAATTTCTGATTTTTAGGATAAGGAATTCGGTGAAAACATTTTTGGCTGGCATACCACTTCGCCTATGATGTCATCATTATCATGCTTTTGTTCCCCATTGGGAGTGCTTGACAATGTGGCAAGTTTCAAATTTTTCCATTCAGCAGTTTCCGAGAAATATATTTTTAATTATTTGCGTTTAATCCAAGATGGCTGCCATACCACATGACCTATGACGTCACAACTATCAAAAACATTCTGCATGGGTTTCACTCCTAACCTGAAAGTTTCGTCTCAATCGGACATATGGTTGCTGAGAAAAACGAGGGTTAGCCCGGACGGACGGACAGACAACCCGAAAACATAATGCCTTTGGCCACCTTCGGTGGCGGAGGCATAAAAAGACCCAGTTGGGATTGGGATTTGAAGTTGGGATTGCACATCGACCTGAGGCTCGCATTAAACGCAGGATCACGCAACCAAAAGACAGATTGAATTGGGAGGACAAAAAAATCTGTCATATATAAAATAAATTGCAGCAACTGTGCAGCTCACTACATTGGAGAAACTTCTAAGAGATTAAAAACAAGGCTACACGAACATCAGTCAGCCATATGTAGAAAGGACCCTCTCTCCCAGGTCGCTACACACAGCCTCGGGCAAGACCATCAATTTATGTGTATTGAGGCTGAGGTGATAGGACAAGCAAACAACCAAGGTCCAGACAGCTGCAGGATGCCTGGTATTTCAATGAAAATTCAATCAACAGACATATCGATCTACATCCAGCTTATCAAGCATTACGTCATCTACATCCAGCTTATCAATAGGAGAGGGTGGGGGGAGGAGGGAGGAGAGGGGTGGGGGGAAGATGGAGGGAGTGGGGGGAAGATGGAGAGAGTGGGGGGAAGATGGAGGGAGTGGGGGGAAGATGGAGAGAGTGGGGGGAAGATGGAGGGAGTGGGGGGAAGATGGAGGGGGGGGGGGGGTTGGGGAAGATGGAGGGGGAGAGAGGGGAGAGAGAGAGAGAGGGAGGGAGATAGAGAGAAAGGTTGCAAATCACAAGTTAGCATTTGCAATTTTGCTATGTGTGCCCATCAACAAACCTTCCTCGTTTTGCATCACAAACCTTTCCGTGCAGTCCCCTGAACCCGCTGTCATTGGTTGCATTGAAATCTGTCAATCTGTTCTCAAGTTGTAGCATGACGAACAGACAGACACAGGTCCTTTTATAATACAGGTACACCCGTTCCCTATGGGGGTAGCAGGAAGGCTCATTCCTGCCTGGGATATATAGATTACAGTAGATCTACGGTGTAGCCTCAATAACGTTTGGGTTCGGGTGGGTGTTTTGCCATGTTTCTTGTGGAGAGCTCGGCAAGTGGTTTAAGCATTCCAGCAAGCACTCCATTCAAAACCGTTCATAAGGAAAGGCCAGCTTGACAGGCACTAGTTTGCTGCTTGGTAACTGAACACACCCCGGGTTTCCTCCCTTTCCGTTTAGTGTTAAACAGCATTAGCGACTGTTTCAAAAGGGTAATCAAACGTGTTTGTGGCTTATAATATTTTATACTTCCAGTAGAGGCCGTCGACCCCACGGAAACGGCATGATAAGCTGTTTATAAACGTTAACACGGCGTTTGTTCAAGAAGAAGAAACCCCTTGGGGAGACGAGATATTATTAGTATTCATATTGTTTTGTAATAACATTAATATTATACTATTATTACCTCCACCACCAAAGGTGGATGGAGGTTATGTTTTCACTCCTGTCTGTTTGTCCATTTGTTTGTGAACAAGATATCTCAAAAAGTTGTGGACGGATTCGGACGAAACTTGTTTGACTGGTTGTGTGTGTGACAAGGAGGAATCGATTCAATTTTGGTGAAGATCCAGATCCGGCTTGTATAATTTTAAAGTGATTCTTCACCATTGGGAGACAGGGTCAAAATCGATATACAGCAGATCTAAAAAAAAGTTGTGGACGGATGATTTTGATTAAATGTGATTCTGTATTGTAATTTTCTGGTCTACTCTGGGATACAAAATGTAAACTGTTCCCCTGGTGGAGGTATGCTCTCTACTGAGTGGCATTCTAGGATGGGGCTATATAAGACTCCTTTATTATTATTATTGTTATTGTTATTATTATTATTATTATTTGAGTGGCCTCTTTTGAAAGATGTAACTATTTTCGCGTAAATGTATAACTTATTCAGGAAAGCATTTTATGGGTATTCTTTCGAAGAAAAACGGCCCATTTTACCATGGTTTATGGATCAACATCTGCCATTATTTTCATTGAAATTTAATAACTTGTTCACTCCTAAATTATCACAAGAATTTACATTCCATTATCTTTTTCCATTAAGAAACACTCGCATGCAGTCAAGATAGTGCAGCTCGGTAAAGGTGCTTATCTCGTTAAATGCTTTTCTCTGTGGTGCCACTGATACACCACTGAAAGTTGATCACATTCCCCAAGTTAATAGGAAATGGTGGGCCCCAAAGATTGCCTCTCCTTGTGGATACTTTTTGAAGGAAATTGTAATCCCTATGTCTCCACAGGATTGCTACACACATATTGAGCTATAATGAGGATGAGGCTGGGAAACGAATTCGGTAAAGATCTCCAGCTATGGTTGTAATAGGAAAATGATAATCACCATCATCGTGTTGATATTCATTCAGAACATGACACTCGGGCATTGAAATTTACCACTAAATGAATAGAAACGTTATTAAAACAACTTGATAATGTTTTCAGTGAAAAAGGCATCTCTCAGATAGGAAGCTGATGAGTGACAGGATATCACTATTCATATTCTTCATGATTTCAATATTCTTGATCAAATCAAATCCCAGCAATAAACAGCAGATGAAGTATGTTGCAAGCATCCAATACTGTATTGTGAAGCAGGCAGTCATTCAGAGGAAATGGTAAGCTGGCTGTCTCATGTAAGATCACATGCATTGAAGATATCCTGCAAAGTTCTTTCCTTTTGGGGGATGTTTTGGGGTTGTCCGTCCGTCTGTGCATCCATCCGTGATAGCTTTTCCTTATCTCAATAACTTAAGAACGGCTGAAGGGATCCAACTCAAACTTGATACAAGTGTATATAACAATGCAAAGATGAACTGCTTAGCTTATAGGGTCAAGAAGTCAAAGGTCCCGTCTGGTAGAATGTTACCGACATAACGTGCGAACCAGTGAAGGGATTTTGACCAAACTCGGTATAAGTATTGTTACGGCCGTGTGTTTCGGGTCTACTATGAGTACTGGTGGTGACGTATGTACGTATGTTTCGGGTACTGATTGTGACATGGCTTTCTATTTGCTTTCTTTTCTTTCTTGCGCCTTCGATATGCACTGATCTTATCTGAGGTTTTATTCAGATGCAGCTGAGCGGAACTGCCAGTGCACCCTGGATATAGTCAGGAGCCAATCTGTGGGAACTGAAATATCCTGGCTATCACTAGTGTTGGCTATACTAAACCAACGAAGGAAAGGACATGCACAGACAGATCGGAAGAACAAATTACGGGGTTTAGTTACAAGAGGGGGAGGAAGGAGGGGCGAAGAAAAGCATGTGTACATTCAAAGCAATTGGTTTTATTTTATGTACAGGAGACAAGAAAAGAAGACAAGCAATGGGGAGTACTCGTATAGGTGCGGCAATGTACATGAGCAAAAGGACACAATGCAGTTAACCCGTCTAATTATCCCACTTATTCCAATCTTACGAACACAACACTAAATAACACACACACACACACACACACACACACACACACACACACACACACACGCAAACAAACAATGTGGAAACGGTGAATGCTAAACCATGGAACCAATGAATTCCACATTCTTGTGCCACCTTCATTCGAACATCAGACATGGACACTGGACAGCAGGTTCGTGAAAGACTTGCACAACTAACATACCCCGTCTGAATGGTTCTATATCCAGTCAATGGTGAATCTGCATTGGAGAGTAGAAACCTTCATATCATTTCCTCATTCATATTTAAACTCAGTATGTCGTTTTTCATTCCAAACAGCATCATTCCAATCATACATTAATACTATAACAAAATACTGTGTTAAATCACGATTGTATTGGGATATTGCCAAACCAGCCCATTGTCATCTGTTTACTTCCGGATTCGGGAGCACGTCGGTAACAAACCAATTTCAAAATCATAATTTTATTGAGGAACATATGAAACCTCCTACCGGCCTTATAACACCTGCTTGGGGCCCAAAACATTCCACATAAGGTTTGGTGTGGAAGCCCCAAAACTGAGGGAGTAGTTTCTGGACGGACAGACCGACAGACAGACATTCCTTTATATATATATATGTGTGTGTGTGTGTATATATATACACATACACATGTGTGTATATATATATATACACATACACATGTGTGTGTATATATGTATATATTGTTGCGGATATGA
Organism: Myxine glutinosa; assembly: GCF_964187855.1. Taxonomy (NCBI): domain Eukaryota; kingdom Metazoa; phylum Chordata; class Myxini; order Myxiniformes; family Myxinidae; genus Myxine; species Myxine glutinosa. The sequence continues at coordinate 139,059,282 of NC_136261.1, forward strand.
GGATTGTGTTTTTTTTATTGTGTTGTATTGTATAGTAAATTGTTGTAAATATCACCCTCTGTAAAATGTAATGATTCCTTGTAAATACCTCCGTAGTGTAAAGGTCAAAGGGCGTCCCATAATTAGTCCATAAAGCATACACGTCAGCCAATCATAGAATACCCCTGTTCGATAGTTATATCTTTATTATGTGTATTAGGGTAAGGCCTTGTCTCCCATTAAGATGACACTCCATTGCACCAAGTGAAATAGATAGATTCCCTTCATTCTTCATTCCCATTCCCAAAACCTCCATTTCCCCTTTCATCATTGCCAAGCCTCGATTGCAAATTACATCCCCTCCAAAACCACCATTGAACATGTGCTCGGGTCGGGGAAGACGGGCATGCCCGCCCGTCGTCATCAAGGGCGGAGCCAGAGGGTCGCGCGACCAACCAGGGCCGAGGTGAGCACACCGATGGGCGTGTCCTGAAGGCCGGCGGCTTGATCGCCGGAGGCGTTATAAAGGCGCGCGCGCAAGAAGCAAAGTGGTTGCGATGAGTGGTCGGTGGTGAGGAGTGATTGGACCAAGAGAGAGAAAGAGTGGTTGGACCAAGAAAGAGAACATAGAGAACATCCAAGGAGAGGACATCCCGGAAAGCACAAAGCCTGCTATTCGTCGCCTTGCTCGCCAAGGTTGGACTGAGCAGTAGTAACAGCAAGAAGCCTGTTGTAGTCCTGGAAAAGCGCGCGACGTCCACCGCCGCAGCAACAGACAACAGCAGCAGCAGCGGCGGCCACAGCAGCAACAACAGCCGCTTGGGGCCTGGACGGCGGTTTTGAGCAGGGCCGCGAAGGAACGGCGGCTGCTAATCGTGCCGCAGGACCCCCTTGGACCTTCCTCTCCCTCCAGCCATCCACCTCCTGCCTTTCCATCCTCTTGTGTACGTGAGTTTGTTTTGTTTGTTCTGTCCTGGGTATTTAATTAAGCTTGAATGAATGAATGAATGATCGTTTTAAGGCCATTTTCCCTGCTGGAGCAGGGGTTAGCCTTGCGGGCCCCATGACAATCATGGTTCCCTGTTTGAAGCAATGTTTTTTATGGCCGGATGCCCTTCCTGATGCCAACCCTTGGTCACGCTCTTACCACAGGGATACGGTGTACACACCGTGATCATTCATCCCAGCAAGCTGGTACTCAATTTGCCGACCTCGGAAGGATGACAGGCTGAGTCAACCCCCCTGGCGTTAATTCAGCGATCGACCGGGATTCGAACCCAGGATCCTAGGATCCCAAACCGGCATGCTAACCGCTAAGCCAACACCAGGGCTAAATTAAGCTGGGCTAACCCAGCCCAGGATAACCCAGCCCAGATAACCAGGGCTAACCAACACCAGGGCTATTTAATTAAGCTTGTATAAGGAATTTGCACTGTGTCTCTAATATCTTCTGTATATAATTTTATTATCTTTCCTTCTCCTTGGTTTTTTTGAGCCTGTAAATAGCAAATAAATTATATTCGTATTTCCAACCTTTTTGTCTGCTTTTTCTTCACATCCGTGTCGCCTTAGTCTTTTCCCTATTGAATATCTGTGGCGCGATCCGGCCAACGTTCGGGAATCGGGTTAGTCGGGGTAACTGTACGACCGCGGGGCCATCCGCTCGGCAAACACAACATCTTATCCGCGGGCCGTAACAATATATATACACACACACACACATATATATATATACAGGAATGTCTGTCTGTCGGTCTGTCCGTCCAGAAACTACTCCCTCAGTTTTGGGGCTACCACACCAAACCTTATGTGGAATGTTTTGGGCCCCAAGCAGGTGTTATAAGGCCGGTAGGAGGTTTCATATGTTCCTCAATAAAATTATGATTTTGAAATTGGTTTGTTACCGACGTGCTCCCGAATCCGGAAGTGAACAGATGACAATGGGCTGGTTTGGCAATATCCCAATACAATCGTGATTTAACACAGTATTTTGTTATAGTATTAATGTATGATTGGAATGATGCTGTTTGGAATGAAAAACGACAAACTGAGTTTAAATATGAATGAGGAAATGATATGAAGGTTTCTACTCTCCAATGCAGATTCACCATTGACTAGATATAGAACCATTCAGACGGGGTATGTTAGTTGTGCAAGTCCTTCACGAACCTGCTGTCCATGTCTGATGTTCGAATGAAGGTGGCACAAGAATGTGGAATTCATTGGTTCCATGGTTTAGCATTCACCGTTTCCACATTGTTTGTTTGCTTTTGGCTTCGTGTGTGTGTGTGTGTGTGTGTGTGTGTGTGTGTGTGTGTGTGTGTGTGTGTGTATGTATGTGTATGTATGTATATATATATATATATATATTGTTACAGACGTGGCTTGGATGTTATTTACCGAGCGGTTTTATGGTATGACCACGTCTGCACAAGTTACCCGATTGTGCCCGAACGTTGACTAATCGCGCTATGCTAGACCAATGAAGGAAAAAGAAGACACACGGCTGGAATTAATACGACACGACACCAGGGATACGGTTCTCAAAGGTTGTTATTACAATAATGCGGAAGGTTTAGATTACAGGGACAAGAGGGAAACATAGGAAGGTGGGCACTTAAACACGCTTATATTAACCCCAACAGACGACAAATAAACGGGACAAGGCTCACTCACACGGGGGTTTGATTGCAACGAAAGCGGGTAGCGATCGCTCCAGGTGCACCTGGGCTCAGGGCAGGATCACGTACGGTCCAGTTTAAGAGATGCGGTGGAGGTATTGCAGCGCTCGAGGGGTGGCGACTTCTCTCTCCAGGCTGGGGGCGCATCTGACGTCACATCCGGCGCGGGGCCGCGTATATCCGGCGGGGAGTGACACGCCCTCGGCTCGTTAGCTCCGCCTCGTGGAATCGGCACGTTGCTTCTCATTGGGTGCGTGGGGGGGTTACTGGCTCCGCCCCTGACGAGGAGCTGACAGCCAGCCCCTTCGGGGTAACGCCGTGGAGCGTATGGTCATGGCGGGTAACCGAGCCGGTGTGAGGACGCACACTCCCCGCCCCTCTGTTGTTGTAGTCGTAGTTGTAGTTGTAATTGTTGTTGTAGTTGTTGTTATTGTTGTTGTTTGGGGAAGAAGATGGGAGGAGGTATGGGAAAGGTCCTAAACTCACTACTGATGCCATATAATCACATTCTGGTGCAACGAAGAGTCATAATTAATGGAAACGAGGCCTTAACTGACATAGATTAAGAATAACTAGGAAGATGTCCGAAAGTTCTCTACATGTGGTGCGGTGGACCTGGGCACGACATTTAATGGGGGAATAAGGGGAAGGTCGGCTCTACTGATTGTTATTTACATGCAATGGGACTAGGGAATGGGGGATTGGGGAAAGTTGGGGAGTATTGGAGAAAATAGGGGAATATTTACAAGCGGATATGGAGGCCAAATTCCATATTCGCAACATTGCACCCTTCTCTACCCTCGGGGCGTCCCGACCCGATAAATTTTTACCTACTTTAGTGTGGCACGCAATGTAGTTCCCTCTACTATTAACTCTACCCTGAGTGCGACAGTTTTACAGATATTCACAAATGAGTAAATATGTCCCCCTGCGACGTTGCACCCTTCTCCTCACAGAAACACACCCACAGGATAACCGAATCCGGAAAGAATTCTCAAACTAAACATACAGCCGGTAGGGAGCATTATTTACAAGACTACGCTGCTATTTACACTACGATCCAGGACCTGTTTTTGGAGGAACACATGCAGATGTTATGCATAGAGAGAGCGCGCTTGCCAACATCGATACACCAACCCACGAGTGCTCTGTGGCCGACGGCCTTTAATAACGTGCAGAGCACCCTTCCCGAGCATCAACAGCACCACCCCACCACCAATCGGTGCAGTCACCATTGTTCATTGGAATAAAAATAAATTCGACAACCCCTAACCCTGCAGGTGTCTCTTGCTCTTCTTGTGGTGCACTTGGTGGTAACTAAAAGTGGTTCACCTGTATGGCATAGGTGCCACGTTGACCCATAGGTCCATCCCCGGGTGGTGCTTGGCCGCAAACGAACTGCGGTCCATTGTGGGTGGCCACAAACATTGCGGTCCATATGGTGTATCGATCCCGGCAGCAAACAGCGAAAGTGCAGGCCCACAACTGCGCAGCCAGCACCTCTCTCTCCTCTCTCTCTACCCCAAAGCCAGATCCTCGGAGGTGGGAGACAAAAGAAGCAGACAAGTGAGTAAGGTGGTAAGGGCGCAAAAGTGCACGCAATACAAGATGATGCACACTGGGGGCACATGGGAACCAGGTGAGACAGGTACGTTCCTATCGTACGCCCCCCCCCACCAGGTAACCTACATGGCCCCTCCCTTACCCCTTACTGCATCCACACAACACAACACTACCCATAAACATCTACTTTACAAATCAACAAACATCCCTACTGTCTTCCCCGTTCCTCCCATATACCAAATTCGTCTTCTCTCCCTCCTAACCAATCAAATTTGCCATTTTCAACTCTCATCAAAATTTGCCATCTCCAACTCAACATCATAATTTGCCATTACCAATTCATCATCAGTCCCTCCTAGGGAGGGAGAGATGGAATCACCCCAATGTCTCATCCACGTCGTGATGCGTCTCACAAATCCACACAGCAATTCTCATTTCTGCAACACAACCAAAGAAAACACAGGTGTGGAGTCATCATCATCACCACAGGTAAGTGGCTGCGTATGGTGCGACAGGTTCATCAATCCTAACTATTTCCTAAATGACTTTAACAACTTTACACTACCCGGGGTCTTTCTCCGGCCAAACCATTGGCCCTCTTACACTATGGGTTCTAAATACCAATTCCCATTGGCCAAACTGTGGTGCTCTTCAATTTGGGGTCTCACTCCCCCGATTCATCTCCCGGTGCCCTCGCACAATTTCTGGGCTGCGGCGTGTACCTCTCCCAGTGGGTCTACCCACCTGCACACCTCCACCACTGCAGTTGCCTCCGAGCTTACCTGCTCCTTACCCTAACCTAACTACCTGGGGAAGGCCCTCTGGCACTCTCCCCACTCGGTGCCCTCTCTGGCACGGGGCTGCCCGATCCACACCCGGGATCCTCAGGCACCCACTCACAACTACTGGCTCCCAGAGCCCACCTGCGGCCTCACCTGGCCGACATCCTCACAGTGGTGGAGTGCCCAACCAACTACACGCACTAACAGGCTACACGCACAGCCATTTCCACAACACTAATGCACCCATTCACAACACCATTCTGCAACCGCACCACAAATGCCAATATCCAACCACAATTTACCTACACCCTCTACCTAACACTTACACTACCCGCCCCGGGTGCTCGTGAAAGGGGTCCACTCTTCCCCCATCCACACCTTCGCACCATGCACACCACTCCGTACCACTCACTCCAACTCTCTCCACACACCTGTACCTGCACACCTGTGCTCTCACACCTGGTGCCACCTGCACCCTTCTCTCCCCAAGCGCATTCGCGCTGATCCACAACACTCACTACTCATACACTGCTCCACACACCTGTCCAGTTGCACACCTGTGCAATCACACTTGTTCAATCCTCACACACACAGCATCATCTCAGCTAACTACTCCCTTCTGAAACTTGCGCTTCCCAGTCGTCCCTTTAAACTATTGCGCTCCCTCGTCATTATCATCCATACTAATCTACCTGCGTCCCCACTACAGGTATCAGTCACTAACTAATCTTAACGTTACCTAATGTCAATCTCTTCTAGATCCCTACACACAATATCCTAACCCACCCGGGCTAGTTTTCACTGCCATACACCCCATAAACTATTGCTCCTTTGCCCCACCATGGGAAGGGTGGCAGGGATGCCACCCTCTCCCACCGGGCCTATCGCTCCTCAATCCCCCAGTCCTCTGGCACTAATAAGCCCCCCCTTATTCAGAGGTACTGGGTCCCGCCTCGGCATCTAAAGCCGAGGCAATCCACGGGGGCGCCTGCTCGCCGGTGTAAGGTCTTATCCGGTCGGCGTGGACGATCCGAGGGAGGGCTCGTGGCCCCATTTTGATCTTAAAGACCACGTCACAGATTTGCGACAGGACGACTCCTGGGCCTTGCCAGGGGGAGGTGAGTTTTGGGCACCTTCCCTTCCGCCTCCGGGGATTAAAGAACCAAATCTTCATCCCCGGAGCGTATTGACTCCCCTGGCTCCGGTCGTCGTACCTGCGCTTCATCTTTTCCCCCGCCAGATGGAGTTGGCGGCGGGCGAAGGCATGGACTAGCTCCATGCCTTCCTCTAGGTGACGTGCGTACCCCTCCCTCGGCGGGTTAACCACTGTGTCTGGCACGGGACCGCATAGCAAGTCGGCGGGAGCCCGTAACTCCCGCCCATACATAAGCAACGCTGGACTGCATGCGGTGGCCCCGTGCTGGCTGGTTCGGTAGGCCATGAGCAAATAAGGGAGATGTTCGTCCCAGTCATCCTGACGGGTGGTGGTGAACAGTGCCAGTTGTTGGATTAGAGTTCGATTGAATCTTTCCACCATCCCGTCAGATTGAGGTCTTAAAGGCGTTGTTCTGGTTTTCCGAATTGACAGGAGACTGCACACATCTTTTAGCAATTTGCTCTCAAAATTTCGTCCCTGGTCGGTGTGCAACTCCTGTGGAATCCCATGCCGGCACACAAATCCTTCCACGAAGGCCTGCGCTACCACCCCTGCTTCTTGGTTGGGGAGGGCGTAGGCCTCCGGCCACTTGGTGAAATAGTCCATTACAACGAGGATATACTTATTACCTTGGCGGGTGCGGGGCAGCGGTCCTAGAATATCCATAGCCACCCGCTCAAGGGGGGCCCCCACCTGATGTAATTGAAGGGGGGCCCTCATCCTCCGTGCTGGTCCCTTTTTGGCAGAACAGGCGTCGCATCTCCGACACCAGTCCTGTATGTCGCGCCCCATATTCACCCAATAGAACCTCCGGCGGACCCGAGATATTGTCTTTGTCCTGCCCAAATGGCCGCCGGAGCGGGTACCATGCACCTGTTGCAATATGACGTTCTTGAATTTGTCAGGGACTATCACCAGCCAGGAAGTTCGATCAGAGGGAACCTCCACCCACTTGCGATACAAGATGTTGCCTTTCAATTCCAGGGTCTGCCACTGAGCCCAATATGCCTTTGTTTGTGCCCCGAGGGGGGTGACCTCTTCCCCCTTTGGTCTTTGCCCCAATTTGACCCATTGGAACACCGGCCCCAGAACAGGATCCTCCTGCTGGGCCGTGCTCCAAGCCAACTCTCCAAATTCCTCGTCCGCGGTTAGTGGCAAAATTGGCCCTCTCACCCGGGTTGCCCGGACGACGAGAATCGGGGCGGAATCGCCCAATTGCTCCCTCTCCTCGTGTCTCGCACAAAATTTACAGTTTTCCCCCAGACAAGGACGCCGAGAGAGTGCGTCCGCATTACCATGGGCCTTCCCGGCCCTATGGGCCACATCAAAATCGTACTGCTGCAACTTTTCCAACCACCTTGCAATTTGGCCCTCCGGTTCCTTGAACCGAAGGAGCCATTGCAGGGAGGAATGGTCAGTTCTAACCAAAAATTTCCGCCCGTACAAGTACGGGTGGAAATGGTTCATGGCAGCCAGCATAGCCAATAACTCTTTGCGAGTGACGCAATAATTTCTCTCGGGCCTACTTAAGGCCCGACTATAATAACCAATCACTCTCTCCACGCCCTCCTGTGTCTGAGACAAAACTGCGCCCAATCCTTCCTGGCTCGCATCCGTGTCCAGGGTAAATGTCCCGTCACTAGTGGGGTAAGCTAGAAGGGGTGCGGATGTTAGACACCCCTTCAATTTTTGGAAGGCCTCGTGGCACTCCCGTGTCCAATTAAATCGCGTCCCCTTCTCCGTAAGCCGGTGGAGGGGACGGGCCAACTCCGCAAATTTCGCCACAAAGCGCCGGTAGTAGGAGCAGAGTCCCAAAAATCCCCGCACCTCTTTGATGGTACGTGGTGCGGGCCACTCCTCTACCGCTTTAATTTTGTCTGGGTCTGTTTTTACCCCCTCGCGGCCAATCACGTGACCTAGATAGGCCACCTCTCTTGCAAACAAAGTGCACTTACTCGGGTTCAGCTTCAACCCTGCCTGTCTGAGGCACCCGAACACCTGGTCCAAATTAGCTAGTGCCTGGGGGAACGTTTGGGCATGTACCAGGACGTCATCCAGGTACACCAGGCATGATTGCCATGGCATGCCGCCTAGTACATGCTCCATCAATCTCTCAAAGGTGGCGGGGGCGTTACACAAACCAAACGGCATCACAGTAAACTGATACAGTCCCTTACCTGTGGAAAATGCCGTTTTCTCCTTCCCTGCCCTATCCATCTCCACCTGCCAATACCCACTCTTGAGGTCCAAAGTTGTGAACCAATTTGAGCCCGCAACGGCATCGAGGGTGTCATCAATCCTTGGCAGGGGATATGAGTCCTTGAGTGTCACGTTGTTTAGCTGGCGATAGTCCACGCAGAACCGCGTGGTCCCATCCTTCTTTTTGACCAGCACAACAGGTGACATCCAAGGACTTCCCGAGGGCTCGATCACACCTGCGTCGAGCATTTTTGCAACCTGCTCGTCAGCTTCCGCCCTCTTGCTCCAAGGGAGCCGTCGGGCGGCCTGACGAATAGGCCGGGCCTCACCGGTGTGGATCTGATGTTTCACCAGGCCCGTACGTCCAATATCCTCGGTGGACAAGGAGAAGAGGTCCAAATGGGACCCAACCAGTTTGTGTAAGGCCTCCCTCTGGGTACCTCCCAACTCTACGCTGCTACGATTTACCATCTCGCAAATGGGATCGGGCCAATTCCTACTTGTCATTGAAGGCTCCCCCCGGGGTCGGCTCAGCTGGACGTTCTCGCCCCTCACTGTCGCGACTTCCTCAACGGGGGTGCAGCCAGCTACCCTCGTGCCCCTTACTATAGTGCGTGGTTCTGTACTCATATTTATTACTCGGACGGCCACTACCGGTCCGTTCGTTTTTACAAGGGTGCGGCCCACGATTAAACCCGGTATGGACTGCGCTGCCACCGGTTCGACCAGGCCGCAGGACTCCTGCCATGTTGGGCGAGCTGCCCATCGGGCCGGCACTATCGCCTCGGCCCTTGGGGGGATGGTCACGGCCTCGGAAGCCTCCAGCTCCGCTCTCTCGGCCGTGCTCACTCCCCCTAACGGCAGCTCTTCTACTCCCACCTGCAGGATCCCCCGGCACAAGTCGATTTTACAACCGCTGGCAGTCAACAGGTCCAACCCTATTAAACATGGGTCGCACACCTCCGCCACCCAAACATCTATCTCCCTCCTTACCGACCCTAACTTGAGGGTCACAGAACCACGCCCTATGATCGGGGCCGTTACCCCGGTAGCAAGCTGCAAACTATAATTTTGCAGGCGCTGGATCTTATCCCAGCCACCTGCACTCGAATCAAGGACCACAGGGCTGATGATCGTGGCGCTAGCTCCTGTGTCCACTACGGCGTCTACCCCCACGCCGGCAATTTTGCATCTAATTGTCAGGCTACCGGTTCCAATTTGGCCACAATAAATGACCTGTCGCGTCAATGAGGGCTCTCCTCCATCCTCTGCTGCCGAACACCGCCCTACGTGCCCGACACCTTCTAGTTTCCCGGGGTCTGGCGGGCGGGTGTCTGGGGTCGGCTAACCCGCTCCCCCCTGGGCGGAGTTGAGGACCTCAACTGCCGGGGATCATCCCGGCGCGCGTTTCGACAGTGCCGCGCCAGGTGACCCAGGCGGTTGCAGGTATAGCACCTCACCTGGTAAGGTGCTTGCCTCCGGAATTCCAAATTCCCCCCCCTGTAGGTCCGAATTGGATTACCCGCTCGTGGTCCACCGCGGGCCACCTCCGGGGCCGCCTGCCATGGTCCAGGTCCTGCCAGGCGCTGGTCCACCAGCCTCCGGACCATGCCCGCCAGGTCAGGACCCACGTCGGGGGCGGGCCCCCTAAGGGGTCCGCCCTCCATCGGGGGTCCCATCTGGCGGACCGCCATTGCGAGACGCTCGCCCCCCCGGGCCAGGGGCCTCGCTGCTTCCCAACGGGCCGCAGCGTCAGCCGCCTGGCTCAGAGTCTGCGGGCGCCACATGGCGAGCTGTTGCCGGAGCTCAATATCCGGGAGGGCCTGGATAAAATGGTCCAGCGCCAGGCTTTCCCGGGAATCCGCTGCCATGCTAGCATGTGCGATCCCCACTGCGCGGCGAATGTCGTGGGCAAGTTCCCCGATGGCTTCCTGGGGCTTGCGCTTTCGCAGCGCGAGCTGAGCTTTAACAAGCTCGCTCTGCTGTTCTATTCCAAATCGATTAATTAGGGCGTCGCGGAGGGCTGGCAGGGTGAGAGCACCCGCTGGTAATGCCGTCAGCACCTCCGCCGCCGCGCCGCGCAATGCGGCCACCAGGTGTACTCCACCTTCGTCCTCACCCCAACCGTTACCCTTACACACACAGTCGAACTGCGCCAGGTACGCGCGTAGATCACTCTTGCCGTCATACGGCGCGAGTGGGACCTTGTGGGACCACCTCGTATGCGAGTCGTTGCCCGCCGGCCGGACCCCGTGCGTCGCCCCTTGCGGGGTCAGCGCGGGGCCGAACCGGCCGGGCCCCCACAGTACATTACCCCCAAGGGGCTCTCGTGCCTCCCCGGTCCCTCCAACAACTACCCCTGTTGGTGTCGATGCATGGGTCACACCTCCGCAACCCGCTACCCATTCCATACCACCACAACCTTGCTCACCCACACCTCGCACCTCTCGTTCCATACCCTCCGGACCAGCCATACACCTCACTCTTGGCCTCTCACGAACATCCGGGTCTATCTCGACCCCCAAGCTTATTAAATCACCTGGCGCATCATACGCACGACCATATTGGTCACCACTTACACCGGGTCCTCTTTCTCTTCGCTTCTCCTCCATCACCTGCGAATCCCTCATCCGGTTAATGAGCACATCATCACGATCCGAACACAGACTTTGGACCAATTCTTTTACTTCCTCCTTTATCTCTTTCTTATCCTCTCTCCGTCGCTTCTTAATTTCGCTCACCCCTTCTTCCACTTCTTCTAATTTTTGCTTCATCTCCTTCATCTCTTCGTGCGCCCCTTTAAGTTCTTCCTCTAACTCCACTTTATTTTTTTCTATGTGCTCCCGCACCTCCCGCTCTTTAACCTCCATTACCTCTACCACCTTGTCCATTTTCCTCGTCAGGTCCTCATGTACCGTCTGGCACTCTTTTTTAATTACCCCTACGTCCTTTTTCATCTCCTTCTGTGTCGATTTTAAACCCTCTATTACCGCTGTGTTCTTCTTTACCTGGTCCCCCAACTCCTTTTGTCCCACTGTCAGTTGTTCTACTCCCAGCGTCAACTCCTCTATACCACCTTGCAATTTTACAGTCCCCTTTCTCACCTCTTTCTCCATGCGCTCCTTACAGTGCCTCACCTCCTCGCGCACTCCTCCGACCTCCTCACTCACTCCTCTTCTGATCTCCTCTCCCATCACTTGCATCTCCTGCCCAGATGCCACCCTCATCTGCTCCATTTCCTCCCTGTGAGCATCCAGTTTGGTTTCTACCCCCATTCTGACCCCCTCTATCTGCTGCCCCATTTGGTTAACTTCCCTTTCCGCTTGGTCCCTCATGTCCCTCAATTTGCCTTCCATACTGTTTTCTAACCCCTCTAACCCTTTTTGCATCCCTTCCATTTGATTCTCTTGAGCGGCCATTCTGTTTTCTACCCCCGTTAACCCATGTTTCACTCCCTCTATCTGATTCTCTTGAGCGGCCATTCTGTTTTCTACCCCCGTTAACCCATTCTTTACTTCTTTTATCCCGTTGTCTAACTCCTCAAAATTATTGTCTAACTTCCCAATTTTCTTGTCTAACTCCTCAAAATTATTGTCTAACTTCTCACTGGTACCCCTCGCTTCGTCCCTCATTACCCCCATTTGGTTTCCCATTACCCCCATTTGGTTTTCCAATCGCTCACTATTCTTTTCCATAAGGGCCGTCATTTGTATAAAAAAAAGTTCCAATCTTCCCAGCGGCGCTACTTCGGTCGCGGGCACGGTGACCAGCGAGGCGCCATTTTGCGCGCCCGCTTCTTCGTGCGTGACGGCGCTATTTTGCGAACCTGCCGCCCTCACTGCTTCGCTCTCCTCCTGTCCCTCATTTTGGTCCTGGATCGACCCTACCTCACTCTCCTTTACCGGACCCCAGCTGTCTTGATCCGCCATAGCGCGACTTTCAAAATTCGGTTTTTATTTTTTATTTTCGTAAAACAAATTGAAATTTCGCCGTTATAATTTCGCGCGGGAAACGCGCTCCGAATCGATTTTCCCTCCCAAAATTTGGGCCTAACTAATTTAGTCCCGGGTTCGAATTCCACTCCTCGACACCAATTGTTACAGACGTGGCTTGGATGTTATTTACCGAGCGGTTTTATGGTATGACCACGTCTGCACAAGTTACCCGATTGTGCCCGAACGTTGACTAATCGCGCTATGCTAGACCAATGAAGGAAAAAGAAGACACACGGCTGGAATTAATACGACACGACACCAGGGATACGGTTCTCAAAGGTTGTTATTACAATAATGCGGAAGGTTTAGATTACAGGGACAAGAGGGAAACATAGGAAGGTGGGCACTTAAACACGCTTATATTAACCCCAACAGACGACAAATAAACGGGACAAGGCTCACTCACACGGGGGTTTGATTGCAACGAAAGCGGGTAGCGATCGCTCCAGGTGCACCTGGGCTCAGGGCAGGATCACGTACGGTCCAGTTTAAGAGATGCGGTGGAGGTATTGCAGCGCTCGAGGGGTGGCGACTTCTCTCTCCAGGCTGGGGGCGCATCTGACGTCACATCCGGCGCGGGGCCGCGTATATCCGGCGGGGAGTGACACGCCCTCGGCTCGTTAGCTCCGCCTCGTGGAATCGGCACGTTGCTTCTCATTGGGTGCGTGGGGGGGTTACTGGCTCCGCCCCTGACGAGGAGCTGACAGCCAGCCCCTTCGGGGTAACGCCGTGGAGCGTATGGTCATGGCGGGTAACCGAGCCGGTGTGAGGACGCACACTCCCCGCCCCTCTGTTGTTGTAGTCGTAGTTGTAGTTGTAATTGTTGTTGTAGTTGTTGTTATTGTTGTTGTTTGGGGAAGAAGATGGGAGGAGGTATGGGAAAGGTCCTAAACTCACTACTGATGCCATATAATCACATTCTGGTGCAACGAAGAGTCATAATTAATGGAAACGAGGCCTTAACTGACATAGATTAAGAATAACTAGGAAGATGTCCGAAAGTTGTCTACATGTGGTGCGGTGGACCTGGGCACGACATTTAATGGGGGAATAAGGGGAAGGTCGGCTCTACTGATTGTTATTTACATGCAATGGGACTAGGGAATGGGGGATTGGGGAAAGTTGGGGAGTATTGGAGAAAATAGGGGAATATTTACAAGCGGATATGGAGGCCAAATTCCATATTCGCAACAATATATATATATATATATATATATTTATATATATATATATATATACACACATTGAGGTGTTCAGACTTTAATAAAACATGAAGAAGGTCATCCTTGAAGCTGTAGGAAAAAAAAAACATTAACTCGGGAGTGCAATATGGCAATGATGGGCCAAATGACCTCCTCATTTCCTTGTTTTGGTTCATACAGGAGCTTGCACTACTCCTTTCACTCAATGTAGTCCTGTGGAGACTGTGGATTATTTGTACATCACACACGCACACGCCTTTTCTACAGGTATAACATATTCTCTTGCGGAATATATAGACTCACAATGCTTGAGCAAACAAATGTCTTAGGATTGATCAAGCAGTGAAATATCAAGCATTTCAGTGTGACTGAAATGACAGAGCAAGGATGCAATGCCACTTTCATGTAATAAACAATTTATTTAAAGCAACGGTACCCGCCCTATGGGCGGGGCTTCAATTGGGAAGCCCAAATGAAATGGAAAAATATCAGAAATTGAAGGCTTTTTTTATTTTAAACGATTCATATAAACATCCGTTAAATCATATCACACGCAAATCATCAAAATCTAAACAGTACATGGCGCCCATTTTGAAAAAAGATTGAATTCTGCAAAACGGAAGCGGCCGCTACACGTCTTTCTCAGTCGCACGTTTATGTGTGAAGAGTGCGCGCCGAATCTGTAACACGGAAGCGGCCGCTACACCTGTTTCTCAGTCGCTTTGCACACGCTGCCATGTTACTTCAGAGCCGCACGTTTATATAGGAAGAGTTCATCAGGAGTCGATCTACTCTCTCCTGGTACGTAGAATAAACAGTATTTGTAGAATTTCAACAAAAGCCACATCAAAATTGGAAAACTTGGAAAAATTGGAAAAACAATATAGCCTATTTTACTCCCAGCCATCCCAGGAATACCAACCCAAAGTATCGTTGCGATCGGTTGAGTCGTTTTTGTGGTACTTTCGAACGGACGGACTGACATTTGGTGAATTTTAGTAAGATGATTGTGAAGTTAAAAAAACAAGGAAGTAATAACACAAAATAACTGGAGTCTTTTAGAGTCTTTTCAACTCTTGCTTTACATATCCGTGCACTGAGTATTTCCATGCACTGTATTTCCTATGAGCCACCATTTTGTCTGAATCTCGATATTCCCTAACGCTGAGAGTGTGAGCAGTATTTTATTGGTTGAGATGGCTTAAAATGGAGTAATATTTTGTCCAAATACTGCTAAACTGGAGGTTTTGGGGGGAGTGCAAAAAAGGTGATTTGTGTTCTAGTGTTCAAGTATATAACAAGTGAATAAAATTTTTTATGCTACATTAAAAAGGCAATGTAGGGATGACAAACTACAGTCTTAAAATGCACATCCGATCATACAGACATACAGAGGCCGATCGTAGGCCTATGGAGCCCATGACTCTTCTTCATTTTAAAACTTTAATGTATCGATAACTTTTCACTTTACAAAGTAAAAATAGATTAAAACCAAACGTTATTAATAAATATTGTATTCCATAGTTTACATTATTATGTACATTTTTGAAGTACTGTATTGTTTAATTCCATGGTTGGAAAAGAGTTGACTCGCTTAAAACAAACTCTGTATATACACCCCAGGGATATGGAAAAATATAATTACACTTCAGTTGGATCCCGAACTTCAGTATTCAGTCGCTGTATTTTTACTAAGTGATAATTTAAATAATGAAGTCCTGGGAACGTTCTCTCCTCTCTCCTTCCCCTCTCTCCTTCCCCTCTCTCATTCCTCTCTCTCCTTCCCCGTGCCGACATAACAGTCGACACATTAAAAACGGCTGTTGGAATACATGTCGCCGATTTTCTCAACTTTAGCTGAAACTGAGACTTGAACCATCCCAGCGACTGTGATGGTGAATTAGTCGAGATAAAGCCGTGAGGGAGACTCAATGAATGGGCTTTATGTTACAGGCCTTTGAAAATGCATTTTGTTCTATAAACGGTATCTTTCATGGGATTTTATTCCCGTTTTTTTCCACTGAGTCTAAAACTATGTTAGTGACTGTGAAAAATGAAATGATATATCGAATTAGAGTTGAAATAAAACTGTTGAGGGAGAGCAAGACAGCACGGGCCTAACTAAACAGGCCTCAAAGCTATGCGAGTTAATAAAATGGTGGTGATTCGTTTTCGAAGCCCCTCCCAGGATGGGTGGAGCTACTCTCTCAACAGAGTAAGCTACACTCCCGGACAGACAGACAGACAGACAGACAGAATCACCGTAGCCTATTATAATATAGATTTGAGTAGATGATGTTCTACTACCGATTTACAAATGTTGTTGTACAAACTTTATAGACGTGCTCACCAGTGGTGCACTGAGGGTGTCTGGCATATATATATATATTTTTAAATAACATAATTGTTCCCCCTCCATCACCTGCTTCCACCTCTCTCTCCCATATCCCCAACCCCAGTAGCCATAAGGAATACTAATAGGGCATAGACATAAGGAAACTAGAATCTTTATATTTAAATATCAATTAATTGACCATTGACCACTCCAGGCGATGCAGTATGCCAAAACAAAGATGAAAGGAACACTAAATGTCAGTTCAAATATTTATTAAACTAGGGGGCCCGTTGGTCCATTGGACCAAATTTTAATTGGGGACTTTTGGATCTTCGGGGACCTTTGGGTCATTTGGGTCCTCGGGGACTTTTGGGTCATCAGGGACTTTTTGGGTCCATTGGGACTTTTGGGTCCTCGTGGACTTTTGGGTGATCTGGGTCTTTTGGGTAATCAAGGACTTTTGGGTCATCTGGGTGTTTTGGGTCCTCAAGGGTCTTTTGGGTCCTCGGGGACTTTTGGGTGATTTTGGTCATCGGGGACTTTTTGGGTGTTTTGGTCATCAGGGACTTTTGGGTGATTTGGGTCTTTGGGGACTTTTGGTTCATCTGTGTCTTTTGGGTCCCCGTGGGTCTTTTGGGGTCAAGTGTTAAAGGGTTTTCCAAGGTCTAAGGGGTCTCAGCAGTCTAAAGGGTTAAAAGGCACATTTGAAAAGTACATAATTAATTAATAGATGTGAAAAGGTATGACGCGCGCACACGCACACACACACACACACACACACACACACACACACACACACACACACACACACACACACACACACACACACACACACACACACCTCCATTTATAGTAGATTCAATTCCCATGGATTCCTTGTTCAGGCTGTTTACAGGACGCCATCAGTGATGTGCCGACGTAACGAATCTGACGCCGAGAAACCGTGACTCCAGAAGGTTTATTGATCACGTGATTTGCTTTTACTTTGACCCGTGACTGGAGGGATCGTGATCACGTGTCCCGTGTGCGGTGTATAGCACTGGTACTCGCTATTATTTTATTTTCATAAATGTAACTGAAAAACAAGGCATTTCCCGAGACATGATATTTCTGCTGATATTATTTGATCCCACATAACATTATCACACAACGCGACACAGGGACATGTGTCTAGCGGCTCCGCCCCCATCAAGCTGATTGACAGTCATAGCCACGCCTATCCCGGTCCTATTCTTTTTACATAGGAATGTCGTTTTCCGTCCATTTCGAGGAATCATTTCAAGCTACGAGAATTATAATACCAAAGGATGTTGCAGGAAGTAAAACTCTATCGAATGGTAGCAGAATCATTGTCATTGATAGAGGCAGCTCTGGAATATGCCGTCTGAAGAAGATTATTATTATTATTATGAACAAGAAGATGAATTCCCGGGTTTGACCGATCCCGTTTTTAGCCACGTCGCAGACGCTGCTCATAGAGTGCCCTCTGCTGTTGTTCTTGTTCTTCTTCTTCTTGTTCTTCTTGTTCTTGTTGTTCTTGCAGAGAAGACAAAACCTCAAAGCTCCACCCATTCTGGGAGAGGCTTCATATAAACAAATATCCACCATTTTATTAACTCGCATAGCTTTGAGGCCTGTTTTGTAGGCCCGTGGTGTCTTGCTCTCTCACACAGTTTTCTTTCAAATCAAATTCGATATATCATTTCATTTTTCACAGTCGCTAACATAGTTTTAGACTCGGTTGAAAAAAAACGGGAAGAAAATCCGATGAAAGTTGCCCTTTATAGAACGAAATGAATTCTCAAAGGCCTGTAACTTCAAGTCCATTGAGATATTTTTTTTTTTAATCGCGGCATGGTCAGTCATACACCGCCCGAAATAACAGACGGGAAAATGCCGAGATATATATATATATTTAAATCGCGGCATGGTCAGTCATACACCGCCTGAAATAACAGACGGGAAAATGCCGAGATATATATATATTTTGTTTAAATCGCGGCATGGTCAGTCATACACCGCCTGAAATAACAGACTGGAAAATGCCGAGATATATTAAAAATTCGTCCATTTGATGACAATCGTCACGATGAAATATTTAATTTATATGTCGTCACAATAATGTGGAGAGAGGAGCATAGCTTCGTTCACGTGTCGCCACACATGGGAAATTGCCGAGATATATATTTTTTTAAATCGCGGCATGGTCAGTCATACACCGCCTGAAATAACAGACGGGAAAATGCCGAGATGTATTAAAAATTCGTCGCCACACACGGGAAATTGCCGAGATATATTTTCACTTTGCACAAAAATAACATCAAGTAATCGAATCAATAGGAATGTCCTGTGCCTATAACATCGACGTTATAGGCACAGCTGCATCTAGGCATTGTGTAACATCGACACGGCTTTTGTTTTAATTAAAACTTTTTGTACTTGTTTCACTTTATTTTGCCTTTTCCATGGTCTGGAGAACTGAAAAGGGATCCCTACCTCGGCAATCAGATGAACAGACCAGGTAGGTTCTCATATGTAGCCTAAGCGACTTTTTAAAGAAGATAATCCAACTTTAGTTTTGTATGTAGCAGATGGGACGTCATTTTTTTCCACTCCATCCCTACATAGAGAGTACTGGCGTACTCTCCGATAAAGGTTTTAAAGGCTATGGGAAATAAAACGAACAAACTTCTTTCCAAAGTTTACCTCCGTTGATGGACCGTATTTTCCACCACTTTATTTAGTTATTCATGCCTGTTGTTTGTATCCTTTATGATTCTCCTAAAAACAATAAGTTTCCTGTTTAGAATGATTTTCAATTTTGTCTGATTGCCAGACAGTCAGATAAACTAAAACAATTACCTTACTCCTCTCAGCACATGTGAGATTCCGTCGAATTTGCCAAATTCAGAGCCAAAGCACTGCTAAAATGCACTGCAATTCCGATTCATGTTCAAATTCGTGTTCTGTGTTCAAAATATAAAATTAAATCCAAACTCAGATTGTTCCTCAATCATAGCCTGATGTCTGTTGGCAGACAGACAGAGGGAACCAAATGCTTAACCCCGCTTTTCGCTTCGTATATACGGGGCAATAACCGGGAGATGTAAAATCGAACACAGCAGGCACAACCTGCGACAAAATAAACTCGGGAGTGCAACACGGCAACGACGGGCCAAGTGGCCTCTTGATGTCCTTGTTTCCGGTTGTTCAAAAGCCTGCAACCACTCCTTACACTCAGTGTCATCACACGGCAACTGTGGATCCTTTGCATGATTACTTTCCATTCTGCATTAGGAATAGACGTATTTGGATGCAAGTGGGTTGATGCCCAACAGAGAATCATGGAAGTGCGGAGCCGCAAGCTGAAATGCAAGTAAATGAGAGTAACTTGTAAATGAGTAAATGAGAGTTTCTCGGTCCATTTTATGTCATAATTTGATTTACATTCCTCCAATTAAGTGTCATATCCATATTCACACATGTACCCTTCATAATACCTCATTACTGTGTGCAGTGATGTTTATCTTGCAGAATAATGACAACCACAAAAAACACAAAATAGATTGGTCGATTTGATTGTGTGACTTTTGCAAGAAACCTATTCATGCGGTTGGTGGAACTTTTCTATGGATGGCAGGATTTGACAGACAGGAGTTTTTATATTTTTATTTTTTAGGTCATCTTCACAGCCAAAATCACTCGAGGAGGAGGTCCTGCCATCAATATTCATAGTCCTGTCAAAAATTCATTTTCTGCTTTGTCACGCATGGCCATTGCATGGCTTTGAGAAAATGCTAATGGTGTTGCCTACCTCCACCCCGGAATCTCTCCCTTCACCGATTGTGCTTATTTCCCATACAATGAATAAATATTCAGAACATTTTCTTTCCCCTGCAGTGCAGAGTTCAGTGTTGACATCATAGGAATCTCAATTTGGAAGATAACTATTGTTCACCTTTCATTGTACTCAAGATTTTGACATAAAGCTTTAAGCTCAATTTCTATAATTATGGTCAGCGGTTTTGCAAACAAAGAACGTGGCTGCACATTAATCACGGCACATGTTTTGTCTCGCGCCAGGAGGCAGGGAAGCAGATTAGCTCACTCGACTAGCAGGCCAATGTCAAGGCTCGCGTTGCCTAGGCGGCAAATGACAATCCCAGCATGCCTGGCACTTATTACCTGCATGCTCTGTGCAGCAAGCAGTCTCTCTGTTGACTGAGTTTGTCTGCTCATGCGTGTGCGACTACCGCGTTAATTTTTTTTATGAGCACAGGTATTATTGAGAATGTTAAAGAGCGTTTGGTGACGAGGCACAATAATAATAATAATAAACCCTGCACTGTCTGTTTCAACATGCATGGATATTGTGATTTCATTTATATGTCAATTCATAAATAAGGTAACCACAAATTTGATATGCTAATGAACTTCATAAAATTGTTTCAATGACGGAAAAGAAAAACCTGGATTTCATTTGTGCAGAAAGCTAAGGCAATGGAAATATTCATTTTCATAAATAGAAAATAGATTTTGTAATGCAGGTGTTTAGTACACATTCAGTGCCCTCCAAAAGTATTGGAACAGTGAAGTCAAATTTTTTTATTACTGCTATTGAAGTGTATCACGAGAATGCCAATCCAGTAAAGGCAAAATGTTTAAGCACCGTTCAGTGCTCGAGCTATAAGCCCGTCACCATCGCGCCCGATCTCCTGCGCGACCCGCCCCTTCCGGGAAGCCCAAACGTGCTCCCGATCAGGTACGTCTGCCCGATTACCGTAAAGCACAATATGCTCCATTCCGTTACAGTAAAGCACAATATGTTACAGGTACTCAACAAATTTGGATTTCAGAACAAAAGATGAATATGAGGCAAGAGTACAGAAGGTCAGATTTTATTTATTGGTATTTTTATGTATATAATATGATTTATCATTGTAGAACAATAGTACTTTGTATGTTCAGTCTCCCCATTCCTGCACACCACATGAACCATATACATCATCCAAGTGGGGATCCATATACATCATCATACGATAATACCATACTGTTTTTGTTTGTTTAACTTGTATGCCCTCCTGAACCTGTGGACAAAATTAGTTGAAAACTGGTGGCTGTGCTTGTGGTGTGCAGGAAAGCTTTCCGTTTCTAAAGAAAATGTATTTTCTTCTGTGCAAAACCGTCATCACAAATGACTAACTGTATGTCATCATACGGTTAGTCATGTGTGGGCCTCATGCAAAACGTAACAATGGCCCGCCCAGTGGGGCCCATTTGAGCATGTCTGTTGTCATACGAAAATACACAATTTGGGGTCCGTCGACAGTCAGTCTGTCGTTGATGTGTTTGGTCGTTAGTTGTGCAATCTCAACCAACTAAATTTGCCAAGGGGACTACGAGTCATACGGCAAAGGTTGTAGTGACCTAATTGCCCCCCCTCCCCCACCAGGAGTTCCGAAGGTGGGGCGACACAAATTCTATTTGTAAATATGTACCGTGTCGCACTGCTCCCAGTGGTGGCAGGAGAGGGTATTACAAGTGATGCTGAAGAACCCTCAATTGTATCACGAGTAAGAGGACTCCATGTTATTTTCACACTCGCTTAGCCTATGTTGCTTTGGACTTGCCTGCAAAAAATCCGAATGAATTCCCACGTTTTACTGCCTTTTTGTCCCCCGTCACACCACGGGCATACAAGTTAAAGAGGACGATGGTTTTAAAGGGGACATACAAGCGGGGCGAAAGGGGGACGATGGTTTTCCCCTCCGTCCGTATGTCCGTGCGTGCATGCGTGCGGGTGGGCGTGCATACGTGTGTAACCGAAGGACCGAATTCTAATTTGGTGTGTGGGTGCAACCCACGTCAAAATCCAAGATGGCCGCCGCCATGTATGTCTGACGCTATGTATGTCTGAACCTTGTGAGCGGAATATCTTGAAAAATAAGCGAAGTACCAACTTCTAATCTGATGTGTGGGTGTATCTAGGCATAAGGAAGAACTCTATTGAAAATTGGGTCGCTACGTCAAAATCCAAGATGGCCACTGCCATGTATGCCTGAACCTTGTGAGCGGAATATCTTGGAAAAATAAACTAACTACTAACTTCTAATCTGGTTTGTGGGTGTATCTACACATAAGGAAGAACGCTATTGAAAATTGGGTCGCCACGTCAAAATCCCAGATGGCCGCCGCCATGTATGTCTGAACCTTGTGAGCGGAATATCTTGAAAAATAAGCGAAGTACCAACTTCTAATCTGGTGTGTGGGTGTATCTAGGCATAAGGAAGAACGTTATTGAAAATTGGGTCGCCACGTCAACATCCCAGATGGCCGCCGCCATGTATGTCTGAACCCTGTGAGCGAAATATCTTGAAAAATAAACGAACTGCTAACTTCTAATCTGGTGTGTGGGAGTATATACGCATAAGGGAGAACGCTATTTAAAATTGGGTCGCCAAGTCAAACTCCAAGATGGCCGCCTTGCGTCTTCCACTTTGTCAACTCACATCACTTCACCGACGGGGAACCTAGGCGTAACGCTTGTTCTGCATTGAAAATGTGTACAGTATATATGGCAGCTTGAGGGTCGTTCCACCTTATCGTACAAGGCCACTTCAAATGACAAAAGTAATAACAATATGATAAAAGCATAATAATAATAATATTAACATTACAGCATTGCTAAATAATAATATTAATAATAATGTTAACAATAATAATAGTACAATAATTGACAGCAATGAAAAGAATAACATCATCCATCCTGGCTGCTGCCATAGCTACACAGTTGGACCCCGCTATTCGCAGGGTATACGTTCCTGGAAAATTTGCGAACAGCGAAACCTGCAAATAGGGGGGCATTGTTTCAATGGTAAAAGGGGGGATAGGTTCCCGAGTCGCGAAAATCCACGAACAGCGAGGCAAAATCCGCGAGTGGCGAAGCAAAATTCCCAAATGGTGAGGAAATTCCCGAGAATGTTGACGATAATCCGTGAAGGGTGATGAAAGTCCCGGAAATGGCGAGACAAAACCCACGAATGTCAAATGTCGATGGAAATCCGCGAATGAATGCCGTGACATTGTTTCAATGGGGGAAAAGGGAGACAGCGAATTGCACTAATAGATACTGTGGAGTGATTTCATTCTGTACAATAACTCGCAGGGATGACGTGTGATGCAGCCAGAAGGATATCCCGCAAAACATTGTTTACCTGTGAACGGTGGAATATCACGTGAAGCTATTCACAGTCTTAATGGCGGGATATCACGTGAAGCTATTCACAGTGTTAATGGCGTGATATCACGCAAAGCTCTGCACAGTGTTAATGGCGTGATATCACGCGAAGCTCTGCACAGTGTTAATGGCGGGATATCACGCGAAGCTATTCACAGACTTAATGGCGGGATATCACGCGAAGCTATTCACAGTCTTAATGGCGGGATATCACGCGAAGCTATTCACAGTCTTAATGGCGGGATATCACACGAAGCTATTCACAGTCTTAATGGCGGGATATCAGGCAAAGCTATTTACAGTCTTAATGGCGGGATATCACGCGAAGCTCTGCACAGTGTTCATGGCGGGATATCACGCGAAGCTATTCACAGTCTTAATGGCGGGATATCACGCAAAGCTATTCACAGTCTTAATGGCGGATATCACGCGAAGCTATTCACAGTGTTAATGGCGGGATATCACGCGAAGCTATTCACAGTGTTAATGGCGGGATATCACGCGAAGCTATTCACAGTGTTAATGGCGGGATATCACGCGAAGCTATTCACAGTGTTAATGGCGGGATATCACGCGAAGCGATTCACAGTGTTAATGGCGGGATATCACGCGAAGCTATTCACAGTGTTAATTGCGGGATATCACGTAAAGCTATTCACAGTGTTAATGGCGTAATATCACGCGAAGCTCTGTACAGTGTTAATGGCGGGATATCACGCGAAGCTATTCACAGTCTTAATGGCGGGATATCACGCGAAGCTATTCACAGTCTTAATGGCGGGATATCACGCGAAGCTATTCACAGTGTTAATTGCGGGATATCACGCAAAGCTATTCACAGCGTTAATGGCGGGATATCACGCGAAGCTATTCACAGTGTTAATTGCGGGATGTCACGTGATGCCATTCACAGTCTTAATGGCGGGATATCACGCGAAGCTATTCACAGTGTTAATTGCGGGATATCACACGAAGCTATTCACAGTGTTAATGGCGGGATATCACGTGAAGCTATTCACAGTGTTAATGGCGGGATATCATGCGAAGCTCTGCACAGTCTTAATGGCGGGGTATCACGTGAAGCTATTCACAGTCTTAATGGCGGGATATCACGCGAAGCTCTGCACAGTGTTAATGGCGGGATATCACATGAAGCTATTCACAGTCTTAATGGCGGGATATCACGCGAAGCTATTCACAGTCTTAATGGCGGGATATCACGTGAAGCTCTGCACAGTGTTAATGGCGGGATATCACACGAAGCTATTCACAGTGTTAATTGTGGAATATCACGCGAAGCTATTCACAGTGTTAATGGCGGGATATCACGCGAAGCTATTCACAGTGTTAATGGCGGGATATCACGCGAAGCTATTCACAGTGTTAATGGCGGGATATCACGCGAAGCTATTCACAGTCTTAATGGCGGGATATCACGCGAAGCTATTCACATTGTTAATGGCGGGATATCACGCGAAGCTATTCACAGTCTTAACGGCGGGATATCACGCAAAGCTATTCACATTGTCAATGGCGGGATATCACGCGAAGCTATTCACAGTCTTAACGGCGGGATATCACGCGAAGCTCTGCACAGTCCAAATGGCAGGATATCACGCGAAGCTATTCACATTGTTAATGGCGGGATATCAAGCGAAGCTATTCACAGTGTTAATTGCGGGATATCACGCGAAGCTCTGCACAGTCTTCATGGCGGGATATCACGCGAAGCTATTCACAGTCTTCATGGCGGCACATCATGCGAAGCTATTCACAGTCTCAATGGCGGGATATCACGTGAAGCTATTCACAGTGTTAATTGCGGGATATCAAGCAAAGCTATTCACAGTGTTAATTGCGAGATATCACGCGAAGCTATTGACAGTCTTAATGGCAGGATATCACGTGAAGCTATTCACAGTGTTAATTGCGGGATATCACGCGACGCTATTCACAGTCTTGATGGTGGGATATCACGCGAAGCTATTCGCAGTCTTAATGGTGGGATATCACGCGAAGCTATTCACAGTGTTAATGGCGGGATATCACGCGAAGCTCTGCACAGTCTTCATGGCGGGATATCACGCGAAGCTATTCACAGTCTTCATGGCGGCACATCACGCGAAGCTATTCACAGTCTCAATGGCGGGATATCACGTGAAGCTATTCACAGTGTTAATTGTGGGATATCAAGCAAAGCTATTCACAGTGTTAATTGCGAGATATCACGCGAAGCTATTGACAGTCTTAATGGCGGGATATCACGCGAAGCTATTCACAGTGTTAATTGCGGGATATCACGCGACGCTATTCACAGTCTTGATGGTGGGATATCACGCGAAGCTATTCACAGTGTTAATGGCGAAATATCACGCGAAGCTCTGCACAGTCTTACTGGCGGGATATCACGCGAAGCTATTCACAGTGTTAATGGCGGGATATCACGCGAAGCTATTCACAGTGTTAATGGCGGGATATCACGCGAAGCTATTCACAGTGTTAATGGCGGGATATCACGCGAAGCTCTGCACAGTGTTAATGGCGGGATATCACGCGAAGCTCTGCACAGTCTTCATGGCGGGATATCACGCGAAGCTATTCACAGTGTTAATGGCGGGATATCACGCGAAGCTATTCACAGTGTTAATGGCGGGATATCACGCGAAGCTATTCACAGTCTTCATGGCGGGATATCACGCGAAGCTCTGCACAGTCTTCATGGCGGGATATCACGCGAAGCTATTCACAGTGTTAATGGCGGGATATCACGCGAAGCTATTCACAGTCTTCATGGCGGGATATCACGCGAAGCTCTGCACAGTCTTCATGGCGGGATATCACGCGAAGCTATTCACAGTCTTCATGGCGGGATATCACGTGAAGCTATTCACATTGTTAATTGCGGGATATCACACGAAGCTATTGACAGTCTTAATGGCGGGATATCACACGAAGCTATTGACAGTGTTAATTGCGGGATATCACGCGAAGCTATTCACAGTCTTAATGGCGGGATATCACGCGAAGCTATTTGCAGTCTTAATGGCGGGATATCACGCGAAGCTATTTGCAGTCTTAATGGCGGGATATCACGCGAAGCTATTCACAGTCTTAATGGCGGGATATCACGCGAAGCTATTCACAGTGTTAATTGCGGGATATCACGCGAAGCTATTCACAGTGTTAATTGCGGGATATCACGCGAAGCTATTCACTGTGTTAATGGCAGGATATCACGCGAAGCTATTCACAGTCTTAACGGCGGGATATCACGCGAAGCTCTGCACAGTCTTCATGGCGGGATATCATGCGAAGCTATTCACAGTCTTCATGGCGTCACATCACGCGAAGCTATTCACAGTCTCAATGGCGGGATATCACGTGAAGCTATTCACAGTGTTAATTGCGGGATATCAAGCAAAGCTATTCACAGTGTTAATTGCGAGATATCACGCGAAGCTATTGACAGTCTTAATGGCGGGATATCACGCGAAGCTATTCACAGTGTTAATTGCGGGATATCACGCGACGCTATTCACAGTCTTGATGGTGGGATATCACGCGAAGCTATTCGCAGTCTTAATGGCGGGATATCACGCGAAGCTATTCACAGTCTTAATGGCGGGATATTACGCGGAGCTATTCACAGTGTTAATGGCGGGATATCATGCGAAGCTATTCACAGTCTTAATGGCGGGATATCACACGAAGCTATTCACAGTCTTAATGGCGGGATATCACGCGAAGCTATTCACAGTGTTAATGGCGGGATATCACGCGAAGCTTTTCACAGTGTTAATTGCGGGATATCACGCGAAGCTATTCACAGTGTTAATGGCGGGATATCACGTGAAGCTATTCACAGTGTTAATGGCAGGATATCACATGAAGCTATTCATCGTCTTAATGGCGGGATATCACGTGAAGCTATTCACAGTGTTAATGGTGGGATATCACGCGAAGCTATTCACAGTGTTAATTGCGGGATATCACGTGAAGCTATTCACAGTGTTAATTGCGGGATATCACGTGAAGCTATTCACAGTGTTAATTGCGGGATATCACGCGAAGCTATTCACAGTGTTAACGGCGGGATATCACACGAAGCTATTCACAGTGTTCATGGCGGGATATCACACGAAGCTATTCACAGTGTTAATGGCGGGATATCACGCGAAGCTATTCACAGTGTTAATGGCGGGATATCACGCGAAGCTATTCACAGTGTTAATTGCGGGATATCACGTGAAGCTATTCACAGTGTTAATGGCGGGATATCACGCGAAGCTATTCACAGTGTTAATGGCGGGATATCACGCGAAGCTATTCACAGTGTTAATTGCGGGATATCACGTGAAGCTATTCACAGTGTTAATTGCGGGATATCACGCGAAGCTATTCACAGTGTTAATTGCGGGATATCACGTGAAGCTATTCACAGTGTTAATTGCGGGATATCACGCGAAGCTATTCACAGTGTTAATGGCGGGATATCACACGAAGCTATTCACAGTGTTAATGGCGGGATATCATGCGAAGCTATTCACAGTGTTAATGGCGGGATATCACGCGAAGCTATTCACAGTGTTAATGGCGGGATATCACGCGAAGCTATTCACAGTGTTAATTGCGGGATATCACGTGAAGCTATTCACAGTGTTTATTGCGGGATATCACGCGAAGTTATTCAGTCTTAATGGCGGGATATCGCGCGAAGCTATTCACAGTGTTAATGGCGGGATATCATGCGAAGCTATTCACACTGTTAATGGCGGGATATCACGCGAAGCTATTCACAGTGTTAATGGCGGGATATCATGCGAAGCTATTCACAGTGTTAATGGCGGGATATCACGCGAAGCTATTCACAGTGTTACTGGCGGGATATCACGTGAAGCTATTCACAGTGTTAATTGCGGGATATCACGCAAAGCTATTCACAGTGTTAATTGCGGGATGTCACGCGAAGCTATTCACAGTGTTAATTGCGGGATATCACGTGATGCCATTCACAGTCTTAATGGCGGGATATCACGCGAAGCTATTCACAGTGTTAATTGCGGGATATCACACGAAGCTATTCACAGTGTTAATGGCGGGATATCACGTGAAGCTATTCACAGTCTTAATGGCGGGATATCATGCGAAGCTATTCACAGCGTTAATGGCGGGATATCATGCGAAGCTCTGCACAGTCTTCATGGCGGGGTAGCACGTGAAGCTATTCACAGTCTTAATGGCGGGATATCACGCGAAGCTCTGCACAGTGTTAATGGCGGGATATCACGTGAAGCTATTCACAGTCTTAATGGCGGGATATCACGTGAAGCTATTCACAGTCTTAATGGCGGGATATCACGCGAAGCTCTGCACAGTGTTAATGGCGGGATATCACGCGAAGCTATTCACAGTGTTAATTGCGGGATATCACGCGAAGCTATTCACAGTGTTAATGGCGGGATATCACGCGAAGCTATTCACAGTGTTAATGGCGGGATATCACGCGAAGCTATTCACATTGTTAATGGCGAAATATCACGCGAAGCTCTGCACAGTCCTAATGGCGGGATATCACGTGAAGCTATTCACAGTGTTAATGGCGGGATATCACGCGAAGCTATTCACAGTGTTAATTGCGGGATATCACGCGAAGCCATTCACAGTGTTAATGGCGGGATATCACGCGAAGCTCTGCACAGTCTTCATGGCGGGATATCATGCGAAGCTATTCACAGTCTTAATGGCGGGATATCACGCGAAGCTATTCACAGTCTTAATGGCGGGATATCACGTGAAGCGATTCACAGTGTTAATTGCGGGATATCACGCGAAGCTATTGACAGTCTTAATGGCGGGACATCACGCGAAGCTATTCACAGTGTTAATTGCGGGATATCACGCGAAGCTATTCACTGTGTTAATGGCGGGCTATTACGCGACGCTATTTACAGTCTTAATGGCGGGATATCACGCGAAGCTATTTGCAGTCTTAATGGCGGGATATCACGCGAAGCTATTCACAGTGTTAATTGCGGGATATCACGCGAAGCTATTCACTGTGTTAATGGCGGGCTATTACGCGAAGCTATTCACAGTGTTAATGGCGGGATATCACGCGAAGCTATT
Organism: Myxine glutinosa; assembly: GCF_964187855.1. Taxonomy (NCBI): domain Eukaryota; kingdom Metazoa; phylum Chordata; class Myxini; order Myxiniformes; family Myxinidae; genus Myxine; species Myxine glutinosa. Next base: position 139,088,537 of record NC_136261.1, read on the forward strand.
CACAGTGTTCATTGCGGTATATCACGCGAAGCTATTCACAGTGTTAATGGTGGGATATTACGCGGAGCTATTCACAGTGTTAATGGCGGGATATCATGCGAAGCTATTCACAGTCTTCATGGCGGAATATCACACGAAGCTATTCACAGTCTTAATGGCGGGATATCACGCGAAGCTATTCACAGTGTTAATTGCGGGATATCACGCGAAGCTATTCAGTCTTAATGGCGGGATATCACGCGAAGCTATTCACAGTGTTAATGGCGGGATATCATGCGAAGCTATTCACACTGTTAATGGCGGGATATCACGCGAAGCTATTCACAGTGTTAATGGCGGGATATCATGCGAAGCTATTCACAGTGTTAATGGCGGGATATCACGCGAAGCTATTCACAGTGTTAATTGCGGGATATCACGCAAAGCTGTTCACAGTGTTAATTGCGGGATGTCACGCGAAGCTATTCACAGTGTTAATTGCGGGATATCACGTGATGCCATTCACAGTCTTAATGGCGGGATATCATGCGAAGCTATTCACAGTGGTAATTGCGGGATATCACACAAAGCTATTCACAGTGTTAATGGCTGGATATCACGTGAAGCTATTCACAGTCTTAATGGCGGGATATCACGCGAAGCTATTTACAGCGTTAATGGCGGGATATCATGCGAAGCTCTGCACAGTCTTCATGGCGGGGTAGCACGTGAAGCTATTCACAGTCTTAATGGCGGGATATCACGCGAAGCTCTGCACAGTGTTAATGGCAGGATATCACGTGAAGCTATTCACAGTCTTAATGGCGGGATATCACGCTGAGCTATTCACAGTCTTAATGGCGGGATATCACGTTTAGCTCTGTACAGTGATAATGGCGGGATATCATGCGAAGCTATTCACAGTGTTAATTGCGGGATATCACGCGAAGCTATTCACAGTGTTAATGGCGGGATATCACGCGAAGCTATTCACAGTGTTAATGGCGGGATATCACGCGAAGCTATTCACAGTGTTAATGGCGAAATATCACGCCAAGCTCTGCACAGTCTTAATGGCGGGATATCACGCGAAGCTATTCACAGTGTTAATGGCGGGATATCACGGGAAGCTATTCACAGTGTTAATTGCGGGATACCACGCGAAGCTATTCACAGTGTTAATGGCGGGATATCACGCGAAGCTCTGCACAGTCTTCATGGCGGGATATCACGCGAAGCTATTCACAGTCTTCATGGCGGGATATCACGCAAAGCTATTCACAGTCTTAATGGCGGGATATCACGTGAAGCTATTCACAGTGTTAATTGCGGGATATCACCCGAAGCTATTGACAGTCTTAATGGCGGGATATCACGCGAAGCTATTCACAGTGTTAATTGCGGGATATCACGCGACGCTATTTCCAGTCTTAATGGCGGGATATCACGCGAAGCTATTTGCAGTCTTAATGGCGGGATATCACGCGAAGCTATTCACAGTGTTAATTGCGGGATATCACGTGAAGCTATTCACTGTGTTAATGGCGGGCTATTACGCGAAGCTATTCACAGTGTTAATGGCGGGATATCACGCGAAGCTATTCACAGTGTTCATTGCGGTATATCACGCGAAGCTATTCACAGTGTTAATGGTGGGATATTACGCGGAGCTATTCACAGTGTTAATGGCGGGATATCACGCGAAGCTATTCACAGTGTTAATGGCGGGATATCACGCGAAGCTATTCACAGTGTTAATTGCGGGATATCACGCGAAGCTATTCACAGTGTTAATGGCGGGATATCACGCGAAGCTATTCACAGTGTTAATGGCGGGATATCACGCGAAGCTATTCACATTGTTAATGGCGAAATATCACGCGAAGCTCTGCACAGTCCTAATGGCGGGATATCACGTGAAGCTATTCACAGTGTTAATGGCGGGATATCACGCGAAGCTATTCACAGTGTTAATTGCGGGATATCACGCGAAGCCATTCACAGTGTTAATGGCGGGATATCACGCGAAGCTCTGCACAGTCTTCATGGCGGGATATCATGCGAAGCTATTCACAGTCTTAATGGCGGGATATCACGCGAAGCTATTCACAGTCTTAATGGCGGGATATCACGTGAAGCGATTCACAGTGTTAATTGCGGGATATCACGCGAAGCTATTGACAGTCTTAATGGCGGGATATCACGCGAAGCTATTCACAGTGTTAATTGCGGGATATCACGCGACGCTATTTACAGTCTTAATGGCGGGATATCACGCGAAGCTATTTGCAGTCTTAATGGCGGGATATCACGCGAAGCTATTCACAGTGTTAATTGCGGGATATCACGCGAAGCTATTCACTGTGTTAATGGCGGGCTATTACGCGAAGCTATTCACAGTGTTAATGGCGGGATATCACGCGAAGCTATTCACAGTGTTCATTGCGGTATATCACGCGAAGCTATTCACAGTGTTAATGGTGGGATATTACGCGGAGCTATTCACAGTGTTAATGGCGGGATATCATGCGAAGCTATTCACAGTCTTCATGGCGGAATATCACACGAAGCTATTCACAGTCTTAATGGCGGGATATCACGCGAAGCTATTCACAGTGTTAATTGCGGGATATCACGCGAAGCTATTCAGTCTTAATGGCGGGATATCACGCGAAGCTATTCACAGTGTTAATGGCGGGATATCATGCGAAGCTATTCACACTGTTAATGGCGGGATATCACGCGAAGCTATTCACAGTGTTAATGGCGGGATATCATGCGAAGCTATTCACAGTGTTAATGGCGGGATATCACGCGAAGCTATTCACAGTGTTAATTGCGGGATATCACGCAAAGCTGTTCACAGTGTTAATTGCGGGATGTCACGCGAAGCTATTCACAGTGTTAATTGCGGGATATCACGTGATGCCATTCACAGTCTTAATGGCGGGATATCATGCGAAGCTATTCACAGTGGTAATTGCGGGATATCACACAAAGCTATTCACAGTGTTAATGGCTGGATATCACGTGAAGCTATTCACAGTCTTAATGGCGGGATATCACGCGAAGCTATTTACAGCGTTAATGGCGGGATATCATGCGAAGCTCTGCACAGTCTTCATGGCGGGGTAGCACGTGAAGCTATTCACAGTCTTAATGGCGGGATATCACGCGAAGCTCTGCACAGTGTTAATGGCAGGATATCACGTGAAGCTATTCACAGTCTTAATGGCGGGATATCACGCTGAGCTATTCACAGTCTTAATGGCGGGATATCACGTTTAGCTCTGTACAGTGATAATGGCGGGATATCATGCGAAGCTATTCACAGTGTTAATTGCGGGATATCACGCGAAGCTATTCACAGTGTTAATGGCGGGATATCACGCGAAGCTATTCACAGTGTTAATGGCGGGATATCACGCGAAGCTATTCACAGTGTTAATGGCGAAATATCACGCCAAGCTCTGCACAGTCTTAATGGCGGGATATCACGCGAAGCTATTCACAGTGTTAATGGCGGGATATCACGGGAAGCTATTCACAGTGTTAATTGCGGGATACCACGCGAAGCTATTCACAGTGTTAATGGCGGGATATCATGCGAAGCTCTGCACAGTCTTCATGGCGGGATATCACGCGAAGCTATTCACAGTCTTCATGGCGGGATATCACGCAAAGCTATTCACAGTCTTAATGGCGGGATATCACGTGAAGCTATTCACAGTGTTAATTGCGGGATATCACCCGAAGCTATTGACAGTCTTAATGGCGGGATATCACGCGAAGCTATTCACAGTGTTAATTGCGGGATATCACGCGACGCTATTTCCAGTCTTAATGGCGGGATATCACGCGAAGCTATTTGCAGTCTTAATGGCGGGATATCACGCGAAGCTATTCACAGTGTTAATTGCGGGATATCACGCGAAGCTATTCACTGTGTTAATGGCGGGCTATTACGCGAAGCTATTCACAGTGTTAATGGCGGGATATCACGCGAAGCTATTCACAGTGTTCATTGCGGTATATCACGCGAAGCTATTCACAGTGTTAATGGTGGGATATTACGCGGAGCTATTCACAGTGTTAATGGCGAGATATCATGCGAAGCTATTCACAGTCTTCATGGCGGAATATCACACGAAGCTATTCACAGTCTTAATGGCGGGATATCACGCGAAGCTATTCACAGTGTTAATTGCGGGATATCACGCGAAGCTATTCAGTCTTAATGGCGGGATATCACGCGAAGCTATTCACAGTGTTAATGGCGAGATATCATGCGAAGCTATTCACACTGTTAATGGCGGGATATCACGCGAAGCTATTCACAGTGTTAATGGCGGGATATCATGCGAAGCTATTCACAGTGTTAATGGCGGGATATCACGCGAAGCTATTCACAGTGTTAATTGCGGGATATCACGCAAAGCTGTTCACAGTGTTAATTGCGGGATGTCACGCGAAGCTATTCACAGTGTTAATTGCGGGATATCACGTGATGCCATTCACAGTCTTAATGGCGGGATATCATGCGAAGCTATTCACAGTGGTAATTGCGGGATATCACACAAAGCTATTCACAGTGTTAATGGCTGGATATCACGTGAAGCTATTCACAGTCTTAATGGCGGGATATCACGCGAAGCTATTTACAGCGTTAATGGCGGGATATCATGCGAAGCTCTGCACAGTCTTCATGGCGGGGTAGCACGTGAAGCTATTCACAGTCTTAATGGCGGGATATCACGCGAAGCTCTGCACAGTGTTAATGGCAGGATATCACGTGAAGCTATTCACAGTCTTAATGGCGGGATATCACGCTAAGCTATTCACAGTCTTAATGGTGGGATTTCACGTGAAGCTCTGTACAGTGATAATGGCGGGATATCACGCGAAGCTATTCACAGTGTTAATTGTGGGATATCACGCGAAGCTATTCACAGTGTTAATGGCGGGATATCACGCGAAGCTATTCACAGTGTTAATGGCGGGATATCACGCGAAGCTATTCACAGTGTTAATGGCGAAATATCACGCGAAGCTCTGCACAGTCTTAATGGCGGGATATCACGCGAAGCTATTCACAGTGTTAATGGCGGGATATCACGCGAAGCTATTCACAGTGTTAATTGCGGGATATCACGCGAAGCTATTCACAGTGTTAATGGCGGGATATCACGCGAAGCTCTGCACAGTCTTCATGGCGGGATATCACGCGAAGCTATTCACAGTCTTCATGGCGGGATATCACGTGAAGCTATTCACAGTCTTAATGGCGGGATATCACGTGAAGCTATTCACAGTGTTAATTGCGGGATATCACGCGAAGCTATTGACAGTCTTAATGGCGGGATATCACGCGAAGCTATTCACAGTGTTAATTGCGGGATATCACGCGACGCTATTTACAGTCTTAATGGTGGGATATCACGCGAAGCTATTTGCAGTCTTAATGGCGGGATATCACGCGAAGCTATTCACAGTCTTAATGGCGGGATATCACGCGAAGCTATTCACAATGTTAATTGCGGGATTTCACGCGAAGCTATTCACAGTGTTAATTGCGGGATATCACGCGAAGCTATTCACTGTGTTAATGGCGGGATATTACGCGAAGCTATTCACAGTGTTAATGGCGGGATATCACGTGAAGCTATTCAAAGTGTTAATGGCGGGATATCACGTGAAGCTAATCACAGTGTTAATGGCGGGATATCACGCGAAGCTATTCACAGTGTTAATTGCGGGATATCACGCGAAGCTATTCACAGTGTTAATTGCGGGATATCACGCGAAGCTATTCACAGTGTTAATTGCGGGATATCACGCGAAGCTATTCAGTCTTAATGGCGGGATATCACGCGAAGCTATTCACAGTGTTAATTGCGGGATATCACGCGAAGGTATTCACAGTGTTAATTGCGGGATATCACGCGAAGCTATTCACAGTGTTAATTGAGGGATATCACGCGAAGCTATTCACAGTCTTCATGGTGTGATATCACGTGAAGCTATTCACAGTGTTAATTGCTGGATATCACGCGAAGCTATTCACAGTGTTAACGGCGGGATATCACACGAAGCTATTCACAGTGTTAATTGCGGGATATCACGCGAAGCTATTCACAGTGTTAATGGCGGGATATCACGCGAAGCTATTCACAGTGTTCATGGCGGGATATCACGTGAAGCTATTCACAGTGTTAATGGCGGGATGTCACGCGAAGCTATTCACAGCCTTAATGGCGGATATCACGTGGAGCTATTCACAGTCTTAACGGCGAGATATCACGTGATGCTATTCACAGTCTTAATGGCGGGATATCACGCGAAGCTATTCACAGTCTTAATGGCGGGATATCACGCGAAGCTATTCACAGTCTTTATGGCGGGATATCACGCGAAGCTATTCACAGTGTTAATTGCGGGATATCACGCGAAGCCATTCACAGTGTTAATTGCGGGATATCACGCGAAGCTATTCACAGTGTTAATTGCGGGATATCACGCGAAGCTATTCACAGTCTGAATGGCGAGATATCACGCGAAGCTATTCACAGTGTTAATGGCGGGATATCACGCGAAGCTATTCACAGTGTTAATTGCGGGATATCACGCGAAGCTATTCACAGTGTTAATTGCGGGATATCACGCGAAGCTATTCGCAGTCTTATTGGCGGGATATCACGCGAAGCTATTCACAGTCTTAATGGCGGGATATCACGTGGAGCTATTCACAGTCTTAACGGCGGGATATCACGTGAAGCTATTCACAGTCTTAATGGCGGGATATCACGTGAAGCTATTCACAGTGTTAATGGCGGGATATCACGCGAAGCTCTGCACAGTCTTAATGGCGGGATATCACGTGAAGCTATTCACAGTGTTAATGGCGGGATATCACGCGAAGCTCTGCACAGTCTTAATGGCGGGATATCACGCGACGCTATTCACAGTCTTATTGGCGGGATATCACGCGAAGCTATTCACAGTCTTAATGGCGGGATATCACGTGGAGCTATTCACAGTCTTAACGGCGGGATATCACGTGAAGCTATTCAGTCTTAATGGCGGGATATCACGTGAAGCTCTGCACAGTCTTATTGGCGGGATATCACGCGAAGCTATTCACAGTGTTAATGGCGGGATATCACGCGAAGCTCTGCACAGTCTTAATGGCGGGATATCACGCGACGCTATTCACAGTCTTATTGGCGGGATATCACGCGAAGCTATTCACAGTCTTAATGGCGGGATATCACGTGGAGCTATTCACAGTCTTAACGGCGGGATATCACGTGAAGCTATTCAGTCTTAATGGCGGGATATCACGTGAAGCTATTCACAGTGTTAATGGCGGGATATCACGCGAAGCTCTGCACAGTCTTAATGGCAGGATATCACGTGAAGCTATTCACAGTGTTAATGGTGGGATATCACGCGAAGCTCTGCACAGTCTTAATGGCGGGATATCACGTGAAGCTATTCACAGTGTTAATGGCGGGATATCACGCGAAGCTCTGCACAGTCTTATTGGTGGGATATCACGCGAAGCTATTCACAGTGTTAATGGCGGGATATCACGCGAAGCTCTGCACAGTCTTAATGGCGGGATATCACGTGAAGCTATTTACAGTGTTAATGGCGGGATATCACGCGAAGCTCTGCACAGTCTTAATGGCGGGATATCACGTGATGATATCACATGAAGCTATATATGTGAGAATTATTTAATTTTTATTTCCACTTGCTCTCTCTACTAACCTTACCCCTAATTTTATAATAGTACTGTCCAGTTAAACATCAGGGGAAAACGTTGTTTTAATTGCTTTATTATGTGACAGTCCTTTCTTTCCTTGAGATAGAGCATTCCCTTACGTTGTATTGTGTTTATCAGCACTCATAAGTTGATATGTTTCGTCCAAAGAGTGAGATCCCACTTTCGGAGGCTGTCTCAACATATTGTGAGTCACAATCAGTCATGTGGGAGTCCTTCGTTATATTGGGGTCCCATGCACTTGCATGAGTTGCATGCCCCTAACGCCGCCACTGGCGTGTGCAGTCAGCCTGCATTTTGTTAATTTACCCAGTCGGCGGTGAAAGGAAGACTTCTGTTTAATTTCAAGACATGAAGACACAGAAATCTTTTCAAGAACTTCAATTGTAAATCATTATAAATATATTTTCATTCATACATTATGTAACCAATGTCTTTCGTTCAGTTTCATTCAGAATGCTTTTCATTCCGATGGCAAAAACAAGTCATTAAATAATCACAATTTCAATTTTCCAGGAACTTTGATTTTTGCGAGCTTATTCATTAGATTGAGCAAAATGAAATGATGATGATAAACCAGCACAATATGGTCCCACATTATCATTTTGAGTGCTTTTGCAAACAATTTTTCCATGAAAAACACACAAGGCAGCAGCTGTGCATTATTTAAAATGGTATCAAAAGCTTTTAAAGTAAGATGCGAATTAATTAAATATTGGAATGTTAGGAATGTTAGTTCAATGGGAAGGTATTGAGAATGGAAGGGGTAAAGAATGAACCAGAACAGCACTCGGTAGAGCGCATACCTACGCCAAGCTCAACAGTTTACATTTCATATCCCACTCGTAGGCCGGATCTATCATAATCCATCCACCACTTTTTGAGATCGTGCTCTATATCGTTTTGGCCTATCTCTCAATGGTGAAGAATCACTTAAAAAACAACTGGATATCTGCGATCACAAAGCGATCGCCAAGGGTAAGCCTCCCCTGCCGATTGCCCGCAACTTACCCTTGGCTCAAATCCAATGATGGTCATATTTTGTTCGGACTACCATATGACCATCAACATTTAGGGTTATAGCTTTTTCAATATAACTTCATATTTTGAATACGGTAGAGCATGAATCGGAAAACGAATTTGCAGTTTAGCAGTAGGTTGGCTCTGAATTTGGCAAATTGTATGAAATTTGCCCCGAGCGCGCATTTATTCTCCGAGCGCGCATTCATTTATGATAATACCAATCTTAGGTATTAGGTAATTATTTTTACTCTGTCTGCCTGTTTGGCATTCATACAAAATTGAAAATCATTCCGAACAGGAAACCTACTGTTTTTAGGGACGTCATGAAGGACACAAGCAATAGGCATGATTAAATAATTTAAGGTGTTGAAATAAGGTGTTTTTTTTTTGTTGTTTGTTTTTGTGTGCACAAGATCGAGGCTCGTGTACGAGCTAACATTCATCACATTAAAAAAAAAAAACTGACACATAAAACATAAAATAAAGGGAGCTGGAGACAAGATGGGGAGAGAGGGGGAAGCACACAAGTACAACAGCAGAGAACAGGGACATCGGGAGATCTGTGGGAGGGAAAGTGCTTGGGGGGAGGAGGGGGTGATGGGATAGGTACAAAACACATGGACACTGCTAGAACTTCCAGGAAAGAAGTCGGTATTTCAAAAAAAGTGGATCTGGGGTGAATTAACGGCGGTAAAAAAGATCAAGGTTTTGGATGGGGGAAGATAAGAGATGGTGGTGAATAGCTGTTTTAAAGACCTGGAGGGTGGAGTGGGATTGAAGAGAGTGAGGGAGTTTGTTCCAGAGGCGGGAGAAAAGAGGAATGAAAGAGTGAAGGTGAGCAGAGAGTCTTCATTTTGGCAGTTTAACCATAAGAGGGTTGCTGGCAGATCTTGTGCGACCTGTAAGAATATTTGGGGGACAGAGCATAGACAGAGCTGGGGGAGCAAGGCCGGAGAGGAGTCGGTAGAAGACAGAAAGACCACCAACCTGCCTGCGGTGAGTGAGTGAAAGGCCCTCGGAGTTAGCTTCATTGCTGGAGATTCCAGTGATTCTGAAAGCTTTGGTTTCAACAGCGTGAAGCCGAGCTCGGTGTGAAGCAGGAGCACCGGCCTAGAGGGGGAAACAGTATTCCATTGAGCGAGGGATGAAAGCCTTGTATGTGGTGAGGAGCTAAAAGTGTAAGCTAAAAGCTAAAAGTGGTGTAAAAGACAGTGCTTCAACAGCGGTAAATTTCCATAAAATGTTTTTTCCTTTTCTACAGCCTTTAAAATCTTTATTGCATTTAAATTTAAAATCTTGGCACTTCCAAAAACCTCCAGTTTCGCAGTAGCTACTCAGACAAAATATTACACCATTTTATGCCATCTTGACCAATCAAATTTGCCACTCATTCTCTCAGCATTGGGGAATGTCGACATTCAGACAAAAGGCGGCTCGTAAGAACTATAGATTGTGCTCGGAAACACAAAGCAAGAATTGAAAAGACCCTTCCCATGTTTTTTTCTCTCAAGACTGCGTGGGGTAAGGTGTTCAATTAACTCCCTACTTGGTTAACTCGATATTCATAGTGCTCTAATAAATTAGTGACAAGTAAACTTGTCCATAAAGCTCATCAAAACCGTCTTTTAAACTGCAGCCAAACTACACAATAATTCAAACCAGCAGTGTGCCCGTCTCCGATGGGTTCGTAGATGTCTCACCTGAAATGAGCAACATTTTGGAGGGTGCATAAGTAAAAACTGGAATGCAACGTCAAACTAGAACGCCACTCAGTAGAGCGCATACTCCCGCCATGGGTTTCGTTGGAATAATACGTTTTGTTTAACATCCCCTCTCCCCAAAACAATAAATGAAAAAGAAAGTAGGCCCTAACTGTCAGAGAATTTATTTTGATATTGGAGGTCACGTCTTTTCGAAGCTGTCCATGCGCTCACGCTTTCGAAGTTAAGTAATTTTTCACAATTGTGTTTTTGTCGAAACTGTATTTAGCTTTCCATATGTGTACCTATAGTGTGTCTTTAGTAAGATTCTCGGTGTTAATTTTTCATACCTGCATACAAAATCGTCGGTTAATTCGTGTCGCGTATTCTGAGGCCTAGTAGGCTGCCGTGTCCGACCTTGAGGCTTTGTTTTTCTCTCAGCGGTTCGTTGATTGCGCTGCAATTACTTTCGTTCTCTGTTTTTGTCCCAGTCTTTCACCCCATACTTCCTTGTTTAAAATCTCAACTCAAAAAAAAAAAAACCAAAATTTTTTTTCCTTCTCTGTTCTTATTCGTTTATTCGTTGTTCTTATTTGTTCGTTCGTTCTTCGATCACGTTGTTCGTGATCATGTGATCACGTTGTTAAAAATGTTTAAACTTTCCCCTGAAGAACTGTATTCTGTCGTATATTATAACACCTTTTTCTTCTTCTTCTATAAAAGGATGCTTTCGACTTGCTCACCAAATCTATTCATTCCAAAAAAAAATTCCATCTCTTACAGTTCCTTTTTTCTACATTCCCGAAACTCTCCTGCACTCCACCCCTCCTTCAGCGTCCTCAAACGTATTTTTGACTCGGTCTCAAGAAACTCATTTTGCAATAAATGTTCGTTTCCCATTAATCGTACACTTTTCAAAATCCAATCTCACCCCTCCCCTCCAAATCTTCCCCATCACCCCTTCCCTCCAAAACTTCCCCATCACCCCTCCCCTCCAAAACTTCCCCATCACCCCTCCCCTTCAAATCTACCCTCTTGCCCCTCCCCTCCAAATCTTCCCCATCACCCATCTCTTTCAAATCTACCCTCTTGCCCCTCCCCTCCAAATCTTCCCCATCACCCATCTCTTTCAAATATTCCCCCTTGCCCCTCCTCTCTAAATCTTCCCCATCACCCATCCCTTTCAAATCTTCCCCCTTGCCCCTCCCCTCCAAATCTTCCCCAACACCCCTCCCCTCCAAAACTTCCCCATTACCCCTCCCCTCCAAAACTTCCCCATCACCCCTCCCCTCCAAAACTTCCCCATCACCCCTCCCCTCCAAATCTACCCCCTTGCCCCTCCCCTCCAAATCTTCCCCATCACCCATCCCTTTCAAATATCCCCCCTTGCCCCTTCCCTCCTAAACTCCCCCCTCACCCCTCCCCTCTGAGACTCTCCCTCGCTCCTCCCCTCCTAGACTCCCCTCTCACCCCTCCTCCTCAAAGTGTCCTCCCCGCTTCTTCCCCCTTCCAACTTTAACCTCATCTCCCCCAACCTTCTGCCTCGCTCTTCCTCCTCCTCAAATAACACCTCACTGTGCCTCACCCAATCACCATCAAACCTTTTGTCCGCCCCATCCTTCCCTTTCTCCGAGCTATTCTGAAATCTCTGACACACCTTCAACAGCTCTCCCTACCTCTTCCTCCTCTTCCACATCTTACCCTACCCCTCCCCCCCCCCCCCCTGTTCTGTATCCGATGCTCCCCCTTCCTCTTCATTAACGGTATGGACCTCAAACATCCGGGGCCTTCGCTCAAACTTGACTGATCTCTCCATACAGGTTGCTTCTGACAAACCAGACGTGATCTGCCTAACAGAAACTTTCCTCCTTCATGATGTCTCTGATTCCTTGGTATCTCTCCCAGGTTACTCCCTCCTCCGGTATGATAGACCTGAGCCTCGTCCTGGAGGTGGGGTTGCTATCTTTATAAAAAAAACTCTTCCTCACTCGCCCTGCACTGCCCTCTCTCCACCTCACCCCCAGGAATACCTTTGGCTACGGCTTCCCCTTCGTTCCCACTTTTTGTTCATATGTGTGTTGTACCGTCCACCAAACAGTGATGACTCCATCTACATCTCGCTGTCTGATAATATGGACCAACTTCTATCAACCCATCCCAACTCTCTCTTCCTCATATGTAGTGATTTCAATTGTCACCATGCCAGTTGGCTGGGTGTGGGTACCACTCTCACCAGCCATGGCTCTTCAGCAAAGGACTTCTGCGACTCACTGGGATTGACACAATCTGTCAATTTCCCGACCCGGATCTCAGTCAACGGAGCATCTTCTCTTCTGGACTTGGTTATGACTAACTTCCCTGAAAATGTCTGCTGCTCTTCTTCTGCTCCAATCGGCTCATCTGATCATGTGCTTGTTAAAGTGGACATCTCTCTGACCATTCTCAGAGAGCCTCCTCAGCGTCGACGAGTCTGGCATTTCACTCAGGCCAACTGGCACGGTCTTCAAGCAGCCATCAATCATCTGGACTGGTCTCCCATCTCTACCGCCTCTGACATCAACTCATCCTGGGAATTCTTCCAAAGTAAATTGCTCTCTCTCATGCACAGATTTATCCCATCTCGTCTTCAGTTGTCATACCCTTCCTCCCGTCCATGGTACACGGAATCTTGTGGTGAGGCTGTTGCCCAGAAACAACTTGCTTTCGTCTCCTGGAAAGCAAATCCAATGGAAGGAAATCTCATTTCCTTTCACAAAGCCCGAAACAAGTGTGTGTCCACCCTCAGGAGAGCCAGGAAACAATATCTCTCCATTCTCAAGACCGAACTCTCTTATCTGTCTCCCTCTTCCAAATCCTGGTGGCGTCTGGTCAAATCTGTTTCTGGTGTTTGTTCCCCCTCCATCCCCTCCCTCACCTCAAACGGCTACACGGCTGACTCCGCACGTGAAAAAGCTGAATGCCTCAACTCTGTGTTTGCCTCTAAATCTTGTGTCCCAAACCCATCCCTCCCTGTACCCACCGTACCCAGTCGTACCCAGCTGCTCCTGGACTCTGTGTCCTTTCCTCCCGACAAGGTGGAAAAGTTTCTGTCAATCCTCGACTCTGATTCTGCAACTGGACCTGACTGCCTCAGCCCACGGGTCCTAAAATCCTGTTCTTCCGCTCTTTCACTCCCTCTCTCTGTTCTCTTCACCCTCTCTTTTGCTCAAGGTCATCTGCCATCTGCTTGGAAATCAGGCAACATCACCGCTTTGCACAAAAAAGGTGCAAAAACAGATCCTAGCAACTACAGACCAATCAGCCTTCTCCCAATTATCAGCAAAGTCATGGAATCCATCATTGCTTCAGATATGAAATCTTTCCTCTTCTCCAATGCCTTGATCTTTGATCATCAATTTGGTTTCAGACCTGGTCACTCTACTCTGGACATGCTGCTTCTGCTTTCTCAACAATGGATGGAGGTCCTCAATGCCAAACAGGAAATTAGAGCTGTCTCCCTTGACATATCACGTGCCTTCGATACGATCTGGCACCCCGCTCTGCTCACCAAACTCTCCTCCTTTGGTATCCATGGAAATCTCCACGCATGGCTGGCGGACTTCCTCTCTAGTCGTAGTCAACGTGTGGCCCTTAATGGTTTTTCTCTTCTCCTCTTCCTGTTCAGGCTGGAGTTCCCAGTGATCCCATGATCAAGGCAGTGTTCTGGGCCCTGTGCTTTTTCTGGTCTTCATCAATGATCTCTCTGACTCTCTTGAAAATCCTCTCAATCTCTTTGCTGATGACTCTACTCTCTGTCGCTCCATTCCTCATCCCTCAGATCGGCAGTCCGCAGCCTCCTCACTCTCTGCAGACATGGACAAAATCACAGACTGGGCAAACAAGTGGAACATGTCTTTCAATCCTGACAAATCTCACACTCTTACGATGTCTCTCCGAAAAGACCGACTGGACAACCCTCCCATCCACTTTCTGAATAATCCTCTCCAAGAAGTTCTGTCACTCAAGCTTTTGGGTCTCACTATCTGCCATGATCTTTCCTGGGAAAACCACATTTCAAATCTGGCCTCCAAAGCCAGTTGCCGACTGGGCATCCTCCGTCGTGCGAAGTCCTTCCTTGGCACACCTGAGCTCCTCACCACATACAAGGCTTTCATCCGCAGCTCAATGGAATACTGCTCTCCCCTCTGGGCTGGTGCTCCTGCCTCACACCTAGCTCGTCTTCATGCTGTTGAAACCAAAGCGTTCAGAATCATTGGAATCTCGCGTGATGAAGCTAACTTCAAGGGCCTTTCACTCACTCACCGCAGGCAGGTTGGTGGTCTTTCCGTCTTCTACTGACTCCTCTCTGGCCTTGCCCCCCCAGCTCTCTATGGGCTCTGTCCCCCAAATATTCCTACAGGTCGCACAAGATCTGCCTGCAACCCTCTTATGGTTAAACTGCCAAAGTCAAGACTCTCTGCTCACCTTCACTCCTTCATTCCTCTTTTCTCCCACCCCTGAAACAAACTCCCTCACTCTCTTCAATCCCACTCCACCCTCCAGGTCTTTAAAACAGCTGTTCACTACCATCTCTTATCTTCTCCCCTCCAAAACCTTGATCTTTTCTACCCCCGCTAATTTCACCCCAAATCCACTTTTTTGAAATACCAACTTCTGTCCTGGAAGTCCTTGGTGTCCTTGTGTTTTATACTTCTCCCACCCCCCCGCCCCCTTCCCACGCCTCCTCCCCCAAAGCCCTCTCCCTCCCACACATCTCCCTGCTCTCAAATGTTGTGTTTGTGTGCTTCCCCTTCTCTCTCCATCTTGTCTTCCGCTCCCTATTTTTATATATTTTGTTTGTCTGGTTGATTTGTTTGTGGCCGTAGGGCTTAGTTTTTCACGGACGGAAATATCCGAAGTTGAGACGGAATTCACCGAATTAATCAAGAAGGAAATTTTATAAATTTTAATCTCATCCAGAATGCAAATGGTGTCATTTTGAACTAGGTACGGTACCTACTACACCTACCTACTACCAACTACCTAACCTACTGATGCCATAGTGATGGGTAAAATAGTGGCAAGAGGCTTTGGCTTCGCCGGCTCATTGCGGCTTTGCAGTCGGGTACTAGTAACGTAAAGTTGTGATGTGGACCGTGACGTGGTATGTGTTTACCTTATAGGCAATGGCGGTCTGCTCAGAAGAACTATTGTTCGTCATTAAAATTGGCAAATACACTGCCATTTCATGTCGGATCGTTTTGTAAATTGTGTATCATGCACAGCTTCAACATCTTGTCGTGAACGTGACAAGGGCAATATAAGTATTTGTAAAAGTTAAGATGCCCTGATTAATTATCTCCACAAAAATTGCGTGAGAACACCCAACTTGGTATTAAAGTATATAATATTTTAGTATTTTGTCTTGGTAAAGATTTCTCTGATCTTGGTTTGCTAAACAAAGTTACTGCTTATATTCATCATCAATTATTCATGGCAGAATAGTTACTTATCAGAAGTGATTTCTACTCGTATATATGTACAGTAGCCTTATTCCAGGCTCCAGAGTGTATTCACAATTGTATCAGAGTGGCTTGGCAACCGATTTGATCATTTCAACCTGTTGTTACGGATTCGTCACTTCCGGTGTTGTGGTTTTCATCCACTTGAAACATTTCTGGTTCTATGTATTATTATTATTGTTTGAGGGAAATAGCCATTATTATTGTCAAAAGGTAAAAAGGTTAATGTTAAATGAAACAGGAAACAAGATCGGGAACCGGAAGACGAAGAAGAAGAGGAGGTGAGAGAACAGAAAAGGAGCGAAAAGTCGGACAAGAAGCTGGTTGCTTTGCGTTCTGGATCGAACGTTGTCGAGCAAGAGTCACGAGTGAACTTTGAATTTCCTGGATAGGAATTCCTGCGATAGGGGTTATCGCTGTGACGGATCAACCTGGGTGTCAGGTTTGGCATTGGGATTCTGAAGAATCATCGCCGGGTCGTTGCGACTTGCGAACGAGCCGTCGGCCATTTTGATTCGTGCGCTTCGCGCGTCAAGCAAGGTATTTGCTTCGTCAGCCATTTCCACCGCTTTCAGACGTATCTGATGTGTGTGTGTGTGTGTGTGTGTGCACCGTGGATTTTGGAAGATTCATTTGCGGTTCGCCGACTGAGCCGTGAAAGTTCAGACCTGGAGGGCGCCTTTGGATTTCCCATTCGCCTTGAGTTTGCCTTACACAGTGGCGCCTTTGGATTTCCCATTCACCTTGAGTTTGCTTTATGCAGTTTTGGACCACGTGACCCTTTGCGCCGCTTCGGCCGCATACGCCTTTCTGCTGTTTTGGCGGTGTGACCGGGCCCGTCATCTGAACGGGGTTCGGGTTTCGATTCGACATCACTCTAATGATCACTGTAGGGGATCAACTTTGAGCTACAGAGACATTGGGGAATGTTCTTTTTTCACTCACTTGGAGCACAGTGAGTTATCCTATACTAGCTGATGGTACCATCATAAGATGTGTTGATTGTACTTTTGATTGCTATTATTGTTGTATCGTTATTCTTGTGTGATTTTTAATACAATATTTGTTTGTTGATAACCATTGTTGTGGTTTCCCTATTGATTTTTGAAACAGAATAACATATTTTTCTGCCGTGGCTCCTCTCGGGGCTCGGAGGTACACCGTGACCAGGGGGTCGGGGAGGAGCACGTAACACAGTGTACTCACAATCATGAGTTGTTTGTGGATGCTCTTTCATGAGTTGTTTGTGGATGCTCTATCATGAGTTGTTTGCAGATGCTCTATCATGAGTTGTTTGTGGATGCTCCATCACAAGTTGTTTGTGGATGCTCAACATGAGATGTTTGTGGATGCTCAACATGAGATGTTTGTGGATGCTCTATCATGAGTTGTTTGCAGATGCTCTATCATGAGTTGTTTGCGGATGCTCTATCATGAGGTGTTTGTGGATGCTCCATCACAAGTTGTTTGTGGATGCTCAACATGAGATGTTTGTGGATGCTCAACATGAGATGTTTGTGGATGCTCTATCATGAGTTGTTTGCAGATGCTCTATCATGAGTTGTTTGCGGATGCTCTATCATGAGTTGTTTGCAGATGCTCTATCATGAGTTGTTTGCGGATGCGCTTTCATGAGTTGTTTGTGAATGCTCTATCATGAGTTGTTTATGGATGGTATCATGAATTGTTTGTAGATGCTCTATCATGAGTTTTGTGGATGCTATATCATGAGTTTTGTGGATGCTCTATTATGAGTTGTTTGTGGATGCTCTATCGTGAGTTGTTTGTGGATGCTCTATTATGAGTTGTTTATGGATGCTCTATCATGAGTTGTTTGTGGATGCTCTATCATGAGTTGTTTGTGGATGCTCTATCGTGAGTTGCTTATGGATGCTCTTTCATGAGTTGTTTGCGGATGCTCTATCATGAGTTGTTTATGAATGCTCTATTATGAGTCGTTTATGGATGCTCTATCATGAGTTGTTTATGGATGCTCTATCGTGAGTTGTTTATGGATGCTCTTTCATGAGTTGTTTGCGGATGCTCTATCATGAGTTGTTTATGAATGCTCTATTATGAGTCGTTTATGGATGCTCTATCATGAGTTGTTTATGGATGCTCTATCATGACTTGTTTGTGGATGCTCTATCGTGAGTTGTTTATGGATGCTCTTTCATGAGTTGTTTGCGGATGCTCTATCGTGAGTTGTTTATGAATGCTCTATCATGACTTGTTTATGGATGCTCGATCATGAGTTGTTTGTGGATGCTCTATCGTGAGTTGTTTGTGGATGCTATATCATGAGTTGTTTGTGGATGCTCTATCGTGAGTTGTTTGTGTATGCTATATCATGAGTTGTTTGTGGATGCTATATTATGAGTTGTTTGTGGATGCTATATCATGAGTTGTTTTCGGATGCTCTATCATGAGTTTTGTGGATGCTATATCATGAGTTGTTTGTGGATGCTCTATCATGAGTTGTTTATAGATGCTCTATCATGAGTTGTTTGTGGATGCTATATCATGAGTTGTTTGTGGATGCTCTATCATGAGTTGTTTGTGGATGCTATATCATGAGTTGTTTGTAGATGCTCTGTCATGAGTTGTTTGTAGATGCTCCATTATGAGTTGTTTGTAGATGCTCTATCATGAGTTGTTTGTAGATGCTCTATCATGAGTTGTTTGCGGATGCTCTATCATGAGTTGTTTATGAATGCTCTATCATGAGTTGTTTATGGATGCTCTATCATGAGTTGTTTGCAGATGCTCTATCATGAGTTGTTTGCAGATGCTCTGTCATGACTTGTTTGCAGATGCTCTATCATGACTTGTTTATGGATGCTCTATCATGAGTTGTTTGTGGATGCTCTATCGTGAGTTGTTTATGGATGCTCTTTCATGAGTTGTTTGCGGATGCTCTATCATGAGTTGTTTATGAATGCTCTATTATAATAATAATAATAATTCATTTATTTTGTATAGCGCTTTTCATGAAGCCCAAAGGCGCTTTGACAGAGTGCAAAACATAATGCATAACAAAACATGAAAACAACAATTGCAAAAAGACAAGAATCAATAGGGAAATATGTGAGTCGTTTATGGATGCTCTATCATGAGTTGTTTGCAGATGCTCTATCATGAGTTGTTTGTGGATGCTCTATCATGAGTTGTTTATGGATGGTCTTTCATGAGTTGTTTGCGGATGCTCTATCATGAGTTGTTTATGGATGCTCTATCGTGAGTTGTTTGCGGATGCTCTATCATGAGTTGTTTGTAGATGCTCTATCGTGAGTTGTTTGTGGATGCTCTATCATGAGTTAATTTCTGGTGATGTCATTTTTCTTATGAAATGACCAAAATCTTTCCCCTTTTTACACACTTTTATTTGACTTCATCTGAACTTTGTTTATTTGTCCCGTTGCAAATATTTGAGCCGTTCGTTTTCTCGGTTCCATACGTCCTGGAGAGCTGAAATTTGGCCCACGATACTCTTTTCTGGTACATTTTCATCTATCAAAATTTAATTTTAAAAATAGGTTTAAAACTTTAAAAAATAAAAGTGTGTAGCCCTAAAACATGTTTTTTCGTTTACTTGTTCATGTGTGATGCCTAATTATTACACATAAAGCCTCAAATTATGTTTACAAAATAATAACATGATGGAGGCACATTGCAGATTGTTCCTTTTCCACTGCAAACAAGCCGATTGATTCAAACATCAGTCCTGTACCGCTTGCCCTCTGTCATTTGTCTCCCCAATATCTCACATGCTTCTATTCATTAACTCACTTTCTGTAAATGTAATTTCCTCCTCTGGAAAAGCTGGCATTTTGTTTTCTAAATAAAATATCATACATTTGAAGAATGATTGATTTTACCTTTTGAACGTTTGAAAAGAAAGTGGCAAATACACTATTAATGAAGTCTTTATGTTTTTCGTCAAAAATATTTTTTCCAATCTATCAACCTAATCCTTGAATCAGGTGAAAATGAAAACAGGAGTTTCTCACTCTGCTGCTGACTACATGGTGTATGCATTCTCTCACATTGAGCGATACACCGACTGGATGACTCTAGGCAATAACTGCACAATATAACCTGGAAATCGCTGTGCTCGGTGGAAACACCTATTTTTCAATAGACACGTATTAATATTAGAGTGGAAAACCGTGATCTCTAAGTTCAAGCTTTTAGCTCACCTTCACGATTCTGACCCCTCTTTTCCCAGCTTTGATAATATGTACTGAATGTCCCATGACTGCCATTCCCCACACCACATTGCTCTCGGTGTGTTAATATTCCAATCTCCGTCACTTAGCTCTTCCATTAATCTGTTGACTTGACTTTAATAACTTGACCAGCCTACTTGGTCCACTCGACACATTTGCTTGTTTTCTCCATTTCAGGTTTTAGGAGGTGTGAGGAAGTTCTCCCAGAACTCAAAATCTCCACCTCCTTTTTCTGTAAAATATAATTAATTATTCATGAACAAGGTTGTGAGACTTTGTTCTCATCACTTCGTTCCAAGGGGTCTTTTTAGAATCCTCACTGAACCTCTGGCAGCCTCCATTTGTAGCTCGTTTGTCGTGATATTTCCCGGAATGATTTTTAAGTTCTCAGTAAGGGTTTTCTTGATCATTCCTGTTGCTCCGACTATGACTGGTACAATTTCAGCTTTCTTCAATTTCCCAGTGCTCTTGATCTCATTTTTCAGCTCTTGGTATTTGAGCATTTTCTTAATTTCTGCAGCATTTAGTTCAAAGTCATTTGGAACTGAAGCCACAATCAACAATGCTGTCTTTTCCTTTTTGAGTTTGGTCACTATGTCTGGACGTAATGCTTTGTTTGCAATGTCCACACTTGATGCGATCATCTTGTCATGCGTGAGCACTATATGTTCATTTTCAAGGATCGGATTTGGTTTGTGTTTCCATGATTGTTCTGGAACTGGAATATTGAAATGTTTACCGATGTGCCAGTGGATTGGATTACTCCACAGATGCTGTCATGTCTGTCTACAACTGTTCCGAAATGAGTTTTTTTTACATCCTGAAAGGAGGTGCCGGAGCCTGGTACTTTCCTTTTCTACACCACAAAACCAGCATTTGCCTGATTGGCTCGATAATTATTTTTAATTATTTTTATAATGATTATTTTTGATGGAGCAAATAACTCTGGGCAGCAACACATGATAGAGCAAATAATTATTTTTATAATTATTAAATTATTAAACAGACTTGGCATTTAATATGGAATATTTTTTTTTTCTTGACTTGGGTTTACTTTCTTAACTCAGTATAACAATCTGGTGAGTTTCTTTTACACTTTGGTGATTTATATGTTAAAAGAACCATGTCACTGATTGTCTGTCGCAGCAAGAAGTCAACAACAGGATTATATCACAGGTGGCGTGGCAAAATGTACGGACAGGTGCATTTGACGATTGGCTTCACAGTCGGTTATACAAGGGTTGTTGCGTTCTGTATTAGTGGAAAACAACTGCTGCACATCTCCAAAAGTTATTGCCGTTTCCTCTGGAGATGGTCCGTCAACTTGACAATGCTGTTTGTCATGGAGTGGTGGCTTTACGAAATTACAGCATGAAAGAGCGTGCTATTGCTCGGCAGTATGGCATCACTCAAGGTCAGGTGTCAAAGATCCTGAAACGAAATGCTCAGAGGGGTGTCCCTACTCCAATACCGAGGCCAGATGTCCCCGCAGAACCACAAGGAGGGATGATCGCCAGCTGCACCGGTTAGTCCGCAATGGCGGTACCAAGTCAGCTAATCGGCTGAGGGCTTAGTGGCAGCAACTGACAAATGTGCCTGTGTCCAGAAGGCGAGTCAACCAACGACTGGTTCAAGCAAGCTATCGTGCCAGGCGTCCCCTGAGAAAGCCACGCCTGACCAGACAACACAGCCAGCGCTGATTGCAGTGGGCCAGAGAGCACCGTCAATGGCAGCCAGGACACTGGAATCACGTGACCCTCAGTGACGAGTCTAGATTTCTGGTCTATCGTCAAGATGGCCGCGTCCGAGTGCGCAGACAAGTGCATGGAGCCTACAACAAAGATTGTATAGTGCCAAGAGTCCAAGCTGGAGGTGGTGGGGTGACCGTTTGGGCTGCTTTTCATGCAGGGGGCAAAACTGACCTGGTTGTTCTGAATGGAAACCTGAACCAGTTCAAGTACAGGGCCATTCTGGAAGAAACATTGCTTCCATTTGCTCGTGCAGCCTTTCGAGGAAACTTTGTCTTCCAAGATGACAATGCACGGCCTCATCGTGCTCGCATGATCCAACACTTTATTGCTGACCGTGGTGTAGAGCGTATGGAGTGGCCTGCCATGTCCCCGGATATGAATCCGAGAGAGAACTTGTGGGCAGAATTAACACGTCAAATCGACCACTTGGACCAGCAGCCGACCTCTGTGCGTGAATTGCAGCAGGCTATTGTAACTGCATGGCAAGCAATTCCTGTCCAAACCTTGGCAAATCTCGTGAACAGCATGCCTCAACGTGTACGTGCTCTCCTGAATGCTCGTGGGGTTACACGAAGTACTGAACTGTAATTTTGCTGTCGGTAATCCCAGTCGTAATTTAACTTTTTTTTTTGTTAAAATTTTTTTTGGCTAATGTGCAAAATAAAGAGATACTTCTGGAAAACGCACAGAAGTTTAACACAGTACTATCCATGAATTGAGTTCGATATCAGTTAACATCACTTTCAAGGATCAATTTATTTGTTTCGAAATGTCAAATGTGGTTTTTGTTTCTTTTAAAGGTCACATTAACAAAATCTGGAATAATTTCAACATAATTCCAATGAACTTTTGGTTCTAAGTCATCTTGAAAAGTAAGTTCACCCCCACAAAAAAAAAATTCCATATTAAATGCCAAGTCTGTAGTTACTATAATTATTTTAAAAATACTTAAGGTGTGTAATACTAATTTCAAATGATTCTTCACCATTGAGAGATAGAGTCAAAAACAACATACAATACAGCGTGATATTTCAAAAAATTGTGGACGGATTCAAACGAAACTTGGTGGATGAGTTGCATAGGTGACAAGAACAAGCTGATTAGATTGTGGTTCAGGTCTGAATCCAGATGCGGCACATCAGTGGATATAAAACATAAACTGTTCAGCCTGGTGGAGGGATGCTCTCTACCGAGTGCCGTTCTTTTGGAATAGCGAACCAAGTCAAGAGAGATGCAGAGACTCATCTCAATGGGAATGAATATTGAAAGCTGTCAAAGATGGCCAAGGAGTACCAGCCCATCATGTCCTAATTTGCTGCAGATACAGTATGTTTAAAGACAGAGTGACTCCTGCTGAGGTGCCATTCACAGGTTACATCTTGGAACACAATCTGCCATTTGAAGCAGCAGCTCACTCACGCAGGGCTCTTATTCAGGAAAAATGTTTCCTGACAGTGCCATCGCCAAAAAAACTGGATGTGCTGGCATAAAAGACAGCAACTAGAACGCCACTCAGTAGAGCGCATACTCCTGCCGTGGGTCAAGTTGGAATGGTACGATTTCACAAAAGTTTGAGGGAGTAGTTCAGTGACAACACAAGACAAGACAACACAAGACAGACACTGCACAGATATACATTTAGAATATATAGAAGATATAGAAGATAATGTTAAAAAAAACAAGGCAATTTCACGAACATTTTCGGATTCAGCGTTCAATTCTATATAAGTGAGTGTATTTTGAGGCATGTGTGACTTCAAATAAAATTGTAAGCCAGGAAAACGTTTGTTTCATTCCTTAGGGATACAACATGTAAAACTGGCCCAAACGTCAAAAGAAAACTCGCTCATTTTAAGTCGTATAAGCTAATGTGACCACTCATTCTTCTGGGAAGAATCCCGTGCACATGCTTGTCACACTTATAAGTCACCTAAGTCTTTATAAGTTCATCAAATACTGACACCGCGATTGACATTCGCTGAGGTAAATCTAAATGTTGATCTCTTCTGAGGTAAACAAACCAAACAAAAGCAGTTTTAAAGCATTATACGTATCAAACGATACATTTTATGAAACGGGGAAACCGAATACACACTTTGGTGGTTTTAAAATGACAGAATATGTCTTTATTAGAAAAAAAAGAACCTTGAAGACGACGCTGCTAACAAAATACACCGCTCTAATGCATAACCACGAGTTTAAACTACATTTACAACAAATATGAAAACTATTTTCCTATCACAATGTTAAATATAGAATATATAGAAGATAATGTTAAAAAAAAAATGAGCCTGATCTTCCAATGGTAAAAAATCCTTCAAAAAATTCCCGGATCCGGAATAATATCCTGAGCTTCACCAAAAACTAATCAATTCTTCCTTATCCCAAGGGCAATCATCCCACCAACTTTCATCCAAATCCGTTCAGAACTTTTCCAGATATCTTGTTCACAAACACACGAACACACGAACACACACGGACACGACACGATCGAATGCATTACTCCCTCGTGGGAGTAATAATAATAAATTATGCAATGGGACCAGGAATGCTGAGTCTTGCAGTTGGTTTGGATGGACCCTCACTTACAATTAACAAACTTGGAACCGATGTTCACTTCATTGTACATCGTGATTGAGACTCTCACGCCTTTAATTTTCACTGGATGTTTCCATATCCCCAGCCTGGATTGGACGTACGATGATATTGATGGTGTATGGAAGGCTATACTAAAAATACCGGCTCACTCTGTGCAGTCACCCCAGTATTTTCCATCAATGTGTTTCATCTACCTATCCCTAAACCATATATATATATATATATATATATATATATATATATATATATATATATATATATATATATATATATATATATATATATATATATATATATATATATATATGTATATATATATGTATATATATATGTATATATATATGTATATATATATGTATATATATATATATATATGTATATATATATGTATATATATATGTATATGTATATATATATGTATATGTATATGTATATATATATGTATATATATATGTATATATATATGTATATATATATATGTATATATATATGTATATATATATGTATATATATATGTATATATACAGTGAACCCTCGTTTATCGCGGGGGTTACGTTCCAGAACCCCCCGCGATAAACGAAAATCCGCGAAGTAGCGACCATATTTTTTTATTTTTTTTATATATATTTTAAAGCATTATAAACTCCCCACACTCTTATTAACCTTTCCCATACTCTTATAAACACTTCCTATACTCTTAAACACTTTTTACACTCTTAAACATACGTAATTTTAACAACATATAAAATTCTAATGGGTACTCACCATTGAAGATACTGTAGCTACCCATGGGTTCCCCAAGCAAGACCAGCATCAGAATCTCCTTGCTCCAGCCGGTGACGTCACCGGCGGGGATTCCCGGCGCGAGTGGCTGGTCACGTGACCGCTAAAGCGTGCCGCGCTTTGCGGGTATAATCAGCTACACCTGTTGATCACGTGACCACCGATTCACCGAAGCACGCCACGCTTGAGAGGCGTGGCTTTCGGTTTCTGGTTGTGCTTTATAATGCAGCCCGATAAATGGGCTTTTCAGTGTTCCCGAGTTGGTTTTGAGAATAAATATCTTCTCGGACGAGTTTGTGTCTTGCCCGTCATTTCGTCCGTATCAAGCAAGAGCCCCGGCTCTTCAATACTACAACTTGCGTGATGAAGATGATGATGAATTAGCTGTGCAGTACTGATGACGATGAAGGTGATGACGATGATGAATGTACTGGCGTTTTCCATACGCACGACTCTTTGTCTACCCTTCTACTGTACACTATGTACAGTATTTTATTTCTTGTAATATGTTTTAAATACTGTATTTTTCTTATTTCTTTACGTTTTTTAATTTTTTAGGCTAGAAAATGCTTATTTTACCACAAAAATATTTAAAATAATAGTATATAAAAATACATTTATACCGCAAAATCCCGCGATATAGCGAAAAATCCGCGATATAATTTTACATATACTAGCGAGAAAAAACCGCGATGTACCGAATCCGCGAAAAGTGAACCGCGATATAGCGAGGGATGACTGTATATGTATATATATATATGTATATGTATATATATATGTGTATATATGTATATATATATATATATATATATATATATATATATATATATATATATTGTTGCGGATATGAGGATTGTGTTTTTTTTATTGTGTTGTATTGTATAGTGAATTGTTGTAAATATCACCCTCTGTAAAATGTAATGATTCCTTGTAAATACCTCCGTAGTGTGAAGGTCAAAGGGCGTCTCGGTAGTTATTCCATAAACACCACATTGCAGGACACGATAAAACCCTTGTTCAGTAGCTTATATCTTATTATGTGTCTTAGGGTAAGGCTGTGTCTCCCATTAATTTAAATACTCCATTGCACCAAGTGAAATAAGAGTAGATCCCCTTTCATTTCATTTCAATGGCCAACTGCATTTTGGGCAGTTTTCTTCAACCACCATTGGCCACGAGGCAGGGTTGGGGAAGAAAGGCGTGTCTCCACCTCGTCATAGAGGGGAGGAGTGAGCCAGCCCCGAACTACCAACCGAGCACGAGGGGTTTGGTTTGAGAGGGCGGAAGAAGAGCGATCGGGGAGGTTCGCAAAGGTTCAAGGGTGGGGCTATATATAACCCATGAGAGATGCCCCCAGGAGAGATGCGCTTTTACTGAGACAAGGAGATGAGCCTGAAAAGAGAGGTCCATGACAAGAGCTGAGTTGGTCGTCAGGGGTGGTCAGTGGTTGCGTTGAGTGGTTGCGTTGGAGAAAGAGTGGTTGGACAAAAGAAAGAGAGAGGCGAGAACCCGTCACGCCAGACCCCCCAACAGCGCGTCGGCTCCGACCGTGACCCGACCCGTGATCCGACCCGTGATCCCGCGCACACGACAGGATCGGTGGCATCAGCGGCCGTCGAGGTCCAGCCCGACGTCCCGTGCGGGATCAAGCTCCAGCCAGCTCCGTGCCGTCCTCCCCCTCCAGCCACACACCTCCTTCCAGCCAATCCACTCTGCAATTCCCCGTGTGAGTCGTCTTTGTTTGTTCTGTCCTGGGTAGTAACTAAGTCTGTATAAGCTAGTCATTTGCACTGTGTCACCTGCGTCTCATGTCCCCTGTAAATAATCGTGACTGCTCTTTTTGCTTATGTGTGTAAATAGTAATAAATCCCGTTACTCTTCTGTACGTCTTCTTCCTCTTTGCATTCGGTCGCTTTAGAGTTTTTCAGATTGAGTAGCTGTGGCGCGATACGGCCAACGTTGGGTGAATCGGGTGAATCGGGTTTAGTCAGGGAACAACTGTTCGGCCGCGGTTATACCTCCGCTCGGTAAAATAACATCTAATCCGCGGACCGTAACAATATATATATATATATATATATATATATATATATATATATATATATATATATATATATATATATATATATATATATATATATATATATATATCCCTTATCTTACTTTATCTTACCTTATCTTTTACCTGCTCCTTTTAACCCCTAATTAATTACCCCACACTATCCCTGAGATGGAAGACGTTGTTTTGTTTGTGTGTTTTACAGTAGCACTAATATGCACATACTAGACTCTGGGTCCTGCTTCCTTTTCCTCCCGTCCATAAGGACTGGTCTTTGCTCATTAGGACGGGTTTTCGTCCCTGGAAATATCACCTTGTTTGGGCACCCTCATACCAACTGGCTATATGGTGTACACAATTAATGAAATAATTAAACAGGGTCTTTTACTATCCATGATAATAAACAGCACTCCAATAAATGCGAGCTTTTTGGTTGCTTTTAACAAATTAAACTTGCTGCCTTTAGGATGAATAAATATTGTAAAGAATGTCAAGAACCATAAAATTCCAGAACACATCTAATCAAGGATTGTACCACATGCTCTTCTGTCCTGATTTTGTTCTGGTGGATAAATTACTTCCATCCACTGCGGTCTCGTCTTGAAGATATCAGGTATCAGGTATGTATGCTTCAGCTTGAAGAAAAATGAAGAATTCAAAAAGATTAAACTTATTGCGGTACTCATGGAAGTAAATTGAAGGTTTGTCATAACCCGTCCACAACTTGGAACACAACCTGCCACATATGCATAAATATTAATTATATGAAAATATGAGTACCTGGCGTGCCTGGCGTCAATTTGTTTTTTTTTCTATTTTTTGTGGGTGCCTAAAACACTTCCCTACACTTACTAAGGAAAATTAATATTTAATATTATAATAACACACACTAATCGGGGAAAATTTCATATTACCTTTCACATAGCGACAAAACCTAAGGTGTCATACAGCGAATTTTTTATTTTATTTTTTATTTTTTCATCCAAAAAAAAATCGAACAGTTTTTTTTTTTTTATGTTTGTTACATTTTTTTGGCCTAAAACACTCCCCTGTACTCAATGATGAACTTCTGAAAGTTTGACGAAGATCGGTTCAGCCATCTCTGAGGAAAATGGTGACACACAGACACGGACAAACGGCTTTTTATAGCATAGATTAACAGGTTAACAGGTGATGGACATTAATAAGAAATATTTAAAAGGGGGTCTTCCTCCTTTCACTATAGTAACCGAAGCCACATTCAATGGATACTATTGTGGTTATATCTCATTTTTGCAGTTGCGGTTATTTCGCTAACACATTGCTTTCTTGGCTCTGTGAGAACCCTTTCAAAAGCTAATGTACCAAACAGGATTTTTCTTGTGTAACTGTTGCCCTTTGTCCCCTGTACTCCTTATCCTGATGTGAATATGTTCTAGTGTCTTCTTGTATGTACTTTAGTCACGTTCCATCAATTTTGGGTTCATATTTGTCTAAGCTAAGGATAGGTTGCATGCTTGTGGGTCTCAAGCAGCACATTTTTTTTATATCTTTCTTTCTTTTTCACCTTCCCTCCCTTCATGCTCATCCTTTATTTTCATTCTCCCTTTTACAACTCAAAAAACGAAAATATATAAACGTAAATAAGAAAGCTACAAATCTCTCCACCCCTCTCCTCCCTCCCTCCAAACTCATTATTACTATTACCTCTTACTTCTTCCTTCATTCATTCAATATCATCATTACCTTCGCAAAAGCGGAAGGTTATGTTTTGATCGCTGTGTATTTATTTGTATGTCTGTGTGTGTGTGTGTATGTTATTCGCATAACTCAAAAAGTATTCAACCGATTCGCATGAAATTTGGTGGGATGATAGGTTATTATCCGGGAAGCATTTGATTAGATTTTGGAATCGATCGGGTCAAAGGTCAAGGTCAAGGTCATGAAAAGGTCAAAATCGTCTTTTTACCATAGCGCGGTCAATTTGTGTCCAATTTGTATGAAACTAATGCCAAAATGCTTTGCTACACAGATCTTGTAGTCTTTTATTTTGGCAACAAAAGTAGCTGCGGCGAAGGTATGCGCTCTACCGAGTGCCCGTTCTAGTTCTCCATTTTATTACTCAAATAAATTCATTTCCAATTAAAAATGTGAAAATCCCTTTCCTGTCTTTCCAAAATGCCTCCTCCCACACAGCAGCATCTTCTTCCCTTCCATAACATTTCCTTCCTAGATAATTCACAAACCAGCACCACATGCTCCATTGCATTCGCACAGCTTTTTCTTCTTCTTTTTTTTCTGTTAAAACTACTTTTATTCATACTTTTAAATCCTTCCATACACCCTGATTGCGATGTCTGTCTTTGCTTTGCTGACCTTGGGATCCAGATAAGAAACCCAGTTTGCCACAAGTATGGCTAGTGGTCTATCATCCCTTCAAGTCTGCACTCTGCACATCTTCTTCCCCTTGTCAAATCCCACCGCCCCCCCATACCGAGTTTCAACGCCCCCCCCCCGTGCCGAGTTCCAACGCCTCCCGTGCCGAGTTCCAACGCCCCCCCTGCCTAGTTCCAACGCCCCCACTGCCGAGTTCCAACGCCCCCCGTGCCGAGTTCCAACGCCCCCCGTGCCGAGTCCAACGCCCCCCGTGCCGAGTTCCAACGCCCCCCGTGCCGAGTTCCAACGACCCGCGTGCCGAGTTCCAACGACCCCCGTGCCGAGTTCCAACGCCCCCCCGTGCCGAGTTCCAACGCCCCCCCCCCCCCCGTGCCGAGTTCCAACGCCCCCCCGTGCCAAGTTCCAACGCCTCCAGTTCACGTCCTACGACCTCCAGGCCGTGCCCCATCATTAAACACTGCATCTCACTGACCCATACCATATATATTACCCACTACCCCGATGCCAAATTGCACCACCCCCAACACCCACCCACATTTTCCCTTGCCCAAAGCAACTATTCTTCCCTCATCCCGAACAGTGCGGTCAACCAATTTTGAGGTCTCCATTCTATTGTCAATGATCTCTCCATTCAGGTTACTGTTGCAGCTCCAGACATCAAGGGCCAAATTTACGAATGGCGTTTAGCGAATGTCTGCGAACACACACCTAACCCTTAAATGCTGATAAAAACTAGATGGTATTCATAGAATACTTACCCTGCACAGTCAACTTGGTGCGAGTGAACTCTTTTGTTTTTGAAGGTTTTTTTTTTCTTTGATCCAATATGGCTGCCAGACCATGTGACATAAATTTATATTCTCTAATATAATGTTGCGTAGATCATGCTCAATAAATTTCAAAATGATCAGACTAAGCATTATACCTGTCAATTTATGACGTCATAATGAAGGCACAAATGACGTCATCATAAACATATGTTATTCCCCATGGGGAGTACTTGACAATGAGCCATGTTTCAATTTTTTCCATGGAGCGGGGTCGGAGATATCGAGGGGCAAAGTTTTTCGGTGTTTGCAAGATGGCGCCTTTACTGCTGAACGATAACGTCATAATTATCATTAAAATACTCTGCAGGAGGAGGCGCTCCTGTGGTGAAAATTTCGTGTCAATTGGTCCAATAATTGCAGAGAAAAAAAATTCATACTGATCGAATCAAGCGTTGTACTTGCCGAATTATGACGTCATCATTAACATATCTTATTCCCCAAGGGGAGTGCTTGACATTGAGCCATATTTAATTTTTTTCCATGGAGTGGTTTCAGAGATATACAGGTGCAACTTTTTTCGATTTTTCCAAGATGGCGCCTGTACCACGTGACCAATGACGTCCTAATTATCCTTAGAACAATTCTACAGGAGGAGCCGCTCATATTCTGAAAATTTCGTGTTCATCGGACGAACAGTTGCAGAAGATTTTTTTTTTCATACTGTTCAGATCAAGTGTTGTACTTGCCGAATGATGACGTCATTGTTACGATACTGATGACCATCATTAACACATCTTATTCCCCATGGGGTGTACTTGACATTGAGCCATATTTCAATTTTTTCCATGGAGCGGTTTGGGAGATATAGAGGTGTAACGTTTTTCAAAAATGGCGTCCGTACCACGTGACCTATGGCGTCATAATTATCAGCAAAAAAATCTACAGGCAGAGGCGCTCCTACGGTAAAATTTCATGTCAATTGATCCAACAGTTGCCGAGAAAATGGATTTTTAAAATGCAGACACGGCACACGTACGGCACATGTACACACCCGAATGCCCAACCCTGCTTTTCGCTTCGCGAGCCCAGGGTAACAACGTTGCATGCGCACAGCAGAACACACGTCGAAACAGAAATTTACGAAGGGAGTAAACATCCGTTTCGTTGAGCCCGTCTGAACATCTGATTAGTCTGTAAAACACCGCCCATATCTCCAACATCCAAATGATATGATGCATTTGCAGAGAATCGCAGTGCCACGGACAATTGTTGGAGGGGATTCAGGGCATTGCGCCTCATCGTAGGTTGATCCAAGTCATCTTGCATTAGATTTAGTCGCCAACGAAATGATTCCTTCGAGAGATCTATCCATCCCTACTTCAAGACTACATCCATTCCTTCCTTCACTCATCCATCCTTCCTTCTACTCATCCATCCTTCCACTCATCCATCCCTTCTTCAACTCATCCATCCCTTCTTCAACTCATCCATCCCTTCTTCAACTCATCCATCCATCCATCCCTCCAACCATTGATCAAGGAAAAGACAATCTCTGAATTTGTACAATCTCTGTATCTGAGCTATGGTTCCCACATGTATGCAACTCTGGGTAATCTGGATTGAAGTGATCAATGATGGTTATTGAAACATCTATCATGTTCTATATTTGGGTTGTATACATCGTATAAAATGAATTATAGTCAGGTTCACTATGTTAACAAATATAATTTCGTTCAAAATTTTGGTAGATTAGCAAAACTATACATTTTTGGAATATTCAGAGCATGAGGAATCCAAAAATTAATGTTTACATTTGCGTAGACACCTTTGCGAAAATGACACTCAGGACAGTGATGAAGATCGTCAGGTTCACTATGTTAACAAATATAATTTCTTTCAAAATTTTGGGATTAGCAAACCTGTACATTTTTGGAATCTTCAGAGCATAGAGAATCTGAAAATCAATGTTGGCATTTGCATAGACACCTGCATGGCCGCCATTTTGGATTTTCAAAATGGCCGCCATAAAATACATATTTTGCGCGATCTCGGCTTCGAGTCAACCTAGAGACTTAATTAAATATGCTAATCCTATGTTTTCTGGGTCAAGGAATCCAATAAAGGCCTCAAAATAGTGCTCAGGATTATAGAAAAGCAACAAACAAAGGTAATTGAAAACCATTGTCTTTATATTTGTGATAGAACTGTATTACATAATACATGATAAATAGATGCGGCCTGTGTATAGGACTCAAGTCCTTTGAAGTTATAGGTTGTTATAGGAAGTTATAGGTAGTATCAGATTGAACTATAAGTCCTATACACAGGATCTACGAGGTCTATACCGTTCAGGAATATGCTTTTACAGATCTTCATCACTGTCCTGAGTGTCATTTTCGCAAAGGTGTCTACGCAAATGTAAACATTAATTTTTGGATTCCTCATGCTCTGAATATTCCAAAAATGTATAGTTTTGCTAATCTACCAAAATTTTGAACGAAAAAACATAGTGAACCTGACTATAGTGCCCTCCATTTATTATGTATGCAGAACCAGTGACGTTTTGCCACTCCTTCCACCCCCTTATAGTGATTCTAAAGTTAACTTAAACTGCCAGAATGCATATGAGAGTACAACTGCAGTTCTTACTATACCATGTTTGACTATTTATTGCATTAAGAATCAAATCCTTCCTCTTCTCAAATGGCTTGATCTCTGATCATCAATTTGGTTTCAGACCAGGTCACTCTACTCTGGACATGCTGCTTCTGCCGTCTCAACAATGGATGGAGGTCCTCAATGCCAGACAGGAAATCAGAGCTGTCTCCCTTGACATATCATGTGCCTTTGATACGGTCTGGCACCCCGCTCTGCTCCCCAAACTCTCCTCCAATGGTATCCATGGAAATCTCAAGGCATGGCTTGCGGACTTCCTCTCTGGTCGTAGTCAACGTGTGGCCCTGAATGGATTTCTCTCATCTCCCCTTCCTGTTCAGGCTGGAGTTCCCCAAGGCAGCGTTCTGGGCCCTGTGCTTTTTCTGGTCTTCATCAACGATCTCTCCGACTCTCTGGAAAATCCTCTCTATCTCTTTGCTGATGACACCACTCTCTGCCGCTCCATTCCTCATCCCTCAGATCGGCAGTCTGCAGCCTCCTCACTCTCTGCAGACCTGGACAAAATCACAGACTGGTCAAACAAGTGGAACATGTCTTTCAATCCTCACAAATCTCACACTCTTCCTATGTCTCTCCGAAAAGACCGACTGGACAACCCTCCCATCTACTTTCTCAACAATCCTCTCCAAGAAGTTCTGTCACTCAAGCTTTTGGGTCTCACTATCTGCCATGATCTTTCCTGGGAAAACCACATTTCCAAGCTGGCCTCCTAAGCTAGTTGCCAACTGGGCATCCTCACTCATGCGAAGTCCTTCCTTGGCACACCTGAGCTCCTCACCACTTTGCAAGGCTTTCATCCACAGCTCAATGGAATACTGCTTTCCCCTCTGGGCTGGTGCTCCTAACTCACACCTAGCCCTCCTTCACACTGTTGAAACCAAAGTTTTCAGAATCATTGGAATCTCCCGCGATGAAGCTGATTGCGAGGGCCTTTCACTCACTCACCGCAGGCAGGTAGGTGGTCTTTCTGTCTTCTACCGACTCCTTTCTGGCCCAGCTCCCTCAGCTCTATCTGTGCTCTGTCCCCCAAATATTCCTGCAGGTCGCACAAGATCTGCCAGCAACCATCTTCTGGTGAAATTGCCAAAATCAAGACTCTCTGCTCACCTTCACTCTTACATACCTCTTTTCTCCCGCCTCTGGAACAAACTCCCTCACTCTCTTCAATCCCACTCCTCCTTCCAGGTCTTTAAAACAGATGTTCACCACCATCTCTTATCTTCCCCCATCCAAAACCTTGATCTTTTCTATCCCCGTTAATTTACCCCAGATCCACTTTTTTGAAATACCAACTTCTTTCCTGGAAGTCCTTGCAGTGTCCACGTGTTTTATACTTCTCCCACCCCTCCTCCATTCCCACCCCTCCTCCCCCAAGCCCCCTCCGTCCCACAGATCGCCCGATCTCCCTGCTCTCAAATGTTGTGCTTGTGTGCTTCCCCCTATCTCCCCATCTCGTCTACCGCTTCCCTTATTATATGTTTTAGGTGTGCGACTGTCCGTTTTTTTTTGTGATTAATGTTAGCTCTTTCACGAGCCTCGATCTTGTATACAAAAAGATAAAAAATAAAAAATAAAGACCTTGAACACTTTTTTAAAAACATGTTCTCGCAGACGTTTCTTTGTTATTTAAATGCTTGTGATTACGTTTTGAATGCTCATTAACAATAGACACTCTTATTTGGCAATAATAATCTCGTGCTCATCTTTGTGAGGCAACACCACCAAACAAAGATGTTTCCAGATCCACTTCTCTTTCTGATAACATGGAACTGTATAGCAGCAATCCCACTATGTATTCCTTATCTGTGGTGATTACAATTGCCAGCATGCTGATGAATAGGAGTTGACACAGCAACAGCGAGCCACATTACTGTAGTTAAGGCATTATATGATTCCATGGGGCCCACCCAATCTGTGAAGTTTCCAAGCGAGATGAAAGCTGACAGTACGTCCTATCTCATGGACCTGGTCATGGCCAGCTTTTCTTCCAATATCTTCTGTCCTATTGTTATAGAGTGAAATTGAAGCCACAAAATTTGGAAGTACAAAGACCAAATGGCAAGGAATGCAAACTATCCTTTCTGGAAATGATTGCACTTCCATCTCTGCTGCTTCTGATATGGACTCTAGTTGGGAAGGTTTTCCTAAATCCCTGCTCTCTCTGTCTGTATGTCTCTCTCCTGCTTCCCAATGATCTGGATAGCACTCTCTTCCTTTTTGAAGATAATGCAACATTCCGCCATGCTGTACCCCCATCTTAGTGAATGGAGTATAGTAGCTAAATTGCTCTTTGCTGATGTGGAATTGATTAGATACTAGTTCGACGAATGGCAACGTGTTTTTCTTCCTGGCTAATCGAACAGTCTCACTCTGTCACTCCCAAATTATTGTCAATGAAGTCCACTGAGGGATTTATACAGTCAGCCACTGGAAGAGTGAGTTTGAGTCTCTTGCTATTATAGGCATCAGCCTCCTTAGCCA
Source organism: Myxine glutinosa (assembly GCF_964187855.1). Taxonomy (NCBI): domain Eukaryota; kingdom Metazoa; phylum Chordata; class Myxini; order Myxiniformes; family Myxinidae; genus Myxine; species Myxine glutinosa. Next base: position 139,124,249 of record NC_136261.1, read on the forward strand.
GCTGCAGACTAGTCACCAAAGTCATTCCTTGAAAAACAAGGAGAAAAAGCCATAAAATGTCATAGCCCACGTGGTTTTAGTAATTTTACTGAACGGAGTTAAAGGCCGCCAGTTGGCCATCTTTGGTCGGATTACAAAACAAAATCTTCTGCATATGTATCCTCTCATGTATTATCTTTGTGCCAAGTTTGAACATAATCGGTCCATGCATGTCCGAGAAATGTTTGGGGACACGTTTAAATATCAAAATGGCCACCAGTCAGCCATCTTTGATCACATCGTAAAATAAAGAGAGGTGCACGTGTATGCCATCATGCACTATGCTTGTGCCAAGTTTGAACAAAATAGAACCATGCATGTCCGAGAAATTGTTGGGGACACGTTTAAGTAACAAAATGGCTGCCAGTCAGCCATCTTTGATCGCATCGCGAAACAAAATGATGTGCATATTGTCTTTGTTCCAAGTAAGAACAAAATATGTCCATACATCACTGAGATATGGTTGCGGGCGGACGGACGGAGAGACTCGATCCAAAAGCCCCTGTTTCAGGCTAAGTCCAATGTGGGCTAAATAAAACTGTTGACAACTGACAAGACCAATGTCTGTAATTCACTGGAGTCTGATATAGATTGGCACCCAAGAATCACTTCTGTCCCTCCTGGATTCTGTGGAATCTAAAGATCTCAACATTATTTGTACTGGAAACACCCACTGCCTACAGGAGCCGCCAGTGGGGTGATGTTATTAACTTTATAATTATTATTCCATAGCAGAGTGCACACCCCATGGGCTATCTTGTTCTAACGGTGCAACACGTTCTTCCTTTATTTGCATGGTGTATAGGCAACAGACCACTGCCTCAATTGCTCCCGAAAATAAAATTAACCTGGATTATGTATATGAAGTGAAAACACGCATACAGCTTATGTGCATATATCAATACATTGTGGTTACATCACTCATATAATTCCAATTGCACCCACCCACCCCCTGCCATCCCCAACCCCCTAAAGGAAGAAATGCCTAGATGGGGGAGAAACTTTAAAAAAAACAATTTAAAAAAACGATGGAATCAAACAAAATTTGCACTGGCATAACTTCAGGGTGCCCTCATTTATAATGCGTGCATATTGCTCACATTGCAAACAGGTTGGTGTCCTCTGGTTTTTTGTTGTTGTTTGTTTGTTGTTTGTTTGTTTGTTTTGTTTTGTTTTCTGCCTCTTCTCCTGTATGGATCCTTCTGGTCTCTCTGCACTTTGACCCTCCATAACTCTCCCAGTATGCACGTGTTCTTCCAGGGCCTGGTTAAACTCCAAAATGCAGGCTTACTGCAAGCTGCATTCTTTTGTCTTTCTCTTCTCCAGCTCTTCCTTCTAACACTTCAATTTGGTGATACACCACCATCTAATCCCACACCCATACCTGCAATAATTTCTACCCCCAATAACATGCCGTAACCCAACCCTGTTTCCTCCTCCCCTATCACTCTTCTCTTTTCTTGTTCATGAACTACTTTGCTTGTTGCGTCCATCGGTTGCTAAACTGTCATTATGGTGCTTGTTTATCCTCCGTCACTGCACTCTTCCATGAGCCTCGACTTTGTATACAAAAAGGTGGATGTAGACAATGCTGCAGTTGGGGTACAGAAAGCACCCAAACGTTGTTGAGGACGCTGTTCTTACAGAACGCCGAACGCCTTACAGAGAGACTTTTAAATAACATCACATGCTGAAGAAGGATGTTAGCAGACATTGATGCACTGTTACATCAGTTAATTACAGTGGCATTAGTAGAGGATAGATAAATCGATGAAGTATTGGATTTTAACTTTAAAACTGGGACACCAGAATCATGAACTACAGAGAGGCTCAGATGGAAACGACGAAAGGTCAACCAACAGTGATGCCAGCCAATGTCGATGTCAACGATATGGATCCAGGCATTCAATATTCCAAATGAAAAACACGTGTAAGCTACCGGTACTGCACATGTCATGACGATGTAAAAAGATATTGGCAATACACCTCGGTGCTCACCTGGTAGAACAAAGCAGCACACGACACCGACTAAAGGTGTTTCAAACGGTATCACAGTATTTTGAACCAATTTCAATGGTTGCTGGAAGACCGGGCAGCATGTAGAATCATACGAACATAATCAAAAAACTTGAAACAAAGAAGCAAAAAAATGCCTATTTGGAGGGCCAACTCCCCCTCCCCCCCATCGTAGACCCCCTTAGACCCCCACTTTTATCATGCTGTGAACAATCTTGAGTTGCAACATACCAAATATCATTTGTGCCAAGTTTGGCTACAATCCCATGAGCGGTTTCCGAGGAGAAGTTGAAAGTGTTTACAGACTGACGGACGGACGACGCGCCATCCCATAACCTCCCCGGAACTATGTTCCAGGTGAGCTAATCATATAAATGAAAGTAAATACAAACATAAAACATTGTTAACATATATTGTAAATGTACACATGTCTTGATCGTGATGTCTTTCGCCGGCATGTGATAAGTAAAGAGACGATGCATTCCATCAATCTTCAAGATACAATGGCCGTACAAACATTTAGCAATGTGTTAACATTCAATGACCTGAACAAATATTTTAATGTTTCGGCCTTAACAATGTGTGTGTGGTGTGTGTTTGTGTGTTTCTGCCTGTGTTTGTCTGTGTGCGTGTCTGTATGTGTGTGTCTGTGTATCTATAGGTGTGTGTGTGTGTGTGTGGTGTGTGTTTGTGTGTGTGTGTGTGTGTGTGTGTGTGGTGTGTGTTTGTGTGTTTCTGCCTGTGTTTGTCTGTGTGCGTGTCTGTGTATCTATAGGTGTGTATATGTGTATATGTGTGTGTGTGTGTGTCTATACAGAGTCCGACATGAAACCGAATTATAATCGGTGCTGGAAATGCACAAAAATTCAATCGATTTCTTTTGATTTGAAAGAGAGTTGCCAAAAATGCTTAAAATATAGCAACAGCTCAGAACTCTGTCAGTAATATATTCTTTCCAATTTCCTCTCTTTTGACATTCCAGTGAATGTCAATCTGGCATATGGCAGAAAATTGAGTGCTGTCAGGGAAAAGGAGCATGAAGGAGTCAATCCCGTCGTGATTCATATATTTGGGTCGGGGGTTTAGTTGAGTACAAACCAAAATCTCATGTCCTGGAGTGGTATGTCTGACGGTGACCTCAACTGCCATCCATATTGTCCCTGTTTAAATCACACAAAATTTGTCCACATTCCTGTTTCTGCAGAATTCCATCTATCCTCTCCATCTGCTTCGAAGCAATGACACAAAAATATTGCAATGTATATTTAAGTGCTGTGAAAGCATTTAGTTTAAGCAAACAAATGTCCAAATGTTAAATGGTTATATGCTTTCTCAAAGTAATGGCCGATATTGATTATTAAGTGTTATAATTTATTTTTATAATCGGCCTTTTTGTACCGAAAGCTCTCGGCTCCTAGAAGAAAGAGCAAGGTGATTGATGACAGAAGAGTAACACACTGACAATAGGTATTTTCAAATTGTACCTTGACAAAGATATGCCAACCACCATTGGAAGCAAAGGAACACTGGTGTTTTGGGTGGCCGCCCTTTGCGAGATGATGTTACTCAGATGAAGGGCTAACACCTGAAACAACTTTACTTCCCGAGGCGGTTCACATAGTGTTATGAAAATGAGAATTTTGGTTCACGAGTTATCAAGTGACCACTATATTCGTCATTTGTGTGTCTGTCTGTCCGCAGCATAACTACCCGATGATATCATCCGATCTTGATGAAACTTGGGTGGGAGTTTGATATCATGATCTAGTTGTGTCCTGCCTAGAGTGGGCGTATTGTGTCCATTGTGGGTGGAGCCACGCCCGAAAAAGATGTCTTTTTAGGGGGTAATCGAGTTCAGGCTACATCTTCTCCGAGGGAGTTGGTGGAATCTGATAGGGGTTTCGATATTTGGTTAGGCCAATGTCATGTGTCTAGCCCCACGGAGCTCGATTTTTCATAAAATTTTTTTCATTTTTAAAATTTATTTATTTATTTTCATTTCATTTTTCACCGAATTTTCTGTATTGTGTAGCTAACAAACGTCATAACTGATTATACATTATTTTCTATCTCATTTCAAGGTCGGTAACCTTCGTTTTGACATTTCCAGGCCTGGCCTGTTTCGGTTATAGTCCGTCCTTTGTCATTGAATACCGCTCGCTCGTGAACCATCGTCTCCTGACTTGTGTGTTTTATTGTGATATTTTGCTTTGACTGAAAAGCTTGTGATGCAATTACCCCACACACGAGTAGCGAAAAGCGGGGTTAAGAAATTGGTTCGTTTCTGTCTGTCTGTCCGTCTGTCTGTCTACAAACGTCAGTTTATGATCGATGAACAAATTGATTTTTATTGAATGTTATATTTTGTACACGAATCGGAACATGAATCGGAAAACGAACTTGTAGTTTAACTCTACTCTACCTCTGAATTTGACTCGATCGCCCATGCCAGAGAGGTGTTGGATAATTATTTTACTCAGTCAAACAGAATTGAAAATCATTCCAAAACAGGAAAATTACTGTTTTTAAAGATGTCATAAAGGACACAAAGAACAGGCACAAATAATTAATGTAACATGTTAAATAATGTGGTGTAAAAGACGGTGCGCATCAACGGCGGTAAACTTCTGAATTTTTTTTTCTACAACCTTTAAAATCTGTATTTTATTGATAATATAATGAATTATATACTTGACCACTAGAACACAAATCGACTTTTTGTCAATTTCAAAAACCTTCCCTTTAGCAGTACTGTACTTGGAAAAAATATTCGTGCCCTGAAGGCAGAGTAACTGTTTGAGATTCTGCCTTCTGACAAATATTGTGGCGCATAGCGGTGTGTGGTTATCAACACGCCTGTTACGCAAGGTTTACGAACAAAATGAATGTAGATCATTTTTGGAAACGTAAAACAGGAGTTTAAAAGACTCTTCCCACGTCCTTTTTCTCAAGACTGTGTGGGTGCGGTGTTCTATGAACTCTCCAGGTATTGTTGTAATGAGACTTGAAATTCAGTACTTGCATGGCCATTTGTGTTTTATCATATAATCGTTTCGTATTTGCAATGATAGTTAAGTAAAGTGTAGAGTAATGTGAATTGGGTTGATAATGTAGTAAAAACGGCATGTAACTACAGGAACTCATCTTGGAGCAGAAGCAGTCATCATTGTTGACCAATATCATGGGTGAGTTGCAGGGCAGGGATTTGTTCAGGAAATTTGAAGGTGGCCCAGACATGGTTTGTGGCATCAAGACAGCAGTGCAATTGGCCTTTGAGAGACAGCGTATGCAACTATAAAGATAGATGAACCTGAAGTAGTGAGAGAGGGACGTTCATAGACAGAGGAAGCAGAACATGGAGATATTGGTGAAGTTGTGCTTTGCTGGGACCCCATCACATCGCATCGTGCTTGGGCGGGTTCTCTCTTCAAAATGAGGAACTTCTTGAAGGTTTACAAATGTATGATAAATTATCGTGGGAGGCAAAGAAACACCGATGTTTCAGATGTTAGCCCTTTTCGGAGGAGCTTGTACATATATCGACTCGGCTGCCTAGGGCATCGATTGTTCGGCTCGCGCTGTTTTGCAAGATTGTGAGTTTATGGTAGGCCATTCAGCACATTTTGATTCTCCACAGCAAAGCAGGAGCATCCCCAGTGGCATATGTGATGTCATCAATCTAAACTGGTACACTTTACAAGGAAACCTGAAACAAAGCACTGTTTCTTAGCCTCATTGCGCTACACAGAACTTGTAATGCCTACTTCTGCTGCTCCTTTGTTTTCGGCTTTACAATTGCCTTTATTGTAAAATAGTTGTTGCTTCATTACACAAACAAGTTGACCATACACCACTGTTTCATTATAAACCAAAGTTACAACAACTGCCTCTATTTCTCACTGCAACATCAAGTCGATCACCACGTGTTCAATACCGGTTCAACACCTCAACGTGCTCAAATACTGTAACTGCCCTGGCTTCAAGAATCAAGACGTTGTGCTTGTACATATGTCACATTGTGCATGCACATTTTGATGAATTGGTATTTAGGATAGGGTTAAGGTAATCTGGGAATTTGGGTAAAGTGTGTAACTTGTCCACCATATAAAACACAATGTCAGTTTATGTGTTTGTACATAGTTATGTTGCTTCAATTGGAATTGGAATTGTAGATGGTGGCTTGCAAACGGAGCCTCAGGGGCGGTATACAGACACAGTTAAAAAAAACAAACAAACAATAAATACAAGGTGCAGGGATGTGAAATTCGCTGCACGTGATGTATAATGCGTGCAGAGTAAAATTAGTATTAATTTACAATCGTATGATGTCTAATAAATAAAAAAGATATAAGTACACCTGACACGAGGCCGAGGCTTCAGACTTTGGCACGCTCACGAGGCTGCACCTTTGAATAAACTGTTCCAGCCCGTCATTTTTGAAGGGCTTTTTACTAGTTAATAAATATTTCATTTTCTATTGTCAACATAATGGCATGGGTCCTCTAGTTTGTTTAAACCGCCTGTTTATACTCCAATCACCCAGAATCTGAGCTGCAACCAGCTCTGTGGCTCAGGTTATGATTGCTGCCTTCTTGGGTATGGTTATCTGAGTGTGCCTCCAATTGGGTATGGTCATCTGAGTGTGCCTTCAATTGGTTATGGTCATCTGAGTGTGCCTTCAATTGGGTATGGTCATCTGAGTGTGCCTTCAATTGGTTATGGTCATCTGAGTGTGCCTTCAATTGGGTATGGTCATCTGAGTGTGCCTTCAATTGGGTATGGTCATCTGAGTGTGCCTTCAATTGGGTATGGTCATCTGAGTGTGCCTTCAATTGGGTATGGTCATCTGAGTGTGCCTTCAATTGGGTATCGTCATCTGAGTGTGCCTTCAATTGGGTATGGTCATCTGAGTGTGCCTTCAATTGGGTATTGTCATCTGAGTGTGCCTTCAATTGGGTATGGTCATCTGAGTGTGCCTTCAATTGGGTATGGTCATCTGAGTGTGCCTTCAATTGGGTATCGTCATCTGAGTGTGCCTTCAATTGGGTATCGTCATCTGAGTGTGCCTTCAATTGGGTATGGTCATCTGAGTGTGCCTTCAATTGGGTATTGTCATCTGAGTGTGCCTTGTGGGTTGTCACAATCCATGAGCACATGACAACCATCAGTTGATAAAACCTCTCATTCAAATTGTCCACAAACGAAAGTGGAACGACACTATCCTTGACAAAATACAGTATTCTTCTCACATACTGACAGGGGTGGTGGGGAAACAACCAGATACATCAAACACAGTGATTGTATGAGAAAATGGAAAGAGAGACATGGTACTCTTTCCAGAGTGGTCTGAGAGGTTAATGAGGTTAATGCTGTATCACAGAGTGATGCAGCATTAACCTGTAGGTAAGAGGTGTGAGGTGTGTGAGTGAGTGGGTTAACAAAGGTATAAAATATAACCTGTAGGAATGGAAGACGACACGAGAGGGTGGTGCACTCAAATGTTGAAGCTCAGGGGAGGAGAGTGGCATTCCATTTATGAGAAGTAGTTCAACAGATGGGAGAAATATAATGAGCAGTAATCCTTGATTTTGGAAGTTTAACAAGTGATACTGGAAGAAACTGTGGAGAGGGGCAGAGGACTGAAAGAGCTCGAGGCGAAAGACCAGAAGTGAAGGTGGTGGTAAACCAAGAGGCCACCGTCCTTTCTGTGATTAAAGAGAAACGGGATCTGTGATTCTTTGTTGAAGATGGTGTACTTTCACACATGTTACAACACCATTTTTTCACAATGTACAAAGCAACACAGCTTTTGGAACTTCCAAGCTCAAACCTAAGCATCATGAGCAATGCGCTCAAATATGAATGCACAGGATGCAAAATGGGCTTTGACTGGGAACATCTTGGGCAAGGGATGTGACCTGGACTTTCACCCAGAACAGGATGGGTAGAAAAGAGATCCCAGGTGCAGAACCGTTTTCCAGGTGCACAGTACATGTGTAGGTGACGACAGCATTATGGAGTGTTCTATTGGCTGTCACGAATAAAAATCGATCCCAGAGCAATTCTGGTTAAATTGAGAATAAAAAGGGAACAGAGGCCTAGAGTGAGGGTAATTGTGTGGCCAAGAGAGCATGTCAAGTCGCTGCGCCCCTGAGCAGTGCCGGAAAAATGAGAATGAAAAGGGAACAGTTGCCCAGAGTGAAAGTCTGGGGGCCAAGAGAGCATGTCAAGTAGCTGCGCCCCTGAGCAGTGCCGGAAAAATGAGAATGAAAAGGGAACAGTTGCCCAGAGTGAAAGTCTGGGGGCCAAGAGAGCATGTTAAGTAGCTGTGAAATCTTGGCAGAGAGCTGGTGATATGGTCCGGTAGCCAGGAAATGGAATTTGAGGACCAAAGGCTCCTGATAAAGCCAGTGTAGGGGGTAGGTGAATTGAGTTGTTGCGGTTGGTTCCAGTGCGGCCTTTTTGCTCAACCCGAGTGCACAATCCTCAAGCTCTGACCGAGTTCTGCTTTGGAGGCTGAACCGTTTCTCCTGTGAGTGCTCTCATTGAGATACAAAATGTTATCTGCCACCTCCCCTCCCTTCACCATCACTTACCCTCCACATTATCTCCATCATTTTTAGACATCCAATGATCAGTAACAGTTTTTAAAACTTTGCTCTCTGAGAAAGGCTGCAGCTGAAAACGTTATATCCTCTTTGTATCATCCCATCCATGTGCATCAGTGTTCTGTGTATAAGATTAGGATGTAAGGCATTGTTGGAGGTCCGTGTAAATATATATAATTAATGGTCGATGCACTATAGACTGTAGTACTATATTTACTGTGCAAGATCACTTCGAGTCTCCGATTGAAGACGAAGATCGAAGATCGAAGATCTGAAGACGAGGCTCAATGATTTACATGTATCGCTTTTATTGATGAAGTATTGCAATTGTCAATATATATTAAAAAATCATCATGAATTCAAGGTTGTCTTTTTCAGAAGAGTTCTTCATGTGGTTCTTTACCGATTTAAATCCCGCACAAATTGAGTGGTTCACTTCTACAGGATAAAAACTAGAACAACCAACTCACATTCTAATTGTACATATTTTAGATGTCCTCACATTTTAATTGTCCATATTTTAGATGTCCTCACATTCTAATTGCACATATTTTAGATGTCCTCACATTCTAATTGTACATATTTTAGATGTCCTCACATTTTAATTGTACATATTTTAGATGTCCTCACATTTTAATTGTACATATTTTAGATGTCCTCACATTCTAATTGCACATATTTTAGAGGTCCTCACATTCTAATTGCACATATTTTAGATGTCCTCACATTCTAATTGCACATATTTTAGATGTCCTCACATTCTAATTGCACATATTTTAGATGTCCTCACATTCTAATTGCACATATTTTAGATGTCCTCACATTCTAATTGTACATATTTTAGATGTCCTCACATTCTAATTGCACATATTTTAGATGTCCTCACATTCTAATTGCACATATTTTAGATGTCCTCACATTCTAATTGCACATATTTTAGATGTCCTCACATTCTAATTGCACATATTTTAGATGTCCTCACATTCTAATTGCACATATTTTAGATGTCCTCACATTCTAATTGTACATATTTTAGATGTCCTTACATTCTAATTGCACATATTTTAGATGTCCTCACATTCGAATTGTACATATTGTTGCGGATATGAGGATTGCATTTTTTTTGATTGTGTGTATTGTAGTGGTAAATTGTTGTGTAACATTGGTTGAATATGGCCCCTCCTGCCTCCAGAGTTGTGTAAAGGTAAAAAGGGCGTCCCGGTAGTTATTCCATGAAACACCACATTGAAGGACACGATAAAACCCTTGTTCAGTAGCTTATATCTTATTATGTGTTTTAGAGTAAGGCCTTGTCTTCCATTAGAAGGACACTCCATTGCACCGAATCAATTAAGAATAGCTCCCCTTCAATAATTCAATTTCCCAGCCAAACTCTCCATCTGTGGGTAAAGCAGTTCACAAGCGTGGGGTGCACGCCCTCTCATTTCTCTGCGATAGTGAATATGTGCTCCGTGCTCTGTTTGAACAGGAGGGGCGGGGTCGCCAGGGAGAGGCAAGCCCAGGGCGCGCCACGAAGGGCGGGGCTATTCAGCCCCATGCCCAAATAAGGAAACAAGCCCGTGGCTCGCCACGAGGGGCGTGCCGTCGGCGCCATGCCCAAATAAGGAGACAAGCCCGTGGGATAACCATACAAGGTCACGAAACAGAGCACGGGGGGAGGGCGGTACCGAAACCGGGGAGGGCGTGTCAGACCCGCGCTGAAGGTTTGGACAGAAGGGTGCGACGATCGCCGGGACAAGCTACACGAGAGATACGGCAGATGAGTCCAGGTGCGTAAGAGGGTCGGCAGTCCACCGGGAGAGAGTTCAGAGTTGCACCGGAGTTGCGTGAGAGATACGAAAAGCCTTTGACAAAGAGCCGCTTCAACCAGCCCCGTTTCAACCAGCCGAGTGACCCTGCCGGCGTGCGCTGTAAAGCCGAATCCAAGGAGCTGCCGGCGTGCGCTGTAAAGCCGAATACAAGGAGCTGCCGGCTCCTCGCTTCCCGCCCGGAGTGGACCTGCTCGCTGTGCCCTGTGATGCCACCTGCTCATCCCTCCAAACGATTCCTACCCTTCCATCCATTTGCGTACGTGAGTTTGTTTTGTTCGTGCTGTCCTGGGTAGGTAATTAAGTCCGTATAAGCTAGTAATTTTCACTGTGTCACCTGCGTTTTCATGTCACCTGTAAATAATCATGACTGCTCTTTTTGCTTATGTGTGTAAATAATAATAAACCCCGTTACTCTTCTGTACGTCTTCTTCTTCCTCTTTGCATTCGCCGTCTTAGTCTTTTCCACATTGAATAGCGGTGGCGCGATACGGCCAACGTCTGGGTGAATCGGGTGAGTCGGGGAACAACTGTTCGGTCGCGGTGCCTTCGCTCGGCAAACAACATCCTTATCCGCGGACCGTAACAATATTTTAGAAGTCCTCACATTTTAATTGTACATATTTTAGATGTCCTCACATTCTAATTGCACATATTTTAGATGTCCTCACATTCTAATTGCACATATTTTAGATGTCCTCACATTCTAATTACCCTCACCAGAGGACAGGGTATTGCATTTGAGTCCGTTTGTTTGTCTGTCTGTCTGTCTTTACAGAATAAATATGATTTTCTCTGCAACCGTTGGTCCGATTGACAGGAAACTTTCACCATAGGTGCAGCTCCACCTGTATAATTTTGTAATGATAATTATGACGTCATAGGTCACGTAGTTTGGCCGCCATCTTGGCAAAACCGAAAAACTTTGCACCTCTATATCTCCAAAAGCGCTGAATAGTAAAAATTGAGACATGGCTCATTGTAAAGAACTCTCCATGGGCAATAAAATATGTTAATGATGTCATAGGTGCCTCCATTATGACGTCATAATTCGACAAGTACAAAACTTCATCCGATCAAGATGAAATTTCTTGCGCGCCATGTCGGCATAAACTTGTGGAGAAGAAAACAAATTATGAAGTCATTGGTCACGTGGTTCGGCCGCCATTTTGGAAAAACCGAAAACCGTTGCACCTCTATATCTCCGAAAGGGCTGAATAGAAAAAATTGAGACATGGCTCATTGTAAAGAACTCTCCATGGGCAATAAAATATGTTGATGATGATGTCATAGGTGCCTTCATTATGACGTCATAATTCGACAAGTACAAAACTTCATCTGATCAAGATTAAATTTCTTGAGCATAATCTAGGAATGAATTATTTTAGAAATTTTTTTTATGACGTCATCGGTCACGTGGTTCGGCCGCCATATTTGTTTTAACACAAAAGCCTTTAAAAACCACTGAAAATACATCCCGGCGAGGGTTTGCAATCTCTGATTGCTCTTTTTCTTGTTAATTTGTGTTCTTCATATTCTCATTATTAAGGTTTGTTGAAGATTTGATGACAAAAGCTCAAATGGTAAAAATGTTATGGCGCACACACACAGGCACAGGTGATTGTGTGTGTGTGTGTGTGTGTGTGTGTGTGTGTGTGTGTGTGTGTGTGTGTGTGTGTGTACACACACAGTTGCACAACCCTGCTGTGCATGGGACAGGCTAGTAATACTGTACTCCACAGCCTTTTATATAGGATCAATATATCTGCCGAATAAGCCATTCAAAGGTGCTCCATGATGCAGTGGGCCATGGTTGCCAACCTGAGGTTGTTTCATAAGTTTCCAGTTTTCTTTTAACCTTTTAAGGATTCATAAGATTGCTCCATTACCCTTAATAACCATAACAGATATGCTATACAGTTATGCAATGGCCCTTAAGATAAGATTTGAGACAATATATGCGTGATGCTTTTGTCCTTAATGTGATATGCATGTGCTTCCATCAGCCTTGGACATATGTAACCATTTCAGATGTTGTTGTATCAGCTTTAGACATAATAAATATAGATTTAAATATTTAGCATTAAATTAAACATTTAATGACTGGAACTTGTGTTAAACATTCCAGCTCAAATATACATTAACCTCCATTACAGTTTCTTTAATCATGAGGCACTTGACCATCTGTCTAATATCTTTGAAATTTTTATCATATTTGTTACTGACCATGTGTTTTCTAGCATAAACTGCATGTTTTTATCTGCATATATTTTTGACCTGTCTACATGTACAATGAAAAACAATATTATTCAGCTCCAAGGCTCATTTGCACAGCAACATGTTTGAGGATTGAGGGTGAACACTGGCAGTGGGGCAGTGAAACGTAAGCAGACACAACAAGTACTGGATAAGAAAAGAAAGTGAAGTCTGCATAGAAAGGTGTGTGTCGTTGGTTGTTATCTCCATATATGGGTTTCAGAATGTGGATCGGAGTCCTTCCATGGCTAGACGTATCCACCTCCATTTTGGTAAGGGATCATGATTCATGGACAAAGTTGTGAAGTTTTCTTGTTCTCAAAGTTTCGTTCCGAAAGCTCTTTTCAGGATCATCACAGAGCCCCGGGCAGCTTCCAACTTTAGTTCATTTGTCGTAATATTCCCCTTAAGATCTTTGTAATGTTCTTCTTTATCATACCCATTGCTCCAATTATCATCGGTACAATTTCAGTGCTCTTCAGCTTCCAAGATCTTTTCACTTCATTTTTCAGATCTTGGTATTCGGTCATTTTCTTGGTGTGTATGTGTGTTCGTGTGTGTGATCAGAGTGAGCGTGAGGGGTTAAAGTGAAATAAAGAATAATGGGCAAGGATGGAATACAACGAGAGATAGTGGTTGGCTGCCTCCTTGAAGATTGGGAAGACACCGACTCAGGAAGGCGATTCCACAGATAGGCGATCAAACCCCAAACTTAGGTTTTGCAAGGTTAACCAGGAAGCACTACAGGAATAACTATGTGCAACCAGAAGAAGCTAGGGAGGGCTGAAGAGCTGCAATAATATGATGTAAAACAGACAGACCACTAACCCATCAGTAATGAAAGACCAGCATGCCCTGTGTTCCCTTCATTGTGGTGATGCCAATGATTTTCGAGGTTTGGTTCCCACAGCATTCAGGAGTTGACAGGTCAATGTGAGATGATCATCCCACGTCGGAGAGCAGGTATTTTACCAAGCTGTGAACAAATGTATTATAGCCTGTGAGAATCTCAGGTGTACCATGGAATGAGTTGGCATGATATAGGATACATGATCTGCAGCTACCTTTGATGAAATCCAGCTTGAAAATGTGATGTACTGATTAAAGGTTGTGGCTAATGGTAAGGCTCACAAGATCTCTGGAAATACCTTTTCCAGGGGCTACACATGGTTACAGAAGTACAGATGTAGATGGAGGATTATTGTAGAAATACAGTGAGAATATGACTCTCCTGGATTAAATGACGTGTTCCAGGTGTAAAACGAGGCTGTAATCTTTCTTAAGCCTGCTTCGAGGGTGAAAGCAGCTAAAATGCTTTATTAGGATAAGGTACCATTATACACTGTATGGTGGACTCATCTGCAAATGGTGAAGAGAGTTTGCCAGGCAATCAGCGAAGTTGTTTCTGTGTACAAAGAACAGACTCTGGAGGCTATTTTGAGGCACCCTAGCTTCCACTGAGAGAATAAAGGAAATGATGGCGTTAATAGCAATGTACTGATCGTGCATCGAAAGGAATTCAATGAGCCAGAAATGGAGTCGGCCTTGGATGGTACTGGCAGAAAGCTTGGTGAGTAGAGCAAGGTGTCAGAGTGTCAAGGCAATATGTACAAGGACATGGGATGAACCTGATATTGTGATATTGTTTTTCGACTTGCCTAAGTGAGGGCATGCACTCATTACAGGCCTTGCAGAGCAACGCAAGGTTTCTTCTCTCTGTCAGATTCCTCTTCCACATTAACAAAATAATAGTACAGGCAAAATAAGGGTTTCACTTGGAACAAATTGCAACAGAAATTATTTCACCTCAACCTCAATGTGTTTCTACAAGGTCCCCAGAACAACATACTAAAAGTCCCAAGCAATCCCAACATGGGAAATATGTCTAATTTGCATAATCCAATATGGCCCCCAATCTGCAATATTTCTCTCATCTATCTATAATTCCAGTAATCTCTGTGTGTATGTTTGTATGTTTGTATGTTTGTATGTCTGTATGTCTGTGACCGCTGTTTCTCGACAACCACGGGTCCGATATACTTTAAACTTGCCAGGTATATTGCTGGGGACCCGAGGATGTGCCTTTTCAAGGTTTCATATTAATCGGAGAAGTAGTTACCGAGCTATGTCCAAAAAACGATTCAACCAATCAGAGAGCAGCGAGCTATCACGTGTGCCGAACGTGGCGAACAGACTCTGCCTCGGACGGCACATTTGAGAGCGTATTCATTTATTTCACGTTGGCAAACTATGTTGCCGCTATGTTGGCGTTAAACGATGTTTTAAAACTAATTAAAACTAATTTGCGATTCTTTCGCTTTCCTGCGCGTTTGTGCATGCTATGGCGATTTCTTTACCAAACTCCGCAAGCCGTTCGCTTTGGACCAAACCATTTCATGTAAATAGAGGGGGGGGATTGTCACCGTACTCGCAAGCCGTTCGCTTTGGACCAAACCATTTCATGTAAATAGAGGGGGGGGATATAATTTTAGATATAGATATAGTACGGGCATGCCCTAGTATAACGAATGATGTCTATTGGTGACAGATACACGAGTTTCATTACAAAATCACCATACTATGCTTATATAAAGATGTTGAGCTACTGAAAATTGCTGTCGTGATTGCTGTAGGTGTACAAAATGCTGGAACATCCAACTCAAACGATTAAACAGTTTTGTCATCCGCCTCTGTGAAATCTGGCAGTTCTGCATTGGTACAACTTGTACCATGACATTACCCGCACACAGCACTGCATGTGAGACCATATTTTCTACAAGTACATCTTCGTGTATTGCAGTCCTTTTTACAGTTGCAGCAGATGACGTCCAGGAGTGCTGATGGTGCTGCGGCCTGATCTGCCAGTATTGGTAGGCAATGTCCATATACTACGTGCCATCCCCACTCCAGTGGATTTAGATCGATCCCTTTCCACTGCTGTATTTGGTGGTACACACGAAGGCTGTGGTATCTTGCAGCTGCAGAGGTGGGTGGCAGGGTCTGTGGCTCTGCATGTGAAACATTCTTGGTGACCTTCTCACAAAACCGCTTGTACCGTAAGGTGTCCAATCCTTCCTCCTCAGATCCTCCATACAACGACACAAGTGCATGTTCTCCTGCCTTGGCGATAACCTTCTCCTCCATTTGATGTGTTTGACTGAAAACTTTAGCTTGTTGATAGAAGAAGGCATCGTTCATGATTTTTTTCAGTGCTTAGACCCTTTCCCAAACCAAACGGGCGATAAGTTGTATCGCAACCAAGAATAGCATGACGAACAGCATACAGTCACATACATCACTGCCAAGCAAATTCTTTGATTGCTTCATGTTCCAAACAAATCCTGTTCTTTCTTGAAGTTTGCTTTGGTTCTGGTATCAGGAACAAGTCATGTGCATCCATTTCAGCATGGTGAATAAGAAGGATGAGTAAGTCCGCATCATCTCCCACCAGGACAGTGTCTGTTGTTCGTGCAGAGGCGACAGCTGTTTGAACAATTAACAAATCAGCATCTTGCTTCGCATGAAATGTATTGCACCCAGCTGTCTTCAGTTTGTCACTCAGATAAGAAATGAAGCGCTGTTTGTTCCTCGCATTGTTCAAGAAATCCTCTTTTCTGGATTGAATCACCATTTCACCCGCGAAGTGAACTGTCACACCTCAAAAGTACTTCCATCGTCTTTGGAAGAAAATTCACAGCAGAGTCTGTATTGTCAACATCTTCGTTCCCTGGATAAGTATCATTTTGGATATCCATTGATTTGACATCTCTCAATGAGTTTAGCAGCAGTTTTGATGATGTTCAGTTTCTCGTCTTCAGTGTTGTCTGGTTTTGTTTGTTTATGAAAGGCATAAAGGATGGAACAAGCTGTCTCTCAATGTAACCACACATTATTTTGTCTTGAGCACTGTCATTACAACTCTGTCACCAAAATGTTGCTGTATTTTGGTTTTCATGTATTTGGCACTATACGCCTCATGGGCCATGTCTTCAAGATAGTTAGTCATTTTCAAAACAAGTTCATTAATTGTTGTTTGTTGCTCTTCAGTTTCTTCCATGAAATGTACTACGTTGAGGAATGCTGCTGTTCTCTCATCTGCCTCAGGTCTTCCAGCTTTGAACTTCTTCGAAGTTTCCCCACTACTGTCAAGTGATAGTTTCCGAGGAATATCCTTCCCAGTCCTAAAATTACTACTGCACTGCTGATGATATAGTGCATCTGCTGCATGCAAATCATTCACTGATGCCAGTCTTCCTGCTACAGTTTCAGACCACTTATCATTTCTAGAATGACAAATCTCAAGCACTGTGAATTGAAAGTCTTTTGTTCTCACTGGAAATACATCAATTTCCCTCCGTCTGTTATCACATTTGGCGGGTTGTCCACAGAACAAGCAGTGCTCTTGAAAATTGAAAGTGTTTTTGACTGAACGGAGATCAGGCCTACCCTCATCTGGTATCTTATTAACTTCATTCTCACGTGCAATATTTGCCGGTTTGCAAAATATTCGACGGCATTCTACATGTACTCAGTCTCCTGCAACAGTTTTAAGGTCAAGGCCACGTTGTACACTTGCACGATTCACCCCATTACTGCCTTTTGTTTGCAGAACAACAGTTGGGTTTCCATTTGTGTTTGACTCAGAACAAAGGCAACACCTTTCCATTATTCAAGGTATTACATCATCATCCTGAAAATACAAAAGTACATAATTAGAGTGTTATAATTATTATTTCATTGCTATTACTAACTTCTATAATTGCAAATTGGTGGCCATATTGGATTATGCAAATTAGACATATTTCCAATGTTGGGATTGCTTGGGACTTTTAGTATGTTGTTCTGGGGACCTTGTAGAAATGCATTGTGGCAAAAAAAATTCTGTTGCAATTTGTTCCAAGTTGAGTGAAAAAATGGGCTAGATTGCCTGGACTATAAGCTGCTTGGTGATATAAGGCCTTTGTATACCATGGCCTAAAGGATTGATATGAAAGCCCCAAGCAGGATGGGATAAACCTGTGTGTGAGGAGTTAGTAGACTTTGGTGAAAGTATTCTTAAGATGGAGAGAAGATTGCAAACTGTCAGTTTACCTGAGGATGCTGACGGCATCAGCCCACGGGTCCTAAAATCCTGTTCTTCCGCTCTTTCACTCCCTCTCTCTGTTCTCTTCACCCTCTCTTTTGCTCAAGGTCAACTGCCATCTGCTTGGAAATCAGCCAACATCACCGCTTTGCACAAAAAAGGTGCAAAAACAGATCCTAGCAACGACAGACCAATCAGTCTTCTCCCAATTATCAGCAAAGTCATGGAATCCATCATTGCTTCGGATATGAAATCTTTCCTCTTCTCCAATGGCTTGATCTCTGATCATCAATTTGGTTTCAGACCAGGTCACTCTACTCTGGACATGCTGCTTCTGCTGTCTCAACAATGGATGGAGGTCCTCAATGCCAAACAGGAAATCAGAGCTGTCTCCCTCGACATATCACATGCCTTCTATACGGTCTGGCACCCCGCTCTGCTCACCAAACTCTCCTCCTTTGGTATCCATGGAAATCTCCACGCATGGCTGGCGGACTTCCTCTCTAGTCGTAGTCAACGTGTGGCCCTGAATGGGTTTCTCTCATCTCCTCTTCCTGTTCAGGCTGGAGTTCCCCCAAGGCAGTGTTCTGGGCCCTGTGCTTTTTCTGGTCTTCATCAATGATCTCTCTGACTCTCTTGAAAATCCTCTCTATCTCTTTGCTGATGACTCCACTCTCTGCCGCTCCATTCCTCATCCCTCAGATCGGCAGTCTCAGCCTCCTCACTCTCTGCAGACCTGGACAAAATCACAGACTGGGCAAACAAGTGGAACATGTCTTTCAATCCTGACAAATCTCACACTCTTATGATGTCTCTCCGAAAAGACCGACTGGACAACCCTCCCATCTACTTTCTGAATAATCCTCTCCAAGAAGTTCTGTCACTCAAGCTTTTGGGTCTCACTATCTGCCATGATCTTTCCTGGGAAAACCACATTACCAAGCTGGCCTCCAAAGCCAGTCGCCGACTGGGCATCCTCCGTCGTGCGAAGTCCTTCCTTGGCACACCTGAGCTCCTCACCACATACAAGGCTTTCATCCGCAGCTCAATGGAGTACTGCTCTCCCCTCTGGGCTGGTGCTCCTGCCTCACACCTAGCTCGTCTTCACGCTGTTGAAACCAAAGCGTTCAGAATCATTGGAATCTCCCGCGATGACGCTATCTCCGAGGGCCTTTCACTTAATCACTGCAGGCAGATTGGTGGTCTTTCCGTCTTCTACCGACTCCTCTCCGGCCTTGCTCCCCCAGCTCTCTCTGGGCTCTGTCCCCCAAATATTCCTGCAGGTCGCACAAGATCTGCCTGCAACCCTCTTATGGTTAAACTGCCAAAATCAAGACTCTCTGCTGACCTTCACTCCTTCATTCCTCTTTTCTCCCGCCTCTGGAACAAACTCCCTCACTCTCTTCAATCCCACTCCTCCCTCCAGGTCTTTAAAACGGCTGTTCACCACCATCTCTTATCTTCCCCAATCCAAAACCTTGATCTTTTCTACCCCCGCTAATTTCACCCCAAATCCACTTTTTTGAGGTGACTTTTGACTTCTTTCCTGGAAGTCCTTGGTGTCCTTGCGTTTTATACCTATCCTGCCTCCCCCCAGGCCCTCTCCCTCCAAAAACATCTCCCGATGTCCCTGCTCTCAAATGTTGTGTTTGTGTGCTTCCTCCCCTTCTCTCCCCATCTTGTCGACCGCTCCCCTTTTTATATACTTTGTTTGCTTGTTTGTTTGATTTGTTTGTTTGATAAATGTTAGCTCTTTCACGAGCCTCGACTCTGTATACAAAAAAACAAACAAAACAAAAAAAACTACCATACTCTGTGGCAATTAAACAATTCTCTTACTACATCCAAAGAGATTTGGAATTTCAAAGGATGATGTCAGAGCAGCTGAATGGGACAGAGGAAGAGCAGGAAATGTTGAAGAAAAAGTTTGTCATTAGCAAATGCAGGCGAGAGGATGGCTACATATGCAGAGACCCTGGTTGGCAAGTTCATAGATTGGACCACAGAAGGCTTTTCCAGCAAATACAACATTCACGGAAAGCATTCCAGCAATGTTGAGGCTTGCTGGAAGAAATGCCATAGTCGAAGTAGATTCAAAAGAGAGATTTGGTACCAATGGGTACTAATTATTCATTGACGGAGCAGGGAGATGATAGTCTGTGGGCTTTTGTAAAAAAAAAAGCAAAATTTTGTGTAGATTCTTGGCATTCATGTTTAAACACATCTAGAAACATCACTGATTAAGAAAAAAATGGGTGCCAGTTTTCCATTAACATTTAGGGCCATTAATTTTAGGGCCATTTAGGGCCATTTATAGGAACATTTAATCCGTAACGTTGATACTCCTGATTCATACATGGTGTACCTTTAAAAAAAATTATCCATCTTCAAGTTCTATAACTGCCTAAATAAATCAAATAAATCTTAATCAGTGAAGTTTCTAAATGTGTTTAAACATGAGTGCCAATAATCTACCCCAAAAAATGACAAACCTGGAAAATGTTACATAAGCCAATAAACTATGAGTGTATTTGTGACATTGCAAGGTGGATGATACATCACATCGAGGTCTGTGCCGCGATAGGTATTGCAGGGATTTTGGTGGCGGGAGAAGAGCAGGGCACTGGCTGTAGGGAATTTTAATTTATTTGTTTTTTATGTAGAAATGGAATACCACTACCATGACAAATACCAGGAAAAGTTCACACATCTCATTGGCAAGCATCTCATGAGGCCATTTTCGTTTGTACATTTCCAACAAGGCCAAAATGCAGAAGAATAGTTCAATTATTGCATTCAAAACTTATCATAATGACCTTGGCCTGCAATGTTTTTCATAAGTTTTCGATACCACAATAAATCAAACAAAAATAACCTTTAACAGTTATCAGCCAACCCTCCCCCAACTCCCTCAACTATTTTTTCAAATAAACATAAATGTTACTGGCAGAAAAAACAATTTTAACATGCTTTTTATGCCTCCGACGACAAAGTCGCCAGAGGCATTATTTTTGTAGAAAGCCAAGTAAATAACATCTTGATAAACAGGCAAGTTAAGCAAATCAAGAGTGGAAAAAGAAACAAGATGCAACTGCAGAGAAGCGGAAGCAAAAGGCTGAATTAAATTTTACTTTGACAGCTTTTTTTTAACGAGCCAAGAAAGAACGAGTCAGTTTTATGTTACTAGGACGTGCCCGTACGTGGGTGCCCGTACGTGCGTGCAAAAAAGCATGCGTGCAAACAACAACAACAAAAAAAAAACTTTGAAACCACGTGGCAGTAACGACCACAGAACCCCCCCCTCTATTTACATGAAATGGTTTGGTCCATTCGCAACGACCACAGAACCCCCCCCCCCCCCTCTATTTACATGAAATGGTTTGGTCCAAAGCGAACGGCTTGCGGAGTTTGGTAAAGAAATCGCCATAGCTCGGTAACTACTTCTCCGATTAATATGAAACCTTGAAAAGGCACATCCTCGGGTCCCCAGCAATATACCTGGCAAGTTTCAAGTATATCGGACCGGTAGTTGTCGAGAAACAGCGGTCACAGACAAACACACACACACACACACACACACACACACACAGACACACACACACACAGAGATTACTGGAATTATAGATAGATACATGTAAACGTCAAAATAAAATAGTGCTCTCTTTTAAGATATATAGGTTGACCTATTTGGTGCATTTCCATTTGAGAATGGAGCTTAAATGAAACTGGAATACCATGTTCAAACCCCAGATATTTCTGGTCTTCATCAATGATCTCTCCGACTCTCTGGAAAATCCGCTCTATCTCTTTGCTGATGACTCCACCCTCTGCCCCTCCATATCTGATCACTCAGATCGGCGGGCTTTGCTCAAATTTGCTCAAATGCTTTGCTCAAATTGCTCTTCACTCTCTGCAGATCTGGATGAATTCACAAACTGGTCAAACAAGTGGAACATGTCTTTCAGTCCTGACAAATCTCACACTCTTACTATGTCTCTCTGAAAAGACCGACTGGAAAACCCTCCCATCCACTTTCTCAACAATCCTCTCCAAGAAGTTCTGTCGCTCAAGCTTTTGGGTCTCACTATCTGCCATGATCTTTCTTGGGAAAACCACATTTCCAAGCTGGCCTCCAAAGCCAGTCGCCGACTGGGCATCCTCCGTCATGCGAAGTCCTTCCTTGGCACACCTGAGCTCCTCACCACATACAAGGCTTTCATCCGCAGCTCAATGGAATACTGTTCCCCCCTCTGGGCCGGTGCTCCTACCTCACACCTAGCTCGGCTTCACGCTGTTGAAACCAAAGCTTTCAGAATCATTGGAATCTCCTGCGATGAAGTTAACTCCAAGGGCCTTTCACTCACTCACCGCAGGCAGGTTGGTGGTCTTTCTGTCTTCTACTGACTCCTCTCTGGCCTTGCTCCCCCAGCTCTCTCTGTGCTCTGTCCCCCAAATATTCATACAGGTCGCACAAGATCTGCCAGCAACCCTCTTATGGTTAAACTGCCAAAATCTAGGTTCTCTGCTCACCTTCACTCTTTCATTCCCCTTTTTGTCCCGCCTCTGGAACAAACTCCCCCACTCCCTTCAATCCCACTCGTCCCTCCAGGTCTTTAAAACAGCTGTTCACCACCATATCTTATCTTCCCCCATCCAAAACCTTGATCTTTTCTACCCCCGCTAATTTTTACCCCAGAAACACTTTTTTGAAATTCCAACTTCTTTCCTGGAAGTCCTTGCAGTGTCCATATGTTTTATACCTCTCCCACCTCCCCCAAGCCCTCTCCCTCCCACAGTTCTCTCGATGTCCTTCCTCTCAAATGTTGTGTTTGTGTCCTTCCCCCTCTCTCCCCATCTTGTCTACCGCTCCCCTTATTTTGTGTTTTGTGTGTCGGTTTGACTTTTTGTGTGATTAATGTTAGCTCTTTCACGAGCCTCGATCTTGTATACAAAAAAAAAAAAAAAAAAAAAAAAAAAAATAAAGATGCAGTGTCCTGTGTCCATTTGTCCAACACAGAATGCCCTCCAAAATCATGCACAATACAATGATCTCTACGTATGTCTTTGTCCAGCATGGTATATGTACATTGTACATCTTTAATGAGTGTTACATCACTGTAAAAAAGGATGGTGGAAGAGATAAATTTACAAAAATGTTTGTCCAGAAGAAGCAGTCCAAACTACGTACAATCTGGTATGATCTAATTTTATCACTGCAGGCTCACACTTCGTGGAGCCTTGTGATGGCACATTCAAGCATTTTCACAAAAGGCATCATTACAACACGATAGACTTTTCACATTAAAAAAATTAATTACAAGTTTGTGAGGAATGTTTTTCAGTCTGTAGCTAAGAGCAATCTCAGGTCAGCATTGAGTTCAACTGATGCCTCAACATAGATGAAGTGCAAAATGCTTAAACTGACATGCAGCATTTGGATGATCTTTAGATAGCAGAGAGATGTCAATGTGCAATGTGGATGGATAAAGTTGAAATTGCCCAATTGTTCAGAGCAATATTCTGGACAAGTACTTTCTCTGGCATAGAAAGTGTGAAATCTTGACTTCTCATTTTTTGCCAGGCATGCTAATATGGAAGGCGTTTTGCATTAGACCTCTTCCATGGCCAAAAGTGTCAATATGCCACAAGCCATTAGCCCAGGGGTCTTGATTATAATGTGTCCTGCAACTCACAATCTGCACAATTGATATGTTACCTACTTTTCTTCCTAAATAATTTTTGATCTTGTAGAACAGTAAAATGAGCAAGCATATACACTACATGACCAAAAGTATGTGGACATCCGAACATCACACATCTCATTCCAAAATCATGGGCATTAATATGGAGTTGGTCCCCCCCTTTGCTGCAATAACAGCCTCCACTCTTCTGGGAAGGCTTTCCACTAGATGTTGGAACATTGCTGCGGGGATTTGCTTCCATTCAGCCACAAGAGCATTAGTGAGGTCGGACACTGCTGTTGGGCGATTAGGCCTGGCTCGCAGTCGGCGTTCCAATTCATCCCAAAGGTGTTCAATGGGGTTGAGGTCAGGGCTCTGTCCAGGCCAGTCAAGTTCTTCAACATCGATCTCGACAAACCATTTCTGTATGGACCTCCTTTTGTGCACAGGGGCATCGTCATGCTGAAACAGGAAAGGGCCTTCTCCCTGTTGCCACAAAGGTGGAAGCACACAATCGTCTAGAATGTCATTGTATGCTGTAGTGTGAAGATTTCCCTTCACTGGAACGAGTGAAGTTGGCCTAGCCCGAACAATGAAGAACAGCCCCAGACCATTAATCCTCCTCCACCAAACTTTACAGTTGGCACTGTGCATTTGAGCAGGTAGCATTCTCCTGGCATCCGCCAAACCCAGAGTCGTCCGTCGGACTGCCAGATGGTGAAGTGTGATTCATCACTCCAGAGAAAGCATTTCCACTGCTCCAGAGTCCAATGGCGGCAAGCTTTACACCACTCCAGCAGACGCTTGGCATTGCATATGGTGATCTTAGGCTTGTGTGCGGCTGCTCGGCCATGGAAACCCATTTCATGAAGCTCCCGACGAACAGTTGTTGTGCTGACGTTGCTTGCAGAGGCGGTTTGGAACTCGGTTGTGAGTGTTGCAACTGTAACACTGAGGTTGTGAGTGTTGCAACCGAGGACAGACGATTTTTACGTGCTATGCGCTTCAGCACTCAGCCGCCCATTCTATGAGCTTGCATGGCCTACCATTTCATGGCTGAGCTGTTGTTGGTCCTAGAGACCTAGACGTTTCCATTTCACAATAACAGCTGAGGTTCTGAATATTGTCTGGGTTCTGAATATTTAAGGATCTCGTCAACTTGCAGTTGACCCGGGCAGCTCCAGCAGGGCAGAAATTTGACAAACTGACTTGTTGGAAAGGTGGCATCCTATGAATGTGCCACATTGAAAGTCACTGAGCTCTTCAGTACGGCCCATTCTACTGCCAATGTTTGTCTATGGAGATTGCATGGCTGTGAGTTTGATTAATATACAGTGCATTCAGAAAGTATTCAGACCCCTTCACTTTTTTCACATTTTGTTATGTTGCAGCCTTATGCTGAAATCGTTTAAATTTATTTTTTCCCTCCTCAATCTACACTCAATACCCCATAATGACAAAGAGAAAACAGGATTTTAGAAAGTTTTGCAAATTTATTGAAAAGAAAAAACTGAAATATCACATTGACATAAGTATTCATACCCTTTGCCATGACACTTGAAATCTAGCTCAGGTGCCTCCCATTTCTCTTGATCATCTTTGAGATGTTTCTACACCTTGATTGGAGTCCACCTGTGGTAAATTCAATTGATTGGACATGATTTGGAAAGGTACACACCTGTGTATATAAGGTCTCACAGCTGACGATGCACATCAGAGCAAAAACCAAGCCATGAGGTTGAAGGAACTGCCTGCAGAGCTCAGAGACAGGATTTTGTTGAGGCACAGATCTGGGGAAGCCTACAAAAAAAATTCTGCTGCATTGAAGGTTCCCAAGAGCACAGTAGCCTCCATAATTCTTAAATGGAAGAAGTTTGGAACAACCAGGACTTCCTAGAGCTGGCCGCCTGGCCAAACTGAGCAATCGGGGGAGAAGGGCCTTGGTAAGAGAGGTGACCAAGAACCCGATGGTCACTCTGGCTGAGCTACAGAGATCCTGTGTGGAGATGGGAGAAACTTCCAGAAGGACAACCATCACTGCAACACTCCACAGATCTGGGCTTTATGGCAGAGTGGCCAGATGGAAGCCTCTCCTCAGTGAAAGACACATGAAAGCCCACAGAATCTTGTTTCTCACAGTCTGAGAGTCCTTTAGGTGCTTTTTTGCATGGGCTTTCATGTTTATTTTCATGTTATAGCAAAATTATCATTAGCCATGTGGGAAAAAATGAATTTAAACGATTTCAGCATAAGGCTGCAACATAACAAAATTTGAAAAAAGTGAAGGGGTCTGAATACTTTCTGAATGCACTGTATATATAGTCACGTGAAAAAGCAAGTACACCCCATGTAAAGTTTTGACTTTTTCAACATATTTCAACATACAGCTATTTGATCTTCATTTCAACAATATTGATAGATAAAGGTGATATAATATAATAAATATCATGAAACATTTACATTTTGTAGTCCATTGTATAATTTAAATAAACATAAATGCAAATTTCGCATGTGGAAAAAGCAAGTACACCCCTACATTTATCAGTTACATATACATATATACATACATACAGTATAACCTTAATTTAATGGACTAAGAAGTTAATGCCAAAAGTCTCTTAAAGTGAATGTGAATGGTAAAAGTGCCCTACCATGCATAAGACATGATTAAACAGTTATACAGTACATGCACATAATAAATCCACTCAGAGGAAATAGCCATGAATGTCTTTTCTTTCATTGGTCCGCGATTGCTCGCACCCAGATTAACGATCGGTCGTAACAAAATTATCATTAGCCTGGTGGGTACCAACGGTTGCTCGGCCGTCTAAATTTCCATCCAGGAACAAAATAAAGTGGTACCCCGCTGGAGGGTATGGTACGTTCCCCGATTGAAACCGTCATGTGGGACAGGTAAGCGGAGTTAGACAATGGACCCTGCTATCACACGATGGACCAATTGGCGTTCGTAGTTGCTGGTTTGTAACCTGCCAAAGTACGAAGTTATTCGTGTGCAGCAGCCTCAGGTCCGGTGAGTTCAGGAGGGAACGGTGGCTAACCCCCTCGTAGTAGACCCCGAATCCAGGGCCGTAACAAAAAAAAAAAAAAAATAAAAAAAAAAAAAAAATATATATATATATATATATATATATATACACACACACATATATACAGTGAAACCTTGACTTACGAGTTTAATTCGTTCTGTGACCGAGCTCGTAACTCAATTTGCTCGTTTCTCAAATTAAATTTCCCCATTAAAATGCATTGAAATGCTATTAATCCGTTCCAGCCCGTCAAAAACCACACCAATTTTTTTTTAAATATACAGTATATATAAAAATATCTCGCGCTTTATATTTCACCTGTATGCAGCATACAAATTGATGGCCTGGACTGGAGGTACGCACACTTGACTCTAAACTGTCCAGCCTGGGTTTGAATCCCGACCCAGCTATAACCTGTCATGGGTGAATCACAGGCAGGGTGATTCATCAATGTGTGTACCGCTAAACTGGGCGCCCCGTTTGCGTCCCATTAGTTGTTGGATGTGAAGGATCTCACCGTGTTTTCCACAAAGAGAAGGCGAGCTATCGCCGGCACTCTGAACAAGTTGTGGCCTGGCATGCTCTTCTCCTCTGCCGTTATATACGTCCTCCTCGGCATCCTGCGAGCTGCTTCTCCGTCAACCACACAAACAACAACTTCTCCATCTCTTCATGGATAGAGGTCCGGAGCTTTGATTTTGAAATAATCGTAACGCCCTTGGCTGGCGTTATAGCCTTTATCGACTCCTTCTGCTTCAAAATCGTACATATCGTAGAAGTACTACGATCGTACTGCCTCACCAAGTCGACAACACGCACACCTCGCTCATGTTTTTCGACGATTGCGTGTTTTATATCCAAGCACATCATCCTCTTCTTCTTCTCAGTACTGCCCTTGGCACTCAATTTCTTAGGACCCATGGTTAAAACTAAGAAATTTTCCAAAATAACCAAAATGCGAAAACAAAGCAGCAGCGATATACGGCAGAGATGCTTGCACGGCAAGATAACCACGTGACCGGAACCCACCTGGTGGCGGGTGGCGTAAGCTCCAAAATAACCAAAATGCGAAAACAAAGCAGCAGCGATATACGGCAGAGATGCTTGCACGGCAAGATAACCACGTGACCGGAACCCACTTGGTGGCGGGTGGCGTAAGCTCGTAACTCAGATCTCGGCTCGCATCTCAAAGCAATAAACCGCCCGAGCGACGGCTCGTATCTCGGAAAACTCGTAAGTTGGTGCACTCGTAAGTCAAGGTTTCACTGTATATATATATATATATATATGTATATAAAGGAGTGTCTGTCTGTCTGGATGTCCGCTTATAACTCAAGAACTACACATCGGAGAAAAGTTTTAGACACAGATTCGGAATCAGCATAAAATTCCGGTGGTTATAGGGTACTTTTTATTTTAATATCAATGGTTTAAAAAACCACGCCAGCTGCAATTTCATGGTGTAGTTTGTGGCGGCGCTATTGCCCCTTTCCAATCCCATCACGCATTGCGGTTCCGATTCACGATAAGGTCTATGCGCTATCACCGACACTTTTCCACCTTTTCCATACCTTTTAATCAGATTTACCTTATTGTCCATCGTAACCACATTACGCTTGGAAACACTAGCATTATCCTTCTTCGGACCCATGGCTAACACAGACACAGTAAAGGAATACTGTACGTCGCCTCTGTTTTGAATGAGAATCAGCGGTTGCGCGTATGTACAGTATACTGTACGTACATATTTATATATTTTAAATGTGCTTTTTATTGTATTTTAAATTGTTTTTTAGCTTCTTTTATTGTTAATTTATGTACTATTTTATTTATTTTAAATATATTTTTAAGGAAAACAAATGTTTTCACGTCCGGAGGAGTGACGTAATGTCGCACATAATGACGTTCGCTGCCCGGTCATGAAAGAAATTATGATTCTCTTGACAAAGTGACATGAAGATCAGGCAGTAAACCTCCCAACTGAGTTTCTCAACAGTCGTCAGCCTCAATTCTAAAATCCTTAATTTTCATCCTATTGACTTGAACTTTGAATAGGATTTACATATCGGCTTACTGAATTAAACCACCAACTACTTTGAGATCGGCGTAGGCCAAAAGGTCAGCGTAGGCCAAAGGTCAACCACTTTTTTTTTTAGTTTCTAAAATCCTCAATTTTCATCCGATTCACTTGAAATTTGAATGGGATTTACATATCAGCAAACTGAATTCAACCAACAACTATTTTTGAGATCACCATAGGCCAAAAGAGCAACATAGGCCAAAAGTCAACAACAATTTCAAATTTCTAAAATCCTCAACTTTCATCTGATTGACTTGTAATGTGAAGAGGATTTGCATATCAGGTCACTGAAATTGAACCACCAATTCTTTTTGAGGTCAGCATAGGCCAAAAAGTAAACATAGGCCAAAGGTCAACAACTTAAGGTGAAGTTTTTAAAATCCTACATTTTCATCCAATTGACTTGAAATTTGGATAGGATTTGCATATCGGGTCACCTAATTCAACCACCAATTATTTTTGAGGTCTAAAGGTGAAAATATCAATATGGGTGAAATTTCTAAAATCGTCAATTTTCATCTAATTGACTTGGAATTTGAAGAGGATTTGCATATCAGATCACTGAATTAAACCACCAATTATTTTTGAGGTTAACATAGGCCAAAAGGTCAACAACTTATTTCAGGAATATTTCAAGACATTTCTTGCGCAGGGGCAATCAATGAAGGTTGTAGGCCTGAACTTCACAGAACAAGTGTTTGCCCATGGCCAGCTGTACATGGGCTGCTCGAGGGTTGGAAAACCAAGCAATCTTTATGTCTTGGCACCAAGTAAGAAAACCAGAAATGTTGTATACCCAGAGGTTGTGAGCAATTGAAAATTGAAAAAACGTCATGTAGGAAATGTACTGTGATATTGCTCTAAAATATACATGTTCTTTTCATCATATATTTGTATTATTCTTATTCAACCCGGGCGAAGCCGGGTACCTCAGCTAGTATAATATATATATCTATATATCTATATATATATATATATATATATATATATATATATATATCTATATATCTATATATATATATATATATATATATCTATATATATATTTATATATATATATATATATATATACAGTGGTACCTCGGCTTACGAGTTTAATCCGTTCCGTGACGGAGCTCGTAAGCCAAATCGCTCGTAAGTCAAAGCAAATTTTCCCATTCAAATGCATTGAAATGCTATTAATCCGTTCCAGCCTCAAAAAAAAAACACCAATTTTTTTTGTTAGGTGCTTTTAAATAACAAAAATGTACTTTATAAATAACAAATAATGTATAAACAAGCACGACCTCGTATATACTGTACATAATACAAGAGAATGTAAAGAAATAAACTGGTTTTATTAAGTAGAGGAGAAGAGCATGCCAGGTGAGGTGTGCGTGTTGTCGACTTGGCGAGGCAGTACGATCGTACTCCTTCTACGATATGTACGATTTTGAAGCAGAAGGAGTCCATAAAGGCTATAACGCCAGCCAAGGGCGTTACGATTATTTCAAAGCTCCGGACCTCTATCCATGAAGATATGGAGAAGTTGTTGTTTGTGTGGTTGAAGGAGAAGCAGCTCGCAGGAGATACCGTGACCGAGAGCATCATGTGTTTGAAAAGATTGAAACTCGGATATCGAGCACGGACCACGAGGTGTTTTTTCTTTTTTCTTAATCTCGGTTTCAGTGAACTTTTGCTCTGTGCTCACGTGTACTGTACCTGTACCTGTAATGGTACGTCAGAGGATGGCACCTGTTGTCATCATATTAAGTGCAAGATGTTCTGCATCGTAAGTTGGTACACCGTGGTCTTTCGGCGGTGTTTAAGCCGGCCGTCTTGGCTTCTGTCACCATTGGCATTGAGTCTTTCGATGTAGGTAGGTCGTTGTGTGCCGGTGCCTTGGCCGAATTCCTTCATTGCTGCATTGTTAGCTCACCTGGTTTTTTATACCACATCTTTGGTTATCGGACCAGCGAATGACGTCATCTCCTCCAAAGTATGGCTTATTCTCACTTGTCTTGGACGATCTTCTACTTCTAGCCTTCCACCGTGCATTTGGTGTCCACTGTACTTACTGTACAGTGCCTGGTAAAATTGATGTAATGGGTTTTTGACCGTCAACGCCATGAACCGTCATGAACCGTCATGAACCGTCAACCGCCATGAACCGCCATGAACCGCCAACGCCATGAACCGCTAACACTCAAAAGCCCATTTATCGCGCCTTATAAAGCAAAACGCAAACCGAAAGCCATGCCTCTCAAGCGAGGCGTGCTTCCGTGGTCACGTGATCCACAGGTGTAGCTCATTATACCCGCACGCGCGACACGCTTTGGCGGTCACGTGACCAGCCACTCTGGAGGCGGGGATCCCCGCCGATGACGTCACCGGCTGGAGCAAGGAGATTCCTCGCTCATGTATTTCGACGATTGCGTGTTTTATATCCAAGCAGAGATGCTTTCACGGCAAGATAACCACGTGACCGGAACCGGAAGCCACAACCGGAAAATTCAAAAAAATAAATTTTTTGAGCTCGTACATCGGATCTCGGCTCGTATCCCAAAGCAACAAACCGCCCGAGCGACGGCTCGTATCCCGAAAAACTCGTACGTTGGGGCACTCGTAAGCCGAGGTACCACTGTATATCTATCTATATATATATATATATATATATATATATATATATATGTATATATATATATATATATATATATATATATATATACAGACTTGGCATTTAATATGGAATATTTTTTTTGTGGGGGTGAACTTACTTTTCAAGATGTCTTAGAACCAAAAGTTCATTGGAATTATGTTGAAATTATTCTAGATTTTGTTAATGTGACCCTTAAAAGAAACAAAAACCACATTTGACATTTCGAAACAAATAAATTGATCCTTGAAAGTGATGTAAACTGATATCGAACTCAATTCATGGACAGGACTGTGTTAAACTTCTGTACGTTTTCTAGAAGTATCCCTTTATTTTGCACATTAGCCAAATTTTTTTTTAACAAAAACAAAAGTTAAATTACGACTGGGATTACGGACAGTAAAATTACAGTTCAGTACTTCGTGTAACCCCCACGAGCATTCAGCAGAGCACGTACACGTTGAGGCATGCTGTTCACGAGATTTGCCAAGGTTTGGACAGGAATTGCTTGCCATGCAGTGACAATAGCCTGCTGCAATTCATGCACAGAAGTCGGCTGCTGGTCCAAGTGGTCGATTTGACGCGTTAATTCTGCCCACAAGTTCTCTATTGGATTCATATCCGGGGACATGGCAGGCCACTCCATATGCTCTACACCACGGTCAGCAAGAAAGTGTTGGATCATGCGAGCACGATGAGGCCGTGCATTGTCATCTTGGAAGACAAAGTTTCCTCGAAAGGCTGCACAAGCAAATGGAAGCAATGTTTCTTCCAGAATGGCCCTGTGCTTGAACTGGTTCAGGTTTCCATTCAGAACAACCAGGTCAGTTTTGCCCCCTGCATGAAAAGCAGCCCAAACGGTCACCCCACCACCTCCAGCTTGGACTCTTGGCACTATACAATCTTTGTTGTAGGCTTCATGCACTTGTCTGCACACTCAGACGCGACCATCTTGACGATAGACCAGAAATCTAGACTCGTCACTGAAGATCACGTGATTCCAGTGTCCTGGCTGCCATTGACGGTGCTCTCTGGTCCACTGCAATCGGCGCTGGTGGTGTTGTCTGGTCAGGCGTGGCTTTCTCAGGGGATGCCTGGCACGATAGCCTGCTTGAACCAGTCGTTGGTTGACTCGCCTTCTGGATACAGGCACATTTGTCAGTTGCTGCCACTCAGCCCTAAGCCGATTAGCTGACTTGGTACGGCCATTGCGGACTAACCGGTGCAGCTGGCGATCATCCCTCCTTGTGGTTCTGCGGGGACGTCCTGGCCTCGGTATTGGAGTAGGGACACCCCTCTGAGCATTTCGTTTCAGGATCTTTGACACCTGACCTTGAGTGATGCCATACTGCCGAGAAATAGCACACTGTTTCATGCCGTAATTTCGTAAAGCCACCACTCCATGACAAACAGCATTGTCGAGTTGACGGACCATCTCCAGAGGAAGCGGCAATAACTTTTGGAGACGTGCAGCAGTTGTTTTCCACTAATACAGAACGCAACAACACTTGTATACCCGAATGTGAAGCCAATCATCAAATGCATCTGTCCGTACATTTTGCCACGCCACCTGTGATATAATCCTGTTGTTGACTTCTTGCTGCGACAGACAATCAGTGACATGGGTCTTTTAACAAATAAATTACCAAAGTGTAAAAGAAACTCACTAGATTGATATACTGAGTTAAGAAAGTAAACCCAAGTCAAGAAAAAAAAATAATTCCATATTAAATGGCAAGTCTGTATATATAGACATTTGTACAGGAAAATAACAAGATGAGAGGCAAGGCGGTAAGGATATTGGCAGTGCCCATCAAACCTCACAGAACTTGCAATTTGCAGAGTCGTCCAACACGTACATTAGCCTGAATAAGCACAATATGGCATAAAAATATCATGACCATTTAAAATAAAATAATGTAGTACAAGCCTAGTAATGTTTATCTATTAGATTTTAATGAGAGCATTTTAAATGCTAAGCACATATCACACGCGTCCCCTTCCTCTTACAAATGCAACTCCTTCACCTTTAATAAATCATCCAGCAGACACAAGAGGATCTTGCACCTGCTTGATAAATCTGTTTGGGCAAAAATGCTGTCACACGTTTTCTAATGATTTTGCAAATATCTCACCATCCATACTGCCACCCCCTATCAACCCATCCACGACCTTGTATGGATAACCCAGTGCACAACAGAGGACAACAAGGAACATTACAGCCCGAGGACTTGCCAGGGTCATTGGCCTCAGTGCCTGCCTAGATGTTGTAAGCACTGGAAATTAAAGCTTTCCGCTTCACTTGATATAATTGAGGCCCATCAAAGACAACATTGATGGTTGGCTCATAAGGCTATGCCAAATGGCAAAACGCTTCTGCATGCCTATGGCTGGCTTTGTACCCATATTCCAGTATGAACTGATTGTTTTGGCAGCCTGCGTGGTAGACAGCATCAAGGGAAACACTTACAGAGGGGGGAAAAACTAAACAATCTGCAGCATATAATATCTATTGAACTATCATGAGCACCTGAATGAGTGAGGATGTCAGAAGAGGCTGGGATAAGTATTCAGGAAAATAAAGTTTTCAGATGGAAATCTGGAAAAAAAATCTGGAAAAATCTGGAAAATCCAGGAAAATAAAGTCCAGGAAAATAAAAACAGAGAAAATGAAAAACAGGGTACCAGTGACCGATGTGAGTGATACCAGGCCCAAAACCTTTTCATTATTCCAAATGAAAATATGTGATATAATGGTACACCGATAGGAAAGGCACATATTTCATACTGCATGATAGGCCAGCGGGGTTTAGTATGAATACGCAAAAGCAATAGCAAATTTAAAATGTGAAAGCCAATTGTTTCTCTGCAGCAGAGGCAACTTGTACATGATGTCAAGTAAGAAAAGAAAACCAAAACCATTGTCTGGACATGATGTTTGATGTGAAGGAAGATATGATCACTGTGATCATAAAATAAGAACAATTGTTTCTCATAATTTCTCAGATATCAGAAGTTGTTTCTCAAAGGTGATAAGCTGCTATGACAAGTAAAATATAATAAAGCACTAAATAAGATTGACTAAAGAAAGGAAATTATGTAAGGCCTGTTTTTATGTATTCTGCAAGTCAGTTTTATTGTGAATAACCAAAGTGTTGAAATCGTATTGCTTGGAATGTAAAAGTTATATATGCCAATATAAATGCAAGTTGCGCGATTATGTTGGAACGAGGTAAACGTCGGAACCATGCACAGCACGTATAATGCTGAATCACACCTCATTTCAGAGCTCACTGTTCCGGACAGTGCATGCGAAGGTCTACAAATAACAATATTCATTCACTTTCGAGAAATGTGCATTTTTGTGCAGAGGTTGAGCACACGGGTGGTGTATAGGCTCAGAGTCGCTGGTCTGCACACATACCGGAAATAAAAGACAATATAACCACAAACTATTCAGTCAATTTCGTCCAACGCATAATTACATTTTCATCCATTTACTTCACCGAGAAAAGCTATGGAGTTATTCTCACAATGGTGGTTATCTTTTGCCTACAGGCCGGTGGCAGCATTGCTGGACCCCCATCCCAATAAACCCTTTTTAGTGGCCTCATAACTGATATTAAGGCTAACATTCGGTACCTTAAGACATTATTCAGAAGATTCAGAAGTGTGTACACTCAAAATTTGAGGATCAAGGTGCTACATTTCGGCCATGAAAGAATAACTGACAAACGCACAACCAAACACCAAGGTGCACAAATTATTATGTGTCATGAGAGGCAATATAGTTGACTGTAGAGCCGAGCTAAGAATGTAATTCATAATGTAGGGAAGGGGGGCGTAGGGAAGAATGGAGGGGAAAGTGGAGCCACAAGTCTTTCTGATTATGCCAGCCTGCCCACTTGATGTCGCCACGGTGGTGGATATGTACCCCATCATTGGTGGTACAGAACTTGAGTGAAGTGCCCTGTGGGCAAGGCCGTGGGGGAGGTGATGTAAACACGGATGCTGGTGGGGGGTTTTGACTGGAGCAGCGAAGCAGTCAGGAGGATCTTCGTTTCATGGAGGAGAGTTGTGACTTCAGCTGAGGACACTTCACCCTGTGAACTGTGTGGAGCAACGCCGCAATCCCAGACCCAAAGATCTCTGGATTGAGCTCGCTGTGGTGAGCCTTTCCATCTAGAGACCTGCTCACCATGTATCCTTTGCTCTTTGCCTGATTTTGCCCATTATTTGGTGTGAATGGGATGTGGGTGTGGCGTGTGGCGCCTTATCTTTCTGATACCAGTATTGTGTATTTATATATTTATGAGTTCATTAGTCTATCTTTCTGATACCAGTATTGTGTATTTATATATTTATGAGTTCATTAGTCTATCTTTCTGATACCAGTATAAAGTGTATTTATATATTTATGAGTTCATCGGTCTATCTTTCTGATACCAGTATTAAGTGTATTTATATATTTATGGGTTCATCGGTCTATCTTTCTGACACCAGTATTAAGTGTATTTATATATTTATGAGTTTATCGGTCTATCTTTCTGATACCAGTATAAAGTGTATTTATATATTTATGAGTTCATCGGTCTATCTTTCTGATACCAGTATTAAGTGTATTTATATATTTATGAGTTCATCGGTCTATCTTTCTGATACCAGTATAAAGTGTATTTATATATTTATGAGTTCATCGGTCTATCTTTCTGATACCAGCATTAAGTGTATTTATATATTTATGAGTTCATTAGTCTATCTTTCTGATACCAGTATTGTGTATTTCTATATTTATGTGTTCATTAGTCTATCTTTCTGATACCAGTATTAAGTGTATTTATATATTGATGAGTTCATTAGTCTATCTTTCTGATACCAGTATTGTGTATTTATATATTTATGTGTTCATTAGTCTATCTTTCTGATACCAGTATTAAGTGTATTTATATATTTATGAGTTCATCGGTCTATCTTTCTGATACCAGTATTAAGTGTATTTATATATTTATGAGTTCATTAGTCTATCTTTCTGATACCAGTATTAAGTGTATTTATATATTTATGAGTTCATTACTCAATCTTTCTGATACCAGTATTAAGTGTATTTATATATTTATGAGTTCATCGGTCGATCTTTCTGATACCAGTATTAAGTGTATTTATATATTTATGAGTTCATCGGTCTATCTTTCTGATACCAGCATTAAGTGTATTTATATATTTATGAGTTCATTCGTCTATCTTTCTGATACCAGTATTGTGTATTTATATATTTATGTGTTCATTAGTCTATCTTTCTGATACCAGTATTAAGTGTATTTATATATTTATGAGTTCATTAGTCTTATCTTTCTGATACCAGTATTGTGTATTTATATATTTATGAGTTCATTAGTCTATCTTTCTGATACCAGTATTAAGTGTATTTATATATTTATGAGTTCATTAGTCTTATCTTTCTGATACCAGTATTGTGTATTTATATATTTATGTGTTCATTAGTCTATCTTTCTGATACCAGTATTAAGTGTATTTATATATTTATGAGTTCATTAGTCTTATCTTTCTGATACCAGTATTGTGTATTTATATATTTATGAGTTCATTAGTCTATCTTTCTGATACCAGTATTGTGTATTTATATATTTATGAGTTCATTAGTCTGTCTTTCTGATACCAGTATTGTGTATTTATATATTTATGAGTTCATTAGTCTTGTCTTTCTGATACCAGTATTGTGTATTTATATATTTATGAGTTCATTAGTCTTATCTTTCTGATACCAGTATTAAGTGTATTTATATATTTATGAGTTCATTAGTCTTATCTTTCTGATACCAGTATTGTGTATTTATATATTTATGTGTTCATTAGTCCATCTTTCTGATACCAGTATTAAGTGTATTTATATATTTATGAGTTCATTTGTCTATCTTTCTGACACCAGTATTAAGTGTATTTATATATTTATGTGTTCATTAGTCTATCTTTCTGATACCAGTATTAAGTGTATTTATATATTTATGAGTTCATTAGTCTGTCTTTCTGATACCAGTATTGTGTATTTATATATTTATGTGTTCATTAGTCCATCTTTCTGATACCAGTATTAAGTGTATTTATATATTTATGAGTTCATTACTCAATCTTTCTGACACCAGTATTAAGTGTATTTATATATTTATGTGTTCATTCGTCTATCTTTCTGATACCAGTATTAAGTGTATTCATATATTTATGTGTTCATTCGTCTATCTTTCTGATACCAGTATTAAGTGTATTTATATATTTATGAGTTCATTCATCTATCTTTCTGATACCAGTATTAAGTGTATTTATATATTTATGAGTTCATTAGTCTATCTTTCTGATACCAGTATTGTGTATTTATATATTTATGTGTTCATTAGTCTATCTTTCTGATACCAGTATTAAGTGTATTTATATATTTATGAGTTCATCGGTCTATCTTTCTGATACCAGTATTAAGTGTATTTATATATTTATGTGTTCATTAGTCTATCTTTCTGATACCAGTATTAAGTGTATTCATATATTTATGTGTTCATTAGTCTATCTTTCTGATACCAGTATTGTGTATTTATATATTTATGAGTTCATTGGTCTATCTTTCTGATACCAGTATTAAGTGTATTTATATATTTATGAGTTCATTAGTCTATCTTTCTGATACCAGTATTGTGCATTTATATATTTATGAGTTCATTAGTCTATCTTTCTGATACCAGTATTAAGTGTATTTATATATTTATGAGTTCATCGGTCTATCTTTCTGATACCAGTATTAAGTGTATTTATATATTTATGAGTTCATCAGTCTATCTTTCTGATACCAGTATTAAGTGTATTTATATATTCATGAGTTCATTACTCAATCTTTCTGATACCAGTATTAAGTGTATTTCTATATTTATGAGTTCATCGGTCTATCTTTCTGATACCAGCATTAAGTGTATTTATATATTTATGTGTTCATTAGTCTATCTTTCTGATACCAGCATTAAGTGTATTTATATATTTATGTGTTCATCGGTCTATCTTTCTGATACCAGTATTAAGTGTATTTATATATTTTTGAGTTCATCGGTCTATCTTTCTGAAACCAGCATTAAGTGTATTTATATATTGATGAGTTCATTAGTCTATCTTTCTGACACCAGTAATCCAGTATTGTGTATTTATATATTTATGAGTTCATTAGTCTATCTTTCTGATACCAGTATTAAGTGTATTTATATATTTATGAGTTCATCGGTCTATCTTTCTGATACCAGTATTAAGTGTATTTATATATTTATGAGTTCATCGGTCTATCTTTCTGATACCAGTATTGAGTGTATTTATATATTTATGAGTTCATTACTCAATCTTTCTGATACCAGTATTAAGTGTATTTATATATTTATGAGTTCATCGGTCTATCTTTCTGATACCAGTATTGAGTGTATTTATATATTTATGAGTTCATTACTCAATCTTTCTGATACCAGTATTAAGTGTATTTATATATTTATGAGTTCATCGGTCTATCTTTCTGATACCAGTATTAAGTGTATTTATATATTTATGAGTTCATCAGTCTATCTTTCTGATACCAGCATTAAGTGTATTTATATATTTATGTGTTCATTAGTCTATCTTTCTGATACCAGCATTAAGTGTATTTATATATTTATGTGTTCATTAGTCTATCTTTCTGATACCAGCATTAAGTGTATTTATATATTTATGTGTTCATTAGTCTATCTTTCTGATACCAGCATTAAGTGTATTTATATATCGGTCTATCTTTCTGATACCAGCATTGAGTGTATTTATATATTTATGAGTTCATTAGTCTATCTTTCTGATACCAGCATTGTGTATTTATATATTTATGTGTTCATTAGTCTATCTTTCTGATACCAGTAT
Organism: Myxine glutinosa; assembly: GCF_964187855.1. NCBI lineage: Eukaryota > Metazoa > Chordata > Myxini > Myxiniformes > Myxinidae > Myxine > Myxine glutinosa. The sequence continues at coordinate 139,163,455 of NC_136261.1, forward strand.
TAAGTGTATTTATATATTTATGTGTTCATTAGTCTATCTTTCTGATACCAGTATTAAGTGTATTTATATATTTATGAGTTCATTAGTCTATCTTTCTGATCCCAGTATTGTGTATTTATATATTTATGAGTTCATTAGTCTATCTTTCTGATACCAGTATTAAGTGTATTTATATATTTATGAGTTCATCGGTCTATCTTTCTGATACCAGTATTAAGTGTATTTATATATTTATGAGTTCATCGGTCTATCTTTCTGATACCAGTATGAAGTGTATTTATATATTTATGAGTTCATTAGTCTATCTTTCTGATACCAGTATTAAGAGTATTTATATATTGATGAGTTCATTAGTCTATCTTTCTGATATCAGTATTGTGTATTTATATATTGATGAGTTCATTCGTCTATCTTTCTGATACCAGTATTAAGTGTATTTATATATTTATGAGTTCATTAGTCTATCTTTCTGACACCAGTATTAAGTGTATTTATATATTTATGAGTTCATTAGTCTATCTTTCTGACACCAGTATTAAGTGTATTTATATATTTATGTGTTCATTAGTCTTGTCTTTCTGATACCAGTATTAAGTGTATTTATATATTTATGCGTTCATTGGTCTATCTTTCATCAGGGCTTCTCCATTTGAAGTCAATGGCACAGCGGGTTGCTAAGCAACCACAGACACCATCTGAGACACTTAATTTAGGTAGGGTCGTGCATCCAAATCCTGCTTTACCTTTCTGGCATTAATCACCCCATATAAGGACTGTGTTTTTCAATGCTCCACTATTGTTAATCAAAACAGCCGAGCGATACGGTAAGTGGAACGTTGGCTATAGCTAACCACACCTAAATGGTGGGGTTGAACTCCATGTCACTAATTACACACTGTTCTAACCAATGGAAAAGGACAATCGGGCAGTTGGGAAAATGTTTATATAGATTTTGTTAGCCTATCAAAAGAGGCACGTACAGTGCCCTCCATAGGTATTGGAAGTGAAGTCAAATTTGTTATTATTGATGTATACTCAAGAAATTTGGATTTGAGATCAAAAGATGAATATGAGCCAAGAGTACAGAAGGTCAGATTTTATTTCTTGGTATTTCTATGTATATATGTTTTGCCATTGTAGAACAAGAGCACTCTTTTATGTTCAATCCCCCCATTTTAGGTGAGCATAAGTATTAGAGCAGATTCACTGAAAGTAAATTAAAGTAGAATAATAATTAGTACGTAGTGTGTTCAAAAAGTATCCGACCTTTATTTTTCGTGCGTAAAAAAAAAGAAGCTAGGGAGGCGTTGATTGGTGCACGTATGTAGGCAATCCTAATGCGCACGCGTGAATTTTTTCCCACCTGCAGAAGCTGTCATTCGACGGCAGACCGCCGATGAGTGAGGACATGTAAGTGAGCGCCATCGGATTTTCGTTTTTGACAAAATGACGGAAAAACTTGAACAACGCTACTGCATCAAATTTTGTGTAAAGCTTGGCGGTTGGATGCTTCCATTGTGATGACTGCAACTTGGTTTCTGGGTCGTACCCATAAACCCAGGACTCATCGCCAGTGATCACTGTGTTGAGGAAGCTGGGATCGCTGTTCACAGTCTCCAGCATGTCCTGTGCGATCTCCAAACGGAGTTGCTTCTGCTCAATCGTTAGCAGCTTTGGTACGAACTTCGCTGAGATTCTCCTGAAGCCCAAATCCTCCTTCATAATGGAATGAACGGTGTTGAATCTTGCGGATCGTTTCCACTTGGGAATCGCCAAGCTTTACACAAAATTTGATGCAGTAGCGTTGTTCAAGTTTTTCCGTCATTTTGTCAAAAACGAAAATCCGACGGCGCTCACTTACATGTCCTCACTCATCGGCGGTCTGCCGTCGAATGACAGCTTCTGCAGGTGGGAAAAAATTCACGCATGCGCATTAGGATCGCCTACATACGTGCACCAATCAACGCCTCCCTAGCTTCTTCTTTTTTACGCACGAAAAATAAAGGTCGGATACTTTTTGAACACAGTAGTATTTGTTGCAAATGCCTTGCATGCAAAAACTGCATCAATACCGACCCAAATGACATCACCAACTCTTGGTATCTTCCTTTGAGATGCTTTTCCAAGCCTTTCCTGCAGCCATTTTCAGTTGTTGTTTTTTTTTTGGGGGGGGGGGGGGTGAGGAGGGGGTTTCTGACTTTATTCTCCTCTTCAGAAGTGAAATGCATACTCGGTTGGATTTAAATGAGAAGATTGACTGCCAATCTAAAACGTTCCACTTTTTTCCTCTGATGAACTCCTTGGTTGTGTTGGCAGTATGTTTTGGGTCACTGTCTTGCATGGTGAAGCACTTCCCAATGAGTTTGGAGGAATTTTCTTGTACATAGGCAAGCAAAATGATTCTGTACACTTCCAAATTCATTCTGCTGCCATCATTAGTTACATCTATCTGTACTAATAAAAGGCAGTGTCCGTCCGTCCATCCATCTGTCTCCATAACTCCAAAACCATGAAATATAGCAGCCCCAAACTTTGCATGCATACACCTGGACCTCCAATAGATTGTAATGAAGAAAACTGGGTGTTTGGTTGTGTTATAACACCCTTTTTAAAGATGATTAACTATGTGCTCAGAAGAAAAAAAAACCGAAAAAGCCTTACCAACATGGCGGCTCGCCATCTTGGTCAACCCACTGCACCTCGGTGGGTTATTAAGCCACCATTTTGTTTCGGCCTACTCAAACGTGCCTTGCCTTGGAAACACGATCAATTATCATTACATAATTGAAGCATATGAAAATCTGGATTCGGATATAAGGATTGGATGCTGTAGACTAAATAAATGTCCAAATCTGGAGTGAAATCGGACAAAATTTACCATATCACAATTTTATAACTAAGTGTATAAATTCATTTATTCAAGCAAGGCTGTGATTCTCCTTCTGGAGTTAGTTTTTTTTATATTTTTTACTTAACTTAATAATAATTTTTTACTTAATTCACCGTCCATGGGATAGGGTGTCACTCCACTGTACCTGCGATCTGTTTTTAATATTCCTCGGCCATTTCAACCAGAAACAATCAGCTTGCTATCGCTTGCCAAGCCAGCAGTTCCTTATCACCCATTTTGTTGGAGTGCTTAAGCTGCTTCGCGAGGGCTCTTAATTAATTAGTCACAAGGCCGGGGAAGTTTGGCTGTGTTATAACACCCTTTTTGAATATGATTAACCACCACTTGGTGAATGCTATTTCGGCTGATTTTGCAAGCCATGGCATTACAATAGACAGAGCTCCCTTTTTGTTTTTGCGTACCCATTTTTTATTGACGAACATTTTTGTGCGATATACTTCAATTGTATTAATAGATAGTTATATTAATATACCTACAAAAATACACTTATTGAAAAAACAACAAATCAAATGTGTTTGGAACTCAAATCAAACGTCCGCCATATCAAACTTTCATTGCAAATATAAAGTTGACATTTTGTCTGCTCTCAATGGTTTCCACATTTCGCTGATTTGCTGGTTGATTTTCACATTTATAGAAGCCTATTTAATGCCGTTTTTTCCTCTCTCCTCTCTCCCCCTTCCCTCCCCCTCTCCTCCCTCTTTCTCCCCCTCTCCTCCCCCTTTTCCTCCCCTCCTCTCCCCCTTCTCCTCCCCTCCTCTCCTCTCACCCTTTCCCTCCCCCTCTCCTTCCCCTTTCCCTCCCCCTCTCCTTCCCCCTTCCCTCTCTCTCTCTCCCCCCCCCCCCTCCATCCTCTCCTCCCTCCCTCCCCTCCTCCCCCCCTCTTCATATTCCTGTCAGGAAGCGACTCATTGTTACCCGGCAACGCCAGGTACTTTTTCTAATCATAAATAAATATGGGTGAGCCAGAGGGAGGTATGGTATGGGTATATATATATAAATATGGTATGGGTTCCAGAGGCCAATAGCCCAAGCCATTGTGATGCAGAGGTGTGGAGAGATATGGGGAGAGATGGGGAGAGGGATAGGAAGAGAGAAAAGAGAGAAAGGTCGAGAGGATTTAGTTGGAGAAGAATCACAAAGGGGTTTGAATGTTCTCTATAAACACAACGCATTTCCCTTTCCACTGATATAAGGGGAGAGGTAACTTAGCTTGATGACGAAGCACTATAGAGTATACAACACTAGGGCTCCCTTATTTGTTGATACAGTGCCTTCAGAAAGTATTCAGACCCGTTCACTTTTTCACATTTTGTTATGTTGCAGCCTTATGCTGAAATCGTTTAAATTCATTTTTTCCCTCATCAATCTACACTCAATATCCCATGATGACAAAGAGAAAACAGGATTTTAGAAAGTTTTTCAAATTTATTAAAAAGAAAAAACTGAAATATCACATTTACATAAGTATTCATACCCTTTGCTATGACACTTGAAATTTAGCTCAGGTGCCTCCCATTTCTCTTGATCATCTTTGAGATGTTTCTACACCTTGATTGGAGTCCACCTGTGGTAAATTCAATTGATTGGACATGATTTGGAAAGGCACACACCTGTCTATATAAGGTCTCACAGCTGACAATGAATGCATATCAGAACAAAAACCAAGCCATGAGGTCGAAGGAACTGCCTGCAGAGCTCAGAGACAGGATTGTGTCGAGGCACAGATCTGGCGAAGCCTACAAAAAAAATCTCTGCTGCATTGAAGGTTCCCAAGGCCTCTAAAGGTGGTATTGAAGGTTCCCAAGAGCACAGTGGCCTCCATAATTCTTAAATGGAAGAAGTTTGGAACAACCAGGACTCTTCCTAGGGCTGGCCGCCCGGCCAAACTGAGCAATCGGGGGAGAAGGGCCTTGGTAAGAGAGGTGACCAAAAACCCGATAGTCACTCTGGCTGAGCTCCAGAGATCCTGTGTGGAGATGGGAGAAACTTCGAAAAGGAAAACCATCACCGCAACACTCCACCGATCTGGGCTTTATGGCAGAGTGGCCAGACAGAAGCCAAACAGTTCAATCTTGGTTTCATCAGACCACAGAATCTTGTTTCTCACAGTCTGAAAGTCCTTTTGGTGCTTTTTTGCAAACTCCAAGCGGGCTTTCATGTGTCTTTCACTGAGGAGAGGCCTCCGTCTGACCACTTGGCCATAAAGCCCATATCGTTGGAGTGTTGCAGTGATGGTTGTCCTTCGGGAAGTTTCTCCCATCTCCACACAGGATCTCTGGAGCTCAGCCAGAGTGACCATCGGGTTCTTGGTCACCTCTATTACCAAGGCCCTTCTCCCCCGATTGTTCAGTTTGGCCGTGCGGCCAGCTCTAGGAAGAGTCCTGGTTGTTCCAAAATTCTTCCATTTAAGAATTATGGAGGCCACTGTGCTCTTGGGAACCTTCAATGCAGCAGAGATTTTTTTGTAGGCTTCCCCAGATCTGTGCCTCGACACAATCATATCTCTGAGCTCTGCAGGCAATTCCTTCGACCTCAAGGCTTGGTTTTTGCTTTGATATGCATTGTCAGCTGTGAGACCTTATGTAGACAGGTGTGTGCCTTTCCAAATCATGTCGAATCAATTGAATTTACCACAGGTGGACTCCAATCAAGGTGTAGAAACATCTCAAAGATGATCAAGAGAAATGGGAGGCACCTGAGCTAAATTTAAAGTGTCATAGCAAAGGGTATGAATACTTATGTAAATGTGATATTTCAGTTGTTTTCATTTTAATAAATTGGCAAAACTTTCTAAAATCCTGTTTTCTCTTTGTCATTATGGGGTATTGAGTGTAGATTGATGAGGGAAGAAATGAATTTAAACGATTTCAGCATAAGGCTGCAACATAACAAAATGTGAAAAAAGTGAAGGGGTCTGAATACTTTCTGAATGCACTGTATGTGCCCCCCCCCCCCCCCTCTAATCTCCCTGGGGTCTCCAAAAACCATAACAATATAAACACACACACACACACAGTAACACAGTAACACCCAATAACACATACTAACACAATAACATACACGGTAACACACAGTAACACACACACACCAATTTTGTTCAAAAAAAAGCATAACTAACGAAATATTAGTACAAAACACTAATGTAGATATTTAAACAAGCAGGAAAGAGCAGACTAAGATGACTAAAATGAGCAGACTAAAAGAGCAGACTAAGATGAGCAGACTAACTGATGAGATGACATTAAGATTAATGATGATGATGACATTAAGATGAGATGACATTAAGATGAGATAACATTAAGACATTAATGATGTATGACATTATTAAGACATTAATGATGATGATGACATTAATGATGATGATGACATTAAGATGAGATGACATTAAGACATTAATGATGTATGACATTATTAAGACATTAATGATGATGATGATGATGGCATTAATGATGAGATGACAGTAAGACATTAATGATGTATGACATTATTAAGACATTAATAATGATGATGATGATGACATTAAGATGAGATGACATTAAGATTAATGATGATGATGACATTAAGATGAGATGACATTAAGACATTAATGATGGATGACATTATTAAGACATTCATGATGATGATGATGACATTAATGATGATGATGACATTAAGATGAGATGACATTAAGACATTAATGATGTATGACCTTATTAAGACATTAATGATGATGATGATGGCATTAATGATGATGACATTAAGATGACATTAAGATTAATGATGATGATGACATTAAGATGAAATGACATTAAGACATTAATGATGTATGACATTATTAAGACATTAATAATGACGATGATGACATTAAGATTAATGATGATGATGACATTAAGATGAGATGACATTAAGACATTAATGATGTATGACATTATTAAGACATTAATGATGTATGACATTATTAAGACATTAATGATGATGATGATGACATTAATGATGAGATGACATTAAGATGAGATGACAAGATTAATGATGACGATGACATTAAGATGAGATGACATTAATACATTAATGATGTATGACATTATTAAGACATTGATGATGATGATGATGACATTAATGATGAGATGACATTAAGACATTAATGATGTATGACATTATTAAGACATTAATAATGATGATGATGATGACATTAAGATGAGATGACATTAAGACATTAATGATGTATGACATTATTAAGACATTAATAATGATGATGATGACATTAAGATGAGATGACATTAAGACATTAATGATGTATGACATTATTAAGACATTAATAATGATGATGATGATGACATTAAGATGAGATGACATTAAGACATTAATGATGTATGACATTATTAAGACATTAATAATGATGATGATGACATTAAGATGAGATGACATTAAGACATTAATGATGTATGCCATTATTAAGACATTAATAATGATGATGATGACAGTAATGATGACATTAAGATTAATGATGATGATGACATTTAGATGAGATGACATTAAGATTAATGATGATGATGACATTAAGATGAGATGACATTAAGATTAATGATGATGATGACATTAAGATGAGATGACATTAAGATTAATGATGTATGACATTATTAAGAAATTAATAATGATGATGATGACATTAATGATGAGATGACATTAAGATGACATTAAGATTAATGATGATGATGACATTAAGATGAGATGACATTAAGACATTTATGATGTATGACATTATTAAGACATTAATAATGATGATGATTACATTAATAATGAGATGACATTATTAAGACATTAATAATGATGATGATGACATTAAGATGAGATGACATTAAGACATTAATGATGTATGACATGATTAAGACATTAATAATGATGATGATGACATTAATGATGATGATGACATTAATGATGAGATGACATTAAGATGACATTACGATTAATGATGATGATGACATTAAGATGAGATGACATTAAGACATTAATGATGTATGACATTATTAAGACATTAATGATGATGATGATGACATTAATGATGAGAGGACATTAAGATGAGCAGACTAAAGAGCAGATTAAGATGAGCAGACTAAAGAGCAGACTAAGACTTTGCCTAAGATGACATTCTATTTGTGGTCCATGAATTTATTCAAGCCAATGTCAAGTTCTAGCATGTGGCAGCCATCTTATATATATCCAGTTATCAACTAATTTCCATCCAACCAACCATGCCATGCCAGCTCACCAGCTTGCCTCACAATGCAGGCACACTGCCCAGCAACAGAAGGCACATTTACTCACAAATCACACCTGCTCACTCACAAATTAGGCGAACAGCTTGCCAGCACTCTTTACCTATACATCATCTGGATGCCAGCAATGCATTTTGACGGCAATTCTGTGGGGCAGCCGTGAGGGAGGGTTTGGCCTGTATTTTCAGGTGTAGATTGGTCAGGACTGATATTCAATTGAAGTTGATTTGAGTAGGAATTTGAATTTGTTTGGTGTGCTGGTGATAACTCTCGTACTTCTCATGACAGACTGTAAGCATACACATATACAGTAGGCAGGTATGCTGCAAGTCCGTGAAGACCAGTGAAAACTTGGTTCAAAAATGGACCAACGGTAAGATCTTTAACATCTACCCAATAGTGCTCATAGAGGAGGCACCTGGCCGAACGTCGACCTGATGGATAACACTTTGTGATACAATGTCACGCCACCTGTGAAGCACCAATCTGACAGTTAATAGTTTTTTGGGGGGGAATGAAACCCAGACTAGACAGCTCAAAGGTATTAAGTGCCCTACCTCTGCACTATCTTGAGACAACGTTTTATATTCTTGGATGCTGGAACCAGGATGACTCATCGATGTGTTCACCATACCTGGGATGGAGGTTGAAACTGGACGAACCATCCTCCGGCTTCAGTTAGTGGACGTTAAAGTTCTCACGGTGTCCTTCACGAATAGAAGGCGAGCTGTCGCCGGCACCCTAGACAAATTCCAAATTCCTGCTTTAACTTCCTGAGTCGGATTGGCCACCCGATCTGGATTGTGGTTTAGTAACTGCTTCGGCATTACCAGCGTTCTGCATAGAGCATGGTGCATGATCATGATGACGGAACAACGTCTTAAAAAAGCAAGGCTTTAAAGTGAACTTTTTCTTTAAAGTGAAAGTGAACTTTAAAGTGAACAAGGCTTTTTCTCTTTAAAGCAAGAGAGAGAAAAAAAAAAATTTAATATAAAATAATTTAATAAATAATAATTTAATTCTATTTAATTTAATAATTTAATATAATTTAATATAAATAAAATAAAATAAATAAAAGGCAGGACACTGGTCTGCTGTCATAACTTAAAACAAATAACTATTGCTGGCATCATGTTGTCATTCGTACCTACCATACAAACTACATATTGTCCAGTTGACTGGCCAATGAGAAGCAAAATATTTGTTTTTGGCTCCACCCATATTTTACGAAGTATCTACTATAAATGGATGGAGTGTGTGTGTGTATGTCATGTTTTTTTTGTGGAGTTCTACTCAAGCTTTCCGATGCGGAATGTGATATGCCAAAATGAACGTCATGATCTCCTGAGTTGATAAGGCTAATTAACTAAAAATAATCCAGAAGAATTCCCATGTTTTTAAACGTATGCCATGTTAAGGTGTATAGCGCAGCTTAATAGGTCCTTCCGTCGCATGGCATTCTAATTACAAAAGTAACAAGAACACCAACAGACAGTCAAGAGTTCTTCTGATTATGAATACGTTTTGTTGAGAGTAATTAACCACACCAGGAAGTGACCCTCCCCCCACCCACCCCCCACCCCCCACCCCCCCCCCCCCCCACCACCACCCTCCCAACACCATCCTCTACCCGTCTCATAATCAAATATAATGCTTGTTTATGACTTGGACCATTTGCTATTATGTACAGTCACGTGAAAAAGTAAGAACACCCCATGTAAAGTTTTGGCTTTTTCAACATATTTCAACATACAGCTATTTGATCTTCATTTCAACAATATTGATAGATAAAGGTGCTATAATATAACAAATATCATGAAACATTTACATTTTGTAATCCATTGTTTAGAACCACCATCACCTTTCGAGGCCATTTTTCCCCGCAGAGCAGGGATTGGCCTTTTTTGGGCACTGTGGTCCCCTTTTTGAAGCAATGTTTTATTGCCGGATGCCCTTCCTGCCGCCAACCTTGTTAGTCGCCCCTTGTGACACACAGGGAATTACCAGTGAACTGGTACTCGATTTGCCGACCTTGGAAGGATGACAGGCTGAGTCAACCCCCCTGGCGTTAATTCAGCGATCAATCGGGATTCGAACCAAGGATCCTAGGATCCCAAGCCGGCACCCTAACCGCTAAGCCAACACCAGGCTTGACACCAGGCACCAGGCCATTGTATAATTTAAATAAACATAAATGCAAATTTCGCATGTGGAAAAAGTAAGTACACCCCGACATTTATCACTACTTCAAATACCTAAAATTAGAATCAGGTGCACAGCTCAGGTGCAAATGATTAGAACATCGTTTGAGAGGATCTTGGAGGAACCTGTCTTATTTAAACCTCAGACATTTAGTTTGGTTTGCTCTTTGTTGTTGAAGTGTGCGACGTCACCATGCCTAGATCAAAAGAGCTCTGAGGCCTTCAGAAAGAAGGTTATAGATGCCTACGAGTCTGGGAAGGGATTTAAAAAGATCTCCCAACAATTTGAAATCAATAATTCGACTGTCCGGAAGATCATCTACAAGTGGAGAAGATTCCAAACAACCGCCAACTTGTTCAGGCCAGGCCGCCCTGCAAGTTCAGCCCGAGAGCAGACCGCAAGATGCTGAAAGAAGTCTCTAAGAACCCCAAAATGTCATCACGGGACCTACAGGTAGCTCTTACCACTGTTGATGTCAAAGTGCACGAGTCTACCATTAGAAAGAGGCTGCACAAATTTGATCTACATGGGAGGTGTGACAGGAGGAAACCTTTGCTGTCCAGAAATTACATCAGGGCAAGACTAAAGTTTGCCAATGAACAACTAGGCAAAGACCAACACTTCTGGAACAATGTGCTCTGGACAGATGAGTCAAAGGTAGAGCTATTTGGCCACAGTACCAGAAGACATGTTTGGCGAAAACCAAAGACAGCATTTGACCACAAGAACCTGATACCAACTGTAAAGCATGGTGGTGGAAATATTATGGTTTGGGGCAGCTTTGCTGCATCGGGCCTGGGCAGCTCACCATCATAGAATCCACTATGAATTCTTCATTGTACCAGAGGGTGCTTGAGGATAATGTGAGGCCATCTGTCGGAAAGTTGAAGCTCAACCGAAGGTGGACTTTGCAACATCACAATGACCCTAAACATACCAGTAAATCCACCAAGGAATGACTGAAAAGAAAGAAATGGAGGGTTCTGGAATGGCCAAGTCAAAGCCCGGATCTAAATCCCATCGAGATGTTGTGGGGGGGGATTTGAAACGAGCTGTGCATGCAAGAAACCCCTCAAACCGCACAGCTGAAAGAATTCTGCATGGAGGAGTGGGCAAAAATTTCTCCCAGTCGATGTCAGAGACTGGTAGACAGTTGTCAGAAATGCCTACTTGAGGTTGTTTCTGCCAAAGGTGGCAATACCACCTATTTGAGCCAAGGGTGTAATTACTTTTTCCACATGTGAAATTGGCATTTATGTTTATTTAAATTATACAATGGACTACAAAATGTAAATGTTTCATGATATTTGTTATATTGTATCACCTTTATCTATCAATATTGTTGAAATTAAGATCAAATAGCTGTATGTTGAAATATGTTGAAAAAGTCAAAACTTCACATGGGGTGTACTTACTTTTTCACGTGACTGTATAATTGACTGGTATTCAACATGTAGAACAATACATGTAGAAAAAAAGAGCAATCAGAGATTGCATACCCTCACCAGGATGTATTTCAGTGGTTTTTAAGGCTTTTGTGTTGAATCAAATATGGCGGCCGAACCACGTGACCGATGACGTCATCATTTTTTTTTCCTAAACTAATTTATTCCTAGATTATGCTCAAGAAATTTCATCTGATCGGATGAAATTTTGTACTTGTCGAATTATGATGTCATAATGGAGGCACCTATGACATCATTAACATATTTTATTCCCCATGGAAAGTTCTTTACAATGAGCCATGTCTCAATTTTTTCTGTTCAGCACTTTCAGAGATATCGAAGTACAAAGTTTTTTCGGTTTTTCCAAGATGGCGGCCGAACCACGTGACCGATGACATCATTTTTTTTTCCTCCACCAGTTTATGCCGTCATGGCGCTCAAGAAATTTCATCTTGATCGGATGAAGTTTTGTACTCGTCGAATTACGACGTCATAATGGAGGCACCTATGACATCATCATTAACATATTTTATTCCCCATGGAGAGTTTTTTACAATGAGCCACGTCAAATTTTTTTCTATTCAGCGCTTTCGGAGATAGAGGTGCAAATTTTTTCCGTTTTTTCCAAAATGGCGGCCGAACGATGACCGAACCGTAACCTAGGACGTCATAATTATCATTTTAAAAATTCTACAGGTGGAGTTGCACCTGTGGTGAAAATTTCCTGTCAATCGGACCAACGGTTGCAGAGAAAATCATATTTATTCTGTGCGGACAAACAGACAGACAGACAAACAAACGGACTCAAATGCAATACCCTCTCCTCTGGCGAGGGTAATAACAAAAACAATGATAGCATTGTAACAAAGCATATATTAATGAATATTAACAACATTACCAACAATAATGATAGTAGCATAACTTGGCATAAATAATAACGAATATACAATCTCACCCCCTCCTCTCTCCCACCTTGGCCCAAGCATATCTGGGCTTGGTGAAAGGTAAGCTAATGCTCAAGCACTAGAGTAGGCAGGTATGCTGCAAGGCCATGAAGACCAATGAAAATTTCGTTAAAAAAATGGAACAACAGGCCTGCGAGTACACTCAAAATGTCAGTCTTAACTACGCCCGCACCCCCGCCCACGTCCTTTTTTAATATGTTCCATATAATGTATTCCTTTTCCCTTCTCTCCTCTTTGTTTCAATCTCGTCTAAATATCACGCTATTCTCTTTCTCCCATCACCCTTTTCAATTACTCTCCCCAATTTTAACACCCCTCCCCTTTGGTGATCATTATAAGCATCTCAGTGAAATATTTCAGAGATATTTTAACAGACAAATTAATTATTAAATTGTATCAAGCAACAATGTATGATTGTAATTCATCTTTCTTCCATGGCAGGTGTAAGGTTTCAGTAGCAGCAGGACATGCTTCAAGAAAATCCACATCTTGCTGTGTTTGATGAAGCATGCAAGAGGAACAGCAACACAGGATGAAACTAATTGCGAAACCGCAGTGTAGATTCCTCCAGTAACAACACAGTAACATCTATCTATAATTCCAGTAATCTCTGTTTGTACGTTTGTACGTTTGTCTGTGACCGCTGTTTCTCGACAACCACGGGTCCGATATACTTTAAACTTGCCAGGTATATTGCTGGGGACCCGAGGATGTGCCTTTTCAAGGTTTCATATTAATCGGACAATTACTTACCGAGCTATGTCCAAAAAACGATTCAACCAATCAGAGAGCAGCGAACTATCGCGTGTGCCGAACGTGGCGGACACACTCTGCCTCGGATGGCACATTTGAGAGCGTATTCATTTATTTCACGTTTGCAAACTATGTTGGCGCTATGTTGGCGTTAAACTATGTTTTAAAACTAATAAAAACCCCGGGGGGATTGTCACTGTACTCGCAAGCCGTTCGCCGTTCGCTTTGGCGTTGCGAATGGACCAAAACATTTCATGCACCAAACCATTTCATGTAAAGCGTTCGCCGTTCGCTTTGGCGTTGCGAATGAACCAAAACATTTCATGGACCAAACCATTTCATGTAAATAGAGGGGGGGATATAATTTTAGATATAGATATAGTACGGGCATGCCCTAGTTCATCCAATGCCACTACGCACACCCTTGGCTTGCTTCACTCTCTTGTTGATACTCACTGGGAGATCATGACAGCCTTTGGACGAGAAATGTTTCCTCAGGCATAGCAATCCAGTGCAATGCCAATGGCAGCCACACTCGACCTTCCACAAAGACATGATAGTCTGTTCTGTAATATGAAATTGTGAAATTCCAGTGGAAGGACAAACTTACTTACAAAGACACTGAGGTTCGTTTGGGAACTCACCAGGTTAATCAAACAGGTGATGACAATCTTTGAAGAATTCTGGTTGACATTTGATCTTTTTTCAGACGTGTAGAGAATGGCTTCTTTCATTCATATTAATGAGATTTTCATTCCAGATTGCAAATGTAATAATGTACCAACTTTCTTGGCAACATTGATGTATCCCAACCACTTGTCTAGTTCCTAATGTAAACTTCTTCTTCTTCTTCGTTTGGATGCAGCACAAGGCTGTGGGGTAGCATCATTGGCTGAGGGCATGGCTGTGCTGATGATGCAATGCCCTCTGCTGGTTAGGGCCAGACTCGGAGAAGTTGCTGGAACCATGATGCCACTGATCTTCTGGTTTAATTGTGAATTTAACCTCCACCCTTTGCCTGGCTGGAAGGTTAGCCTAGATATATGCAAACACAACGTCTAAGGTTCGAATCTCAGGCCAGCTATGTATATGCTGTCACGACGATGTTTCGCATGCAGGGCAGGGGGAACAATGTGTGTGCCATCCCTAGGATGGTCATTCAACTTCATTGGCACCTCTGAGCTCCTCACCACATACAAAACTTTCATCCGCAGCTCAATGGAATACTGCTCTCCCCTCTGGGCCGGTGCTCCTGCCTCACACCTAGCTCGTCTTCACGCTGTAGAAACCAAAGCTTTCAGAATCATTGGAATCTCCCGTGATGAAGCTAACTCCGAGGGCCTTTCACTCACTCACCGCAGGCAGGTAGGTGGTCTTTCTGTCTTCTACCGACTCCTCTCCGGCCTAGCTCCCCCAGCTCTCTCTGGGCTCTGTCCCCCAAATATTCCTTCAGGTCGCACAAGATCTGCCAGCAACCCTATTATGATTAAACTGCCAAAATCAAGACTCTTTATTCACCTTCACTCTTTCATTCCTCTTTTCTCCCACCTCTGGAACAAACTCCCTCACTCTCTTCAATCCCACTCCTCCCTCCAGGTCTTTAAAACAGCTGTTCACCACCATCTCTTATCTTCCCCAATCCAAAACCTTAATATTTTATACCCCTGTTAATACACCCCAAATCCACGTCTTTCAATCTCCGACTTCATTCCTGAAACTCCTGATAGTGTCAACTTCCTTGGCACCTCTGAGCCTCTGTCAATTTGTTTTATACTGTGTACCCCTGCCCTCCCTCCCCCTCCCCCCCCCCCCCAACCGTCTCCCATCCACAGATCTCCCGATGTCCCTGTTCCCTACCGTTGTGCTTGTGTGCTTCCATCTCTTTCCCTATTTTGTCTCCCACTCCCTTTATTATACGTTTTATGTGTATGTGTCCGTTTATGTTTTTTTTTGTGTTTAATGTGCTAGCTTTTACACGAGCCTCGATCTTGTATAATGATAAACAAAAAAAACCTGAGCTTCCCGTCTGCTGGCATTAGTTGGTGGACGTTAAAGATTCCACGACGCTCTTCAAAAAGAGTACCGGTAAGTGACCTATTGCCAGCACACTGTCAAAATTACAAATTAATGTACTAACCTACACTATGGCATTGCTTCAATGGCACAGGCATGCCAATTATTGCTACCTGCAGTAATGTGCCGCACAAATAAAATATATATGGTCCCTTTCTGCTCCTTACTGAGGGAAGGTGGCACCGACTCCTGACTTGCCCTTCAAGTGTTTTCCACACTTTTAACTTGTGTATTCTGAATCTGTTGTAAGTGTCCAAAATAGCAACTGAATCAGGAATTGCACAAACATATCAAAATCGAGGTGCTACGCAAGGTATTTTCCAAATTTTTAACCCCCAATAACTTACAACCACCCATCACGTTCCTCCTCTTCTTTCCAAACCAACCTCATACATTTTCTTCCCCTTCCTCTCCAGCTTCCCCATTATCTTTTTCCCTAATCCTTCCCCTTTTCTTCCTCGTCTTAATTTAATTTCCAATCCCCCCCATACCACCCCCTTCTAAGGCCCCCAATTATAAATAATTGCATACAATGGTGTAGTTGTCACATAATGGTGTAGCTGTTGGCATGGTGATGACCTGAGGTGGGGGCAGTGTAATGGCATCTTGAAAATTGTGGATTCAAATCTGAATAAAGGCAGCAAGCAGAATTAAGCATTTGCATTCTAAGTTTCTGGAAATCAAGCCATTTGCAGGATAATTCCAATCTCATTTTTGGACTGTTGGTTAAACCCAGCTGGCTCCTAAAATGACCTCCAGTGAGGGGATGATGTGCCCGCCATGCCTGGTCTGGTATACATGTGATGCTAGTCCACGCTTCGTGCACAACTCTCAATGCCCTCCTGGAAATATGGAATGAGAACTAAAATGCTGGCTGTGTGTCTATTTTATTGCTTGCATCGCTGTGGCTAAATGTGGCCAACAGGGAGTCATTTCATTGCACTTCTTATCGGTCTCCACTGCTGTTAAGGTGTCTCTTCATTGTAATTTCCTGGGAGTACCTATTTTATTGCTTGCATTAGATGGCCACCTGCAGTGGTCACTCTGGTGTTCCAACTACAGTCGTGTGTCTGAATTTGTTAACTTTTGTGGATGTTGGGCATATTCTCTTTCCACTCCAAATTCCCTTTCTACTTCAAATTCCCTTTCTACTTCAAATTCCCTTTCTACATCAAACTCCCTTTCTACTCCAAATTCGCTTTCTACTCCAAACTCGCTTTCCACTCCAAATTCCCTTTCTACATCAAATTCCCTTTCTACATCAAACTCCCTTTCTACTCCAAATTCGCTTTCTACTCCAAACTCGCTTTCCACTCCAAATTCCCTTTCTACATCAAATTCCCTTTCTACATCAAACTCGCTTTCTACATCAAACTCCCTTTCTACTCCAAACTCGCTTTCTACTTCAAACTCCCTTTCCACTCCAATCTCCCTTTCTACACTCCACATATCCAGGCTAACCCCCGCTCTAGCAGGGAAAATGGCCTTAAATGCCTGTTGTTGTGTTGTGTACTCCACATATCCCTTTCCACTCCAAACTCGCTTTC
The DNA here is from genome assembly GCF_964187855.1 of Myxine glutinosa. Taxonomy (NCBI): domain Eukaryota; kingdom Metazoa; phylum Chordata; class Myxini; order Myxiniformes; family Myxinidae; genus Myxine; species Myxine glutinosa. Next base: position 139,180,606 of record NC_136261.1, read on the forward strand.
TACTTCAAACTCGCTGTCTACTTCAAACTCGCTTTCTACTCCAAACTCGCTTTCAACTTCAAACTCGCTTTCTACTTCAAACTTGCTTTCCACTCCAAATTCCCTTTCTACATCAAATTCCCTTTCTACTCCAAATTCGCTTTCTACTCCAAACTCGCTTTCCACTCCAAATTCCCTTTCTACATCAAATTCCCTTTCTACATCAAACTCGCTTTCTACATCAAACTCGCTTTCTACTTCAAATTCCCTTTCTACATCAAATTCCCTTTCTACATCAAACTCCCTTTCTACTCCAAACTCGCTTTCTACTTCAAACTCCCTTTCCACTCCAATCTCCCTTTCTACACTCCACATATCCAGGCTAACCCCCGCTCTAGCAGGGAAAATGGCCTTAAATGCCTGTTGTTGTGTTGTGTACTCCACATATCCCTTTCCACTCCAAACTCGCTTTCTACTTCAAACTCGCTGTCTACTTCAAACTCGCTTTCTACTCCAAACTCGCTTTCAACTTCAAACTCGCTTTCTACTCCAAACTCGCTTTCCACTCCAAATTCCCTTTCTACATCAAATTCCCTTTCTACATCAAACTCCCTTTCTACTCCAAATTCGCTTTCTACTCCAAACTCGCTTTCCACTCCAAATTCCCTTTCTACATCAAATTCCCTTTCTACATCAAACTCGCTTTCTACATCAAACTCGCTTTCTACTTCAAATTCCCTTTCTACATCAAATTCCCTTTCTACATCAAACTCCCTTTCTACTCCAAACTCGCTTTCTACTTCAAACTCCCTTTCCACTCCAATCTCCCTTTCTACACTCCACATATCCAGGCTAACCCCCGCTCTAGCAGGGAAAATGGCCTTAAATGCCTGTTGTTGTGTTGTGTACTCCACATATCCCTTTCCACTCCAAACTCGCTTTCTACTTCAAACTCGCTGTCTACTTCAAACTCGCTTTCTACTCCAAACTCGCTTTCAACTTCAAACTCGCTTTCTACTTCAAACTTGCTTTCTACTCCAAACTCGCTTTCTACTTCAAACTCCCTTTCCACTCCAAACTCCCTTTCTACACTCCACATATCCAGGCTAACCCCCGCTCTAGCAGGGAAAATGGCCTTAAATGCCTGTTGTTGTGTTGTGTACTCCACATATCCCTTTCCACTCCAAACTCGCTTTCTACTTCAAACTCGCTGTCTACTTCAAACTCGCTTTCTACTCCAAACTCGCTTTCAACTTCAAACTCGCTTTCTACTTCAAACTCGCTTTCTACTTCAAACTCGCTTTCTACTTCAAACTCGCTTTCTACTTCAAACTCGCTTTCTACTTCAAACTCGCTTTCTACTTCAAACTCGCTTTCTACTTCAAACTCGCTTTCTACTCCAAACTCGCTTTCAACTTCAAACTCGCTTTCTACTTCAAACTCGCTTTCTACTTCAAACTCGCTTTCTACTTCAAACTCGCTTTCTACTTCAAACTCGCTTTCTACTTCAAACTCGCTTTCTACTCCAAACTCGCTATCTACTTCAAACTCGCTTTCTACTTCAAACTCGCTTTCTACTCCAAACTCGCTTTCTACTCCAAACTCGCTTTCTACTTCAAACTCGCTTTCTACTTCAAACTCGCTTTCTACTTCAAACTCGCTTTCTACTTCAAACTCGCTTTCTACTTCAAACTCGCTTTCTACTTCAAACTCGCTTTCTACTTCAAACTCGCTTTCTACTTCAAACTCGCTTTCTACTTCAAACTCGCTTTCTACTTCAAACTCGCTTTCTACTTCAAACTCGCTTTCTACTTCAAACTCGCTTTCTACTTCAAACTCGCTTTCTACTTCAAACTCGCTTTCTACTTCAAACTCGCTTTCTACTTCAAACTCGCTTTCTACTTCAAACTCGCTTTCTACTTCAAACTCGCTTTCTACTTCAAACTCGCTTTCTACTTCAAACTCGCTTTCTACTCCAAACTCGCTTTCTACTTCAAACTCGCTTCTACTCCAAACTTGCTTTCCACTCCAAACTCGCTTTCAACTTCAAACTCGCTTTCTACTTCAAACTCGCTTTCTACTTCAAACTCGCTTTCTACTTCAAACTCGCTTTCTACTTCAAACTCGCTTTCTACTCCAAACTCGCTTTCTACTTCAAACGCGCTTTCCACTCCAAACTCGCTTTCTACTCCAAACTTGCTTTCTACTCCACATATCCAGGCTAACCCCCGCTCTAGCAGGGAAAATGGCCTTAAATGCCTGTTGTTGTGTTGTGTACTCCACATATCCCTTTCCACTCCAAACTCGCTTTCTACTTCAAACTCGCTTTCTACTCCAAACTTGCTTTCCACTCCAAACTCGCTTTCTACTTCAAACTCGCTTTCTACTTCAAACTCGCTTTCTACTCCAAACTCGCTTTCTACTCCAAACTTGCTTTCTACTTCAAACTCGCTTTCTACTTCAAACACGCTTTCTACTCCAAACTCGCTTTCTACTCCAAACTCGCTTTATACTTCAAACTCACTTTCTACTCCAAACTTGCTTTCTACTTCAAACTCGCTTTCTACTCCAAACTCGCTTTCTACTCCAAACTCGCTTTCTACTTCAAACTCGCTTTCTACTCCAAACTCGCTTTCTACTCCAAACTCGCTTTCTACTCCAAACTCACTTTCTACTCCAAACTCGCTTTCTACTCCAAACTCGCTTTCTACTCCAAACTCGCTTTCTACTCCAAACTCGCTTTCTACTCCAAACTCGCTTTCTACTCCAAACTCGCTTTCTACTCCAAACTTGCTTTCTACTTCAAACTCGCTTTCTACTTCAAACTCGCTTTCTACTCCAAACTCGCTTTCTACTTCAAACTCGCTTTCTACTTCAAACTCGCTTTCTACTCCAAACTCGCTTTCTACTCCAAACTCGCTTTCTACTTCAAACTCGCTTTCTACTCCAAACTCACTTTCTACTCCAAATTCGCTGTCTACTTCAAACTCGCTTTCTACTCCAAACTCGCTTTCTACTTCAAACTCGCTTTCTACTCCAAACTCCCTTTCCACTCCAAACTCGCTTTCTACTCCACATATCCAGGCTAACCCCCGCTCTAGCAGGGAAAATGGCCTTAAATGCCTGTTGTTGTGTTGTGTACTCCACATATCCCTTTCCACTCCAAACTCGCTTTCTACTCCAAACTCACTTTCTACTCCAAATTCGCTGTCTACTTCAAACTCGCTTTCTACTCCAAACTCGCTTTCTACTTCAAACTCGCTTTCTACTCCAAACTCCCTTTCCACTCCAAACTCGCTTTCTACTCCACATATCCAGGCTAACCCCCGCTCTAGCAGGGAAAATGGCCTTAAATGCCTGTTGTTGTGTTGTGTACTCCATATATCCCTTTCCACTCCAAACTCCCTTTCCACTCCAAACTCCCTTTCCACTCCAAACTCCCTTTCCACTCCAAACTCCCTTTCCACTCCAAACTCCCTTTCCACTCCAAACTCCCTTTCCACTCCAAACTCCCTTTCCACTCCAAACTCCCTTTCCACTCCAAACTCCCTTTCCAATCCAAACTCCCTTGCTGAGGTGAACAAAATAAAGTGAGGTGCACGTATATGCCGTCATGTACTCTGCTTATGCCAAGTTTGAAGAAAATCGGTCCATTCATGTTTAAGAAATAGTTGGGGTACACGTTAAAGTAACAAAATGGCTGCCAGTTGGCCATTTTGGATCTGATCTCGAAAAGAAATGGCATGCATATGAAAGCAATCATTCATTTATCTGTGTGCCAAGGTTGAACAACATCGGTAAATGCATGTCCAATAAATGGTTGAGGACGTGTTCAACATTAGGTTTTTTTTACAACTAAAATGGTCGTCAGTCGGCCACTTTTGATCGCATCACGAAACAAAATGATGTGCATATGTATACCATGATGTATTGCCTTTATGACAAATATGAACACAATCAGTTCATACATCTCCGAGATATGGTTGCGGACGCATGCACGGACTGACAAACGGTCAAAGGCCAATCCATAAACCCTTGCTGTGAACTAAGTCAAATGGGGGAATATATATATTTTTTGGATACAGAATCAAGGCTCATGTATGGCTAACACATTAAACATGAAAACATGCACGGACACATAAAACATACAATAAAGGGAGTGGGAGACAATAGGGGGAGAGAAAGGAAAGCATACAAGCACAACAACAGTAGAGAGCAGGGACGTCGGTAGATCTGTGGAAGCGAGAGGGCTGGGGGAGGGGGGGGGGGGGGGGGAGGGAGCGGGTACACGGCATAAAGCAAATGAACACTACTAGAAATTATTGGGGAAAATGCCAGGGGCATAGAAAAGGCCCTATTATATGGTATGTGCCATGTGGCAAAGTACAGAAAAGAAGGAAATAGAATATGAATATATATCATGGTTATATCATGAATATTATGTTATATATATCATGAATATATATCATATATCAAAGTACAGAAAAGAAGGGACATTTAAAAAAAATCTCGTGTGCATGCTGGACTACCCTTGTGTTCTTAGGAGGAACCACATAATGCTCTAGAAAAGTTAATTTTCTAGAGCATTACATGGTTCCTCCTAAGCCGAGGGTGCAAGGCTGGAGAGGAGTCTGTAGAAGACAGAATCATGCGATCGATGCTCTGCTAATCATGGGATTCTATCTATTCTTTGCTCTATCTCTTGGGATCTATCTATGCTCTGCTCTATTTGTGGAAGTTGGCATGGCTCAGGTAGTAATGCAGTGACTATATTTATCTTTTTAGTCTTTATTCATCATTTGTTACCAAGAAAAATCTGCTTGTAATTTTGTAGATAACTCAACATTATGTTGAATATTTCTCCATTTAATTGACAGAGTTGCAGCGATTGCATCCCTCACAGTCGTCCTTGAAAAGAACGAAAACTGGTCTAATATGTGAAACACAACTTTTAATACAGGTAAGAGCAAATCCTCACTGTTTCTTTCTGCAAAGACCATCATGGAGACCAACCTCTGGAGGAAGTTCAGTACCTTGAACTCTTGGGTTCCACCACCACTAGTTACTTACCATGGGCAGACCATGGCTAGAAGCTGGACTGTAAAGCCAAGCATAAACGATGTATTTTTGGCCGACCAAAAGTATGGACACGAGTCACTTGAAGATGACCTCAGGTCAGTATGGCTGACAGATGCGACCCAGATGCAAACGTTTGCCTGTCTCGAGGCATTAATCAGAGGATTACCATATCAAGGTCACCAACATATTCTCAGAACTTGTAATTCTCAAGACAGTTTTTCAATCGGTATCCATGGTGAACACTTGGGTATGTCAAAGGTCTCAGCAAGCTTGATTTCCTGAGATTCAGCACTTGCAATCAACAGCAATGGCTAGCGTCATGTCACGAGGTTTTCAAAATATTCGATGCAGATCCAAATGAGTTTATCAATCGTCTGGTAACCGGTGAAGAAGTCTGAATTCTCTACTAATATCCGTAGAGTCTGGTAACTGGTGAAGAAGTCTGAAATCTTTACTAATATCCGGAGAGTCTGGTAACCGGTGAAGAAGCCTAAATTCTCTACTAGTATCCGAAGAGTCTGGTAACTGGTGAAGAAGTTTGAATTCTTTACTCGTATCCGTAGAGTTTGGTAACTGGTGAAGAAGTCTGAATTCTTTACTAATATCCGGAGAGTCTGGTAACCGGTGAAGAAGCCTAAATTCTCTACTAGTATCCGGAGAGTCTGGTAACCGGTGAAGAAGTCTGAATTCTTCACTAATATCCGGAAAGTCTGGAAACTGGTGAAGAAGTCTAAATTCTTTACTAATATCCGGAGAGTCTGGTAACCTGTGAAGAAGCCTGAATTCTCTACTAATATCCGGAGAGTCTGGTAACTGGTGAAGAAGCCTGAATCCTCTACTAATATCCGGAGAGTCTGGTAACTGGTGAAGAAGCCTGAATCCTCTACTAATATCCGGAGAGTCTGGTAACTGGTGAAGAAGCCTGAATCCTCTACTAATAGCCGGAGAGTCTGGTAACTGGTGAAGAAGTCTGAATTCTCTACTAATATCCGGAGAGTCTGGTAACTGGTGAAGAAGTCTGAATTCTCTACTAATATCCGGAGAGTCTGGTAACTGGTGAAGAAGTCTGAATTCTCTACTAATATCCAGAAAGTCTGGTAACTGGTGAAGAAGTCTGAATTCTCTACTAATATCCGGAGAGTCTGGTAACTGGTGAAGAAGTCTGAATTATATACTAATATCCAGAGAGCCTGGTATAACTGGTGAAGAAGTCTGAATTCTCTACTAATATCCGGAGGGTCTGGTAACTGGTGAAGAAGTCTGAATTCTATACTAATATCCGGAGAGTCTGGTAACTGGTGAAGAAGTCTGAATTCTTTACTAATATCCGGAAAGTCTGGTAACTGGTGAAGAAGTCTGAATTCTTTACTAATATCCGGAGAGTCTGGTAACTGGTGAAGAAGTCTGAATTCTTTACTAATATCCAGAAAGTCTGGTAACCGGTGAAGAAGTCTGAATTCTCTACTAATATCCGGAGAGTCTGATAACTGGTGAAGAAGTCTGAATTCTTTACTAATATCCGGAGAGTCTGGTAACTGGTGAAGAAGTCTGAATTCTCTACTAATATCCGTAGTCTGGTAACCGGTGAAGAAGTCTAAATTCTTTACTAATATCCGGAAAGTCTCGTAACCGGTGAAGAAGCTGAATTCTCTACTAATATCCGGAGTGTTTGGTAACTGGTGAAGAAGTCTGAATTCTTTACTAATATCCGGAGAGTCTGGTAACTGGTGAAGAAGCCTGAATCTTCTACTAATATCCGGAAAGTCTGGTAATGGGTGAAGAAGCCTGAATTCTGTACTAATATCCGGAGAGTCTGGTAACTGGTGAAGAAGTCTGAATTCTTTACTAATATCCGGAAAGTCTGGTAACTGGTGAAGAAGTCTGAATTCTTTACTAATATCCGGAGAGTCTGGTAACTGGTGAAGAAGTCTGAATTTTTTACTAATATCCGGAAAGTCTGGTAACCGGTGAAGAAGTCTGAATTCTCTACTAATATCCGGAGAGTCTGGTAACTGGTGAAGAAGTCTAAATTCTTTACTAATATCCGGAGAGTCTGGTAACTGGTGAAGAAGTCTGAATTCTCTACTAATATCCGTAGTCTGGTAACCGGTGAAGAAGTCTAAATTCTTTACTAATATCCGGAAAGTCTGGTAACCGGTGAAGAAGCTGAATTCTCTACTAATATCCGGAGTGTTTGGTAACTGGTGAAGAAGTCTGAATTCTTTACTAATATCCGGAAAGTCTGGTAACCGGTGAAGAAGCTGAATTCTCTACTAATATCCGGAGTGTTTGGTAACTGGTGAAGAAGTCTGAATTCTTTTCTAATATCCGGAGAGTCTGGTAACTGGTGTAGAAGTCTGAATTCTTTACTAATATCCGGAAAGTCTGGTAATGGGTGAAGAAGCCTGAATTCTCCAATGACATCTGGAGACAAAATTGGAAGCCATGCAATAGAGGTACAAGTGATCAACGACACCAAAGAAATGGCACCCAACTGTCAGCCATCAAGATGATGATCTCAATTTTCTTGGATTCCGGTGAATCATTCTAATTCGCTATATACCTCACCAAACTCCAATCAAAGGGAATATTATGCCAGCATTGTGCAAAATTGAGGCAGACCATTAAGAGCTGAAGTTGAAGCTGAAGTCGACCAAAGGTGTGCTCTTCCACGATCGCACCTGTGCATAATGCCCGTGTTACACAAACCGCCATTGACGACTATGGCTTTGAGCAGCTGGATCACCTACCAGGAATTGATTGAATTTGGCTCCAAGTGACTATGAAGTCCCTCCTGCGTAGCTGCCGATTCGCTGACGACATATTGCCTGAAGCAACCACGACATGGCTTATGGAACAATACGAAACCTCTTTTTTTTTTATTGGTGAAGGCAGTTTGAAAGACAAATGGAGCATGTACATCGAAGTCTATAGGATACCACATTGCAAAAAAATTTAAAAGGTTGGAATATCTTGAACTATTGCATCTCGTTCCTATAATTTCTTTAACTTCCCTTGTGTGCTACTTTCCAGACTATAGAAGGTAAGTAACATGCATATTAATTTCCATCTCTTATTTCGTGCAATGATGATGTTGTTGTTTCAAATGCATCCTGTGGCTACTCATGGCATAATTTTTCTCGGGGCGCAGCTGTGCTGCTGATGCAGTGCCCCTGTTACCAATAAGCTGATACTAATTTTGCTGACCTCGGAAGGATGACAGCCTGAGTCGACCCATTTCAACAGCACGACATGGGCTCGAACTCGAGACCCGAAGATCTTAAGTCAACCACCTTAGCTGTTAAGCCAACACCAGGCTTATGTCATGCAATTGGATGTCGGGTAAGAGATGGTGAGAACAAGATGAGAATGAAAAAGGTTTTGCACAACTTGGAAAGAGCACAAAATATTGGGATGTGGTGTGTGAAGACACAATTAATTAGTGCATTTTTAGTCAGAGGCAGATTCCTTCTACACTCTGCAGGGCACAAGAAAAAACCCAAAATCCAGAGTTTATCCACAGGAAGAAAAAGCATGTGAATGTTATCTGGACATCTAATTTCACTGTGCTAATCCAATGGTTTCCTTGACTACCAGCCTTGAAAGCACATTTAAAGTACAGGTAAGGGAAAAGTAGTGATGAAAATGTATTTTTTAAGACCAAGCCCTCCTCAAACAAAACGATGTTGTTGCATGCTTACAATAAGTGTTCAAACACAGTGGTGACTGTCGTGAGGCTCATATAACAACACTTAGACTCCTAACGTCTAGGTTTAGGTCATATTTGATTCTGGATTGATTCTGATTGTACTACAGCTTAAGTCACAAAGTATATAAAACACAATGTGTGTTAGTGCAGATGATTTGTACAGAGGTTTTAAAGGCCAATCTTTTAACACAAATGTATTGTTATGTCGGTGGGGTAGAGCAATATCTAGAGTCAGGTAGATCTGAATAGGTAACATGCTTCGTCTGTCGCGATAAGGAATCTACCCTGTAATAAGTTCTGTGTTTAGTCCGGTTTGTCGGTTAAGGAGTATACCTGTGAACATACCAGGATGTTCGTGTGCTAGGTAGTTGTAGGGTTTAAAGATAACAGCCCTTGTGTGTCACATCTGGTAATTAAACCTTTGTCCCTTATGGCAACGCACACCTGTAAACACTTAGATAGGCCCTTTAGCGCACACAGTAATTAAATCCCCTTTCCTTACAACGACTTTGGAAGAAGCCAGATCGGAGCACCGCCGGGTGGCCGCTGTCAGCTACATCACCAGCTAGGCCTAGCAACATCGCATGACCACGCCACAGGGAACTTGTGATTGGAGGGAAGGAGCTGGAAGGTTCGGTGGAAGACACTGGTTGGTGGCGTGCCAAGGCTGACGTCACCGCCCAGGTTATAAAAGGGCGTGCCGGATGACATTTTCCCTCTTGCGCTGCATGTCTCTGGAGCTCTTGGTTATCTCTGGCTGTCTTGCGCTGCACGATGTTTCAGCAGCTCTAGCTCTATTTCTACCTCTTGCACGTCCCTCTTTGGCCTCTTTGGCGCTGCACGATATCTCTCTGTGCTTGAAGCTCTTGCGCTTCTTTTTTTTTGGTCTCTGCGCTGGTGGTCGTTGGTTCACCATCTGCGTGGTGCGGGAGCGAGGCTCGGTGCTGTGGACGGGCGGGACCTCGTGTGCAAACGGCGTTGGCTCGGGCCTAGCGAGGCGGACGGAGGGTTTCTCCACACCGGAGTTTGGAGCCGTGCCGGACGAGACCGCATTGAACGACGGACAGTTAAGACACACCACATTTCACACTAACACTTGTAACGGACAGTTATTTTCGTAATTCATTCCTGTGTCCTGTTGTTGAGTCTGGTGTGTGGGATCCCAACTTAGGCTCTTTATTTGATTACCGTCGCGTTTCATTGTATCGGGACCGTGATTAAATCCCTATTTTTGTACATTCTGATCCGGTGTGCGAGTTCATTAATTTCCCTGCAGGATCGAAGCTGCCGTCGGTTCGCTGAAGGTAAGCGCTTTTGCCGCAGCCTCCACTTCCCTTCTTCTTCCCGCGCTACATAAGTAGAATCTGTTTGGTCCATCCGCGGTCCTTGGTATTAACCAGAGGGATCCGCATGACAGTATGTTCATTACGGTCTATTTTGGGGGATGAAACAAACCCGAATAACATTTTCCATGAAATAGTAATTATGTCTCTTCTATTGGAATTGCAGATGGTGGCTTGCCAACCGAGCTTCAAGGGCGGTGTTCCAGAAGGGTTTTTTAAAATAACAATAAATACAAGGTGGAGGGAGGTGAAATTCGCTGCACGTGATGTGCAACATGCGCAGAGTAAACCGATTGTTAATTTATGTCCATAGGATGTCTAATAAATAAATAAGATATAAACACACCTGACACGAGGCCGAGGCTTCAGACCTTGGCACGCTCACGAGGCTGCACCTTCGAATAAACTGTTCCAACCCATCGTTTTTGACGGGTTTTTTTTTACTAGTGGTATTGTGATTTGGAAAGGTTTTTCACCTATGCAAGCAAGATCTCTGTTTTCCTCTACATAATAAGTAGAAGGGAAACAACATAATTTGTTGTCCTGATAATCTACGAGTACTTCGTTAATGAGATATGTACATTTGTTTCTACCATTCTACATGGATGTTATTTTAACACTTCTTCGTGAAAAAATATTCTGCTGGCTTTCCTCCCAAATTATGGAAAAAGAAAAAAAACACAAAGTGACGCAGTATCGAGTTAACCTGTTTCACATTCCCATTTTAACCCGTTGTTCATGATGCTGGGATCCCAGGTTCACATCTCTATGTTTATTTGTTCATCATCGACTAATATTATAATTAATGTCTAAAGTACGTTGACATCTTCTCAAATGTTTGCTCAAATGTTTGTTCTCAAATGTTTGGAATTTATGTAAAAGTTCAATGATGAGCCTTAAGGCATAATTTATTCAAAGTTATCATCAAACTTAACTTCTGTATAACTATTTACATTTGTTGTGGACAATATATTTGTTGTGGACAATATTTAATATTCCTACAGGTCGCACAAGATCTGCCTGCAACCCTCTTATGGTTAAACTGCCAAAATCAAGACTCTCTGCTCACCTTCACTCCTTCATTCCTCTTTTCTCCCGCCTCTGGAACAAACTCCCTCACTCTCTTCAATCCCACTCCTCCCTCCAGGTCTTTAAAACAGCTGTTCACCACCATCGCTTATCTTCCCCCATCCAAAACCTTGATCTTTTCTACCCCCGTAAATTCACCCCAGATCCACTTTTTTGAAATACCAACTTCATTCCTGGAAGTCCTTGGTGTCCTTGTGTTTTATACTTCTCCCACCACCCCCCCCCACCCCCCACTTCCCACGCCTCCTCCCCCCAAGCCCTCTCCCTCCCACACATTCCCAATGTCCCTGCTCTCAAATGTTGTGTTTATGTGCTTCCCCTTCTCTCCCCATCTTGTCTACTGCTCCCCTTTTTATATACTTTGTTTGTTTGTCTGTTTGATTTGTTTGTCTGATAAATGTTAGCGCTTTCACGAGCCTCGATTCTGTGTGTGTGTGTATATATATATATATATATACGGATGTGTTGTGCATAATGATATTAAGGGTGTTATAAGGTTGAAGCCCCACTTTGGAAATGTAGAGTGTGGAGTAAGTATACAGTACTCCAGTGAAGTGTAAAAATAGAGAGATAGAGGCAGAAAGATACCAGGGATGTTAAGCATGGAGGTAAGGAGTGGTTTAGTGACAAGTAGAAGGCAGCGCACAAGAGAATACGAAAAGGATATGGCCAAAAATATTAACCACAATAGCAAGGCCATCTTTAAGTACATACAAGTAGTAAAAAAAGTGCTAAGAGAAGTGTAGGTCCATTGAGGAATAGCAAAGACATTGATTAGTGATGAAAGTGAGATGGCAGGATTATTAAACCGACATTTGGCTTCAACATTTACATATAAACAGTTGGGATTAAATACCAATTGCTGAGGCTATTTATCTCAGAGTTGACAAAGAGCTTTTAGAGAGATCCACATAGGAGTGGAGGATATGAAGAAGCAACAAGGAAAACGAAGAGAAGATAATATGCACCTGAGAGTTTTGAGAGAGGTGGCAGAAAATCGAGAAGCAAGATGTTAGCCGACATCTTTAATAGCACACCAGAGTCGGGACAGGTACCGGAGGATTGGAGAGGAGCAAATATAACTCCGTTATTTAAGAACCCAGAGAAGAATTGGGGAACTCTACACCTGTTCGTTTGACCTTAGTTGTGAAGGTGTTGGAGATGTTAATTAAGTAAGGGATAGGGAACCATTTAAATAGATTCAAATTATTAAAAGGTAATCAGCACGGATTTACTAAAGGGAGGTCATGTTTAACATATTCATTTGAGTCGTATTAACCAGTTTATGACTGGAATGGATTAGGGAAGTGCTGTGGGTGTAGTCGCCTATTTTGAGACTTTCGGACGGTATTTTTTTTAATGGAAATCGACACAAACAAAGCATAAAGCCACTCGAGGTAAGAGGCTACAGGAAAGTGAGATAAAGTTGAAGCAGAAAAAATTAGAATGAAATAAAAAGAGGGAAATAAGGAGAAAACATCCAAGACAATCATAGAAATACCGACAATCATTCACAAAATAGGTGGGAGCAATCAATGCCAGGCCTCACCAAGGTGAGTGAGCAACCACCTCAAAATACAAGACAAAAAAAACAAAACAAAGACAGTTCAACCACAAAAATCTGGCAAAAGAGGATGCAACTTCAAAGATGTAGGAAGTAGGAATTGATATTTCTCTTAGAACTGCATAGATCAGAGGATGATGGGAAGCACTTCACAGGAAGAGAATTCCAAAGCGAGACAGCACGGGGGGAATTTTTGATTTAAAGTATCAATAGAAGGCTGTTGGCTAAGATAAGGGCCTGTGGACTGGTAGAGAAGTTAACCGGATCGGAAATGGGCTTCGTGATAGGAAGAAAAGAGCGCCTGTGAACAAAACGACTTCTGGTTTGGAGGATGCAAAATTGTAAGTAGTGGAGTAGGTACCTCAGGGAGCAGTTCTCGGACCGCTAATATAGTCATAATCTACACCAACGATTTGGACATTGGGGTAAAGAGTCAGCGTTATCAATTTGCAGATGACACTAAACTTTGAAGTAAGGTAGACAGCAGGGAATAGGGGTAGGAGGGGGTTTCTTCATATATATTGAGCAAATGATTGGCAGATTCAGTTTAACATAAGGAAATATAAGGTGCTGGGGATGAATAAGAATGAGGAAAATAGGGATTACATAATGGTTGGAGCATGTGACACAGGAAAAGCATTGAGCAGAGGTAATAGATATGAAGGGGTGTGAGGGGGTAAGCAGACAACAGAGTGGCATAAATTACAGTGGGATAAATTAGAAATCATAGGAGATAGTGCCTACTACTTAGGCAGTTAAGACCGAAAAATAGGGCGTATCGTTCATTTTGTCAGGAAAGCACCAAATTTGGCACAGATGTAGTATGGACCCATACAATTGTTTTCCTGAGGGGCACCCAAAAATTCAGAACCCCTGGTGGCCGCCATATTGAATTTCAACATGACCACCCTCTGTGACCTATTTCCCTCAATAACTTCTATACTATGAGTGCTAACACCAAAGCTCCAGTGTCTTACCCCATGTTTTCATGGTCTCTGAATCCAATGGGATCAATTGCATAAGGATTGGCATCCATCATCTTTAATTTCAAGATGGCCACCATGGTGTTTCCATTTTCCTTGAATCTCTCATCGTATTTTAGGTAAAATTTCAATTCCAACTGATACACATTGTTTTATTGGTCTCTGATAACAATGGAATGGTATTAATTAATCAAAGTTACACACAGTTGCAGTTTTAACTTAAAATATTGTGGGCACTTGAAAGGTGGAGGCTCTCGCACAGACACGTAGTACTACAAGCACTGTCCATCGCAGTCACACAGTGATGTGCAGGGCAGATTTGCCCTGGAGCATTTACAGTTGCCTTTACAGGCCGACTTACAATGGCAGCTTGTAAGCTCTGAACATGCCTCCTGTATCAGTGGTATTGTGGTCCAAATTGGTGTCCAAAAAGTCCCTGTTTTCATCCAGCCCCAATCAGCTGGTGATGGAAGTTCTGGGTATGGCACAAGTGCCTGACTCTATACGTGTCCACTGTCCAGCCTGAAAACATGCACGTTTTAGGTGTTGTTCGAAGGCGTCTGCTGTTGGGGGAATGTGATCAATTGTTCTTGCCTTCTTCGTGAACAAGTGTCGGCGCATGTCATTGACTGTCTTTATCTCGGTAGTCCAGTCATAGAGGATGGCAACATATCTTTCTATGCTCTGTAGTTCCATAGTAATAGCGTCCACAGATGGCCTATAAGCGAGAGCATGAAAGGTCTGCCTGATGCTGGGGTATGCCTCCCAAGCCTTCCAGGCTGTCTTTTTCCCAATTTGGGCAAAAAATGACACTGTGTCGCAGCCAGTGAAGGCATGAAATAATGGCACAGACTCGGACTTCCTGCGGCCAAGGCCGGTGGCAATTTTATGGATGGCAAGGTAGCGGTAGCTTTTACCAGTGCCAATGGCAATCCAGAGTTCCTCCACACCGTGTGACTGGTAGGTAAAGTAGTGTGCTATTGCCAAGACCACAATATCAGAATCTACAGTTCGAATCAATACCCGTTTTCTCCCCTTTTTCACGGCATCCAGGACATTTTTTTGGATTTTTTGAATTTTCTGAATTTTTGGGCGCCCCTCAGGAAAACAATTGTATAGGTCCATACTACATCTGTGCCAAATTTGGTGCTTTCCTGAAAAACTGAACGGTGCTTCCTCTTAACTGCCTAACTATACTCTAAAAAATTTAGGGAGGCTCGTCTGGAATATTGTGTTCAGTTTTGGTCGGAACATCTGAGGAAGAACATAGCTGCCATAAAGAGGGTTTATCATAGAGCAACAGGATTGATTCCGGAGATGGGACCGGAGATTCCAGGATTGATGAAGGAGATGGAACTTTATACATTAGAAAGGAGGTGAATATGAAGGGGATCTGCAGGGGATGTTAAATATTAAGGGTCTGTAGGGGATGTTAATTAAATATGATTATCAAGGGATCTGTAGATGTTCTTATAGTATAGATTGGTAGAAGTTAAGCACTTTACAGATGCTTAATTTCAAGTTTATCCTGAGGTTTCAAAGAACAAGGCCACCCAAAGTGTTGTTGTTGTTGTATAGCCCTGGACAGTTCTCTTGAACAAGCCCATGGCACGGAGACAGCCGATCAATCTTGCAGGAGCAACCCAGAGATCACCCACATCCAGGATGGTGTACCCCCACCTTCATGAAGTCAGGGCCACGACAGAGTTAGAGAGAAGCGAAAAGAGACCAGGGAAAGGGCTGATTAATCCGAGCAGCAGGGAAGAATGGGGAAGTGTTGGCCCCCGACTTGCATTGGAGGCTTCCGTGATAGTTGACCGAAAAGGTCATCTTGGTTAGTGATGAGAAGCAGGACAATATAAATGGGCTTTTTGAAAATACAGTTACGACGGTAGTTAAGTTTATGGCTTACATGGGTGGCGAGGCCGAAATTAATGTGTAAAATTGTAAAATTATTTGTAAAAATACTGCATTTTTCTTATTGCTAAAGAAATGTAGAAAACGTATTTTTATGTCTCTGGGAGATAAGTGTGATCCGAAGGGGCTTAAGGATGTGTGTAAGGAAAATAGAACAGTTGGAATGAGACCTGAAGAAATGTGAAGAACTGCATGTTCACCGACCTGCGTTCGATGAGAGAGAGAGGCAGACCCTGAGATTCAGCCTCCTGTCATGAGATATCTTGCTTTCCTGGCTCCATGATTGGCTATGACGCATTGCATGCTTTTCACATGAGTTTGGCCTCCCTTTATGATCATAGAATAGTCTCCCAATAAGGCTAATATTGGTTTGATCTTTAACCCATAAAGTGCGTCGGCCGCGATCGTGGCCGACACGTGGATGCAAATGAGTTTAAACTGACGTCAACCCAAAGAACAAATCATGACATTTCTTAGAATGTATAATACCCGGACCCGGATAGCTTATAAAAACTTGCTTCTAATTTGTGGAGAAAAGCTGATGACAAAAAAACATTTCTGGCCTACTAATCAGTAGATCCAGCACTTTATGGGTTAATTCCTCTCAAGCAAATTACAGCAAGACAAATCTTTACAAAACCTCTCATTAAACTGTTATGCATCTAATTACATTCTGAGATGTGTTGCTATGTGTTATGGTTCACTGATGTGGATGTTCTTGGCAAGAATCAACATTCACATTTACCAAACAAAAACGACCACGCTGTGGTCACAAACCTGTGGCAAAATCCGGTAACGTGCTCATTTGGAAACACACATTTAATGCGCTATTAAAAAACCTAACTCGACGCCTCTTATTCGTGTCGCTCTCCCCACGGTTATATCAGAAGGAGCTGATTTGTCACATGGTCATGGATTGCTTAACCCCAATATAGGGCCGCTCAAAAATTATATAATGCTAATTTTTTTTAGTAATTTACGTAATGAAATGCTTGATTACCGTGCGCACCATGCGTTCTGACGGGCTTGATTAAACCTTACTATTATTTGACATATGATTGGATTTTTAGGGTTCCTCATCATGAATAAAACTCGACCCAAACAAAACCAATGGAAATCCGACTCAACAAACCTGGGCAGTGTATAATCAGCAGAGGCCTATGGGTCTTATGTGTTAGTCCCACCATAAAAACAAGATGGCGGCCATATCATTTCGTCTCGGTGCTATGGTGGGTGGAGTCGAGTGACAGGTTTGGGTGTGATCCAGCAGCTGTCTGACCAATGGGTGCACATTTCAAAATTTGACCCCCAATAAGAACCCCAACAACAACAACAACAGTAATGTGAAGCTCTTGCAGATCTACAACATGTTGCAGGTAAAGATTATTCCCTGAGGACATCGACTGATTCTAGCTGACAGTCCAACTTATTTATTTGTAAAAAAAACGTGTTTTGCAAAATGCCACTGGAAGCACGAAATAAAGACGGGCACATCCTGGTCAAAAAGCAAAATGTAGCCTTTTCTTACCTACAATCATTTAGGACTGAGAGTCTGCCTTGAGTTTTGAAATGTCGATTTTATTTTCCATTGAAATAGAATTTGACTCCAAACTGCCTTCTCGGTGCTTAGTAGCAAGGGTGATGCATCATAACACATAGTTCCTTTAGAGGTGGCATTAAGGTGTCCTGTCCCATGTAATAACATTACATTGTGATCCCACCACTGCCATAAAAGGTTGGCTATTGTTTGCCAATCCAATTCATATCCACATATCCTTTTAAGAACAATAGTGCCACCAAAGTCCTTTGGCATGGAATACAATGGCGACTTAGCTATTGCCTTTCTCAGCAGCATAATCATGGGAGTAACTTGGAATTTGGCAAGAGTGCTGCCACACATTTGCCGACTGTTGTGAAAGTAATCGTGTGATATTGAACGTCCACCAGTGAATGCTAGCAGACGGGACATGCAGCTTGACATCCCCCTGAAGGACAGCATGCTTGTTGACGCACTACAGTGACACTTTACTTGCGGAGCACTACAGCGACAGTCTATAGTTGGGTTGGGAATCAAACACAGATTTGACAACTCAAAAACAAGTATGCTACCTGTGGACTATCCTGTCAACTTTGTTGTCCAAACCTTGGCCAATAGTTTATTTATTGAAATATACCCAGAGAGGAGATGGACACCACCAGGTGGTAATATCCACAAAATCATAATGAAACCTAAATATGCCAAAGTAACATCCTAATGCAGTACTGTAACGGGGGAACAGACAAGACATTTCAGGCCATTTCACTTCTTCATCAAATGCAACGTTTGTTCCCTTGTTACAGTGTTAGGATGTTAGAGGACATCTAACAAGTTCCCCTGTTACAAGACAAAGGCAATACACTAAGGCTGCCAAGCATGCTTTATTTCATTTTATTTTACAATGACAAAGGCTAATGGAAGAATTTTAACTTGAATTATGGGAAGGACAATTATGGCACTAAACAAATAAACAAAGTTGTACACCAGTGGCCTTTTGTGCATGATGCGGTAAGTGCTCTGATCCGATGTCAATCGGTACGGCTTTAAAATCTCCAAGTAATGATAATGCATTTCTTTCGCAAGAATCAGAATAAAATTATCTCAAAACATGTCAGCTATGGGGATGATTTTTATTTGCTGAAGAATCTATTAAGTTTGAATGAAAAACATCATCATTAATATTGCACTATAACAACAACAGGCATTTTAAGGCCATTTTTCCTGCTAGAGCGGGGGTTAGCCTTGTGGTCCCCATGACAATCTCCTCCATTTTGGCCTATTTTCTGCATCTCCCCTTGTTAACCCCCTTGCCCGCATTTTGCACTATAAAACATGGGATATTATAAACAAGAAGACATAAAGTGTCATAGCACCTGCCATGGTTTTAGTAATTTTGCTGTATGGAGTTAAAGGCTGTCAGTCAGCCATATTTGGTCGGATGAATGAATGATCGTTTTAAGGCCATTTTTCCCCGCTAGAGCGGGGGTTAGCCTTGCGGGCCCCATGACAATCATGGTTCCCTGTTTGAGGCAATGTTTTGGTCGGATGACAAACCAAAATCTTCTGCATGTATTGTCTTTGTTTATTTAAGTATACTCACGTATTGTGTTTGTGCCAAGTTTGAAGAAAATCGGTGACATGTCTGAGAAATGGTTGGGGACACGTTTAAGTAACAAAATGGCCGCCAGTCGGCCATCTTGGATCTCATCTCAAAAAAATGACATGCATATGTAAACCATAATTCATTATCTGTGTGCCAAGCTTGAACAACATTGGCAAATGCATGTCCGAAAAATGGTTGAGGACGTGTTCAACATCGGGTTTTTTTTACAACTAAAATGACTGCCAATCGGCCATCTTTGATGGCATCGTGAAACAAAATGATGTGTATATGTATACCGTCATTTATTGTATTTGTGCCAAGCATGAACAAAAGTGGCCCATACGTCTCCGATATATGGTTGTGGACGGATGGACGAGACGAAATTCATAAGCCCCCGTTTCGGACTAAATCCTACGAGGGCTAATAGCCGGCGAAGCCGGTGTTGTGAATGAACGCGTACGTATTATGTTGAAAAGCCAGATTTTGCTGGATCCCTTGAGAATTTCGAAGCTTTGACGCACCAAATCGCTCAATGGAGGCCGCCATCTTGTGGATGCGGAAGTATGCATAACAAATTGAAAAAAGTTCAATAGGAGTTTGTTTCACCCGTCTTTTTTTGATTCACAATCTTATGCACCTCTAATCTGTAATTAAAATACTTTAAGACCAACCTCGGCCCGCACGGGCCTGGTTATCTTCAACGAAAATCGTCACCAAACACTGGAACCAATGAGATTCGAGCATTTGAAAAAATATTTCAAAAACCAAATCACTCAATGGAGGCCGCCATCTTCCGGATGCGGAAGTATGCATAAAAAATTGCGAAAAAGTTCAATAGGAGTTTGTTTCACCCGTCTTTTTTTGATTCACAATCTTATGCACCTCTAATTTGTAATTAAAATACTTTAAGACCAACCTCGTTCCCCGGGCCCACATGGGCCCTGGTTATCTTCAACGAAAATCGTCACCAATTACCGGAACCAATGAGATTCGAGCATTTGAAAAAATATTTCAAAAAAGCTTTTTACCACATTTCGGACGCTGAAAACGACGTCGAATATTCTAAAATTGACGAAGAATTATTTTTTAGAAATCTCGCGGCCGTAGGGGATAGTTTTTCACGGCCGGAAATATCCGAAGTTGAGACGGAATTCACCGAATTAATCAAGAAGGAAATTTTATAAATTTTAATCATCCAGAATGCAAATGGTGTCATTTTGAACTAGGTACGGTACCTACTACACCTACCTACTACTAACTACCTAACCTAATGATGCCATAGTGATGGGTAAAATAGTGGGCTCATTGCGGCTTTGCAGTCGGGTACTAGTAAACATATAATCATCATTGTATTATGCTGGCAGCATAGCGTTGTTTGGGATGCGTCCACTTCGTTTGGAGTTATCTAGTGTAGGATCCAAATTCCTGTTATCGAACATTAAACCTGACCTGTCAATTCTTGGGGCAAAAAAAGGAAGACTCGGGGCAAAAAAACCCCAAAAAAAAACATGAAAACTAGAGAGTTCAGAGAACACCTTACCGCACGCACTTCTGAGAAAAAACGGACAAAGGCAGGTTCTGCGTGCCAAGTTGGAACTAATTAAAAAGGGTTGTGAAAGTGCCAATAAGGTGTTTTCTGTTCCACAGTGCTCAAGTAAATAATTCAATATAAATAAAATAAAGATTTTAAAGGTAGAAAAAACAAAATCCAGAAGTTTATTAATGTAGATGCAGCATCTTTTACACCACCTTATTTAACACGTTACATTAGTTATTCGTGCCTGTTGTTTGTGTCCTTTATGACATCCTTAAAAGCACTAAGTTTCTTGTTTGGAATTATTTTCAATTTTGTTTCCTGCCAGACAGGCAGACAGAGTAAGAATATCTCACTCCTCTCTGCGCATGCACGATCAGGAAGAATCAAAGTACTGCTAAACTACAGGTTCACGTTCCAATTCGTGTTCAAAATATAACATTCATTTGCGATTAGGTTGTTACTCAATCATAAACTGACATTTGTAGAAAGACAGATACAAATCAAGTGAACCAATTGCTTAACCCTGATTTGCGCTTCATGGGCGTGGGGTAATAATGTACAACTAGATGGTATTCAAAGAATACTTACCCTGCGCAGTCTTGAGGACTTGGTGCAAGCCAACTCTTCTGTTTTTTAAAGGTTTTTTTTGGTTTTTATCCAATATGTCTGCCAGACCAGTGACTGATGATGTCACTTTTATCAAACTATATTTCCCCTGGGTAGTTGATCAATTAGTGGACACGTGTTTCGGCCGCCATCTTGGAAAAACTGAAAAACGTTGCCCCTCTATATCTCCGAAAGCGCTGCATCGAAAAAATTGAGACATGGCTCATTTTAAACATCTCTCTATGGGGAATAAAATATGTTAATGATGATGGCATAGGTGGCTCCATTATGACATCATAATTCGACAAGTACAGAACTTCATCTGATCAAGATGAAATATATCGAGCGTCATCTGGGGATAAATTGGTGGAGAAAACATAATTATGATGACGTCATTGGTCACGTGTTTCGACCGCCATATTTGTTTTGACACAAAAGCCTTTAAAAAAACACTAAGACACATCCTGTCAAGGGTCTGCGATCTCTGATTGCTCTTTCTTGTTTTCTATGTAGAGGTTTCGGAGATATAGAGGTGCAAAGTTTTTCATTTTTTCCAAGATGGCGCCTGTACTACGTGACCTATGATGTCATAATTATCATTAAAAAATTATATGGGAGGAGGCGCTCCATTTAGTGTTCATCGGACCAACAGTTACTAAGAAAAGAAAAAAATCATTACTTATCGAATCAAGCGTTGTACATGTCGAATGATGACGTCATAATGAAGGCACCGATGACAACATCATCAACATATCTTCTTCCCCATGGGGAGTACTTGACAATGAACCATGTTTCAATTTTTTCCATGGAGCAGGGTCGGAGATAGAGGGGCAATGTTTTTCGATTTTTCCAATATGGCACCTGTACCACGTGACCAATGACGTCATAATTATTAAAATATTCCACAGGAGGAGGTGCTCCTATGGTAAAAATTTCGTGTCAATCGGGCCAAGAATTGCAGAGGATTTTTTTTTTCATACTGATCAGATCAAGCGTTGTACTTGCCGAATTATGACATCATAATGGAGGCACCTCTGACATAATTATTAACATATCCTATTCCCCATGGGGAGTACTTGACAATGAACCATGTTTCAATTTTTTCCATGGAGCAGGGTCGGAGATAGAGGGGCAATGTTTTTCGATTTTTCCAATATGGCACCTGTACCACGTGACCAATGACGTCATAATTATTAAAATATTCCACAGGAGGAGGTGCTCCTATGGTAAAAAATTTCGTGTCAATCGGGCCAAGAATTGCAGAGGATTTTTTTTTTCATACTGATCAGATCAAGCGTTGTACTTGCCGAATTATGGCATCATAATGGAGGCACCTCTGACATAATTATTAACATATCCTATTCCCCATGGGGAGTACTTGACAATGAGCCATGTTTCAATTTTTTCCATTAAGCGGTTTGGGAGATATAGAGGTGTAACGTTTTTCAAAGATGGCGTCCGTACCACGTGACCGATGACGTCATCATTATAAGCAAAAACATCTACAGGCAGAGGCGCTCCTCCGGTAAAATTTCACATCAATCGGACCAACAGTTGCCGAAAAATGCTTTTTTTTAAATGCAGATACGGCGCACGTATGCAACCAATTGCCTAATCACACTTTTCGCTTCACGCGCGGAGGGTAACAATATAAATTCACGTTAATTTTAACGATAAGTATTCTGGAAGAGATAGTTATCTTGTCTGGAGAGTAAAGTGAGTACCCATTGCTCACAGAATGTGTCCTCCCAAATATGATATTGTTACATTCATATATGATGTGATATTGTTATGTTCATGGGAGGAAGCAGGTGCGGTGGCACCGATGACAACCGATGACAAATATAATTCAGAGTTTAGCACGATTCCATTTGCAGTAAGGATTTAGAATCATTTGTGAATTAAAAGGGCCTATCTCATTGGCGGAGACGTCGCCGCGCCTGCCGCGACTGATCAGTCGCGGCAACTCGGGCGACTCGGGAGACCAAAAAATGGCTTGCGCTCTCACCAAGGCGACGTCTACACCAGGGCGATGATATTCATCACTACTCCTTTCGCTACGTTTTTTACATTTTTTTGCATGTATTTATTTTAATGCAATTAAATATAAATTCAATGCAATTTAAATATACACTCACATGTAGGTAGGGGCTTCTTGATCTCCTCGAAGATGTTCTGCATATCAACAAGGAAGGTTTCAACCGCTGCTTTCTTGTATTTAGTCAGGTTCACTATGTTTTTTCGTTCAAAATCATGGTAGATTAGCAAACCTATACATTTTTGGAAACGTTATTACATTGAAAATCAATGTTTACATTTGCCAATTCCGACCAATTCGATTCGACCAATTCGATTTGCCAATCAATTTGACCGACCTTTGCTTGTGTGGAACGGACTGTGAAAACGATGCGGACTATATTGTCGGATACGACACACAGGACAGTGATGACGAACTCTAAATGGCATATTCTGTAATCGTGTATGTTTGATGCCATTGACTGCCTGTGTATATTTTGTCATTGACTGCCTGTGTAGATGTCAAGTTATACTGACTAATATATAAATAAATAACCACCTTTAGAGGCCATTTTTCCCCACAAAGCGGGGGTTGGCCTTTTTCGGGAACCGTGGTTGTTGTTGTTTTTCGGTTCCCTTTTTGAAGCAATGTTTTACGGCCGGATGCCCTTCCTGACGCCAACCCTTTTTGCCGCCTTTAACGACAAACAGGGAATTACCAGTGAACTGGTACTCAATTAGCCGACCTCGGAAGGATGACAGGCTGAGTCAACCCCCCTGGCGTTAATTCAGCAATCGACCGGGATTCGAACGCAGGATCCTTGGATCCTAAGCCAGCACCCTAGCCGCTAGCCCAACACCAGGGTTTCTGACTTATACTGACTACTGACTGACTGACTGAAGTTATACTGACTGCATGTGTATATATGATTTTGCTGACTGCCTGTGTATGTTTGGTGATATGAATTATTGTGACACATTTTGATGTTATTAACTGCCTGTACAAAATGATAACATGTATTTGATTATGCAACTTATCGCGAATATAAAGACAGTATTTTGCAATTCAAAACCTTTGATTCGTGTCTTACCATTCCCCATAGCACTAATTTGATACTTTCATTGGATTCCTTGTCCCTGAAAATATAGGTTTAGTATATTTTAAAAAGTTTTTAGGGTAATTAGAGGCAGAAATAGAACAAAATATGTATTTTACAGTGGCCATTTTGAAAATCCAAAATGGCCGCCATACAGGTATCTCTCCAAATGTAAACATTGATTTTTAGTTTCCTTATGCTATAACCTTTCCAAAAACTAGGACGTGCCCGTACGTGGGTGCCCGTTCCTTGCCAAAAAAAAAAAAAAAAAAAAATTTGTGTAGGGGTGTGTGTGTGTGTAAACATCCTAGGGCGTGCCCGTACGTGGGTGCAAAAAAACATGCGTGCAAACAACAACAAAAAAAAACTTTGAAACCACGTGGCAGTAACGACCACAGAACCCCCCCCCCCCTCTATTTACATGAATGGTTTGGTCCATTCGCAACGACCACAGAACCCCCCCCTCTATTTACATGAAATGGTTTGGTCCAAAGCGAACGGCTTGCGGAGTTTGGTAAAGAAATCGCCATAGCTCGGTAACTACTTGTCCGATTAATATGAAACCTTGAAAAGGCACATCCTCGGGTCCCCAGCAATATACCTGGCAAGTTTCAAGTATATCGGACCCGTGGTTGTCGAGAAACAGCGGTCACAGACAAACACACAAACACACAGACACACAGAGATTGCTGGAATTATAGATAGACTAGGGCATGCCCGTACTATATATAAGCTAGGACGTGCCCGTACGTGGGTGCCCGTTCCTTGCCAAAAAAAAAAAAAAAAAAAATTTGTGTAGGGGTGTGTGTGTGTAAACATCCTAGGGCGTGCCCGTACGTGGGTGCAAAAAATCATGCGTGCAAACAACAACAACAAAAAAAAACTTTGAAACCACGTGGCAGTAACGACCACAGAACCCCCCCCCCCCTCTATTTACATGAATGGTTTGGTCCATTCGCAACGACCACAGAACCCCCCCCCCTCTATTTACATGCAATGGTTTGGTCCATTCGCAACGCCAAAGCGAACGGCGAACGGCTAAATCGCCATAGCTCGGTAAGTACTTGTCCGATTAATTTCAAACCTTGAAAAGGCACATCCTCGGGTCCCCAGCAATATACCTGGCAAGTTTCAAGTATATCGGACCCGTGGTTGTCGAGAAACAGCGGTCACAGACAAACAAACGTACAAACGTACAAACGTACAGAGATTACTGGAATTATAGATAGATGTATAGGTTTGCTAATCTACCATGATTTTGAACGAAATATAATTTATTGACATAGTGAACCTGACTAATTGGTTATCTTTGTATCTTGCATACGATTTATCGTAAAATTCCGGATGATCCTCCCAGAAGTCAGCCATTGCCTCTTGATGCCCCTCTTTCCAATCATATTGTTTTCTAGTCGGATCGCCGCTGGAACCATGTTCCTCATCTTCTCTAGCATCAACTGCTGCCTCAGCATCCACAAACTGCGCTGAAGCTGCTACAACTGCTTCATCCTCCTTCTTCTTGCCCTTCCGGCCCCCACTGCCCTTGGGTGGTCTCCAAAAAGTCTCCAAAAAAACGAACATATTTGAATTTCCCGTGACTTCCCGGAGACCCGGCTAGTCTCCAGGAGACGTCGCGGAGACGTCTCCGCAACCAGCGGAGACTCGAGTCGCCACCAGGTCGCCACCTAGTCTCCAGGCCAATGAGATAGGCCCTTAAGATCAATGTTTTGAGTGAAGTTGTCCTTCATAAGATTGAAGAGTGATGATTTAAGACAAATTCCCATGCCTCCTCCCCCCAAGTCCTCTCCCTCCCAAAGATTTCCCGATGTCCCTGTTCACCAGTTATACTTGTGTGCTTCCCTCTCTCTCCCCATCTTGTCTACCACTCCCCTTATATGTTTTATGTGTCCGTTTTTTTTTGGGGGGGGATTAATTGAGGCATGGGAAGGGGGGGGGGGGGGGTCTTAAATTGTCATATTTAAGCTCTTTCACAGGCCTCGATCTTATATCCCCCCCCAACCCCCCAAAAAAGAGTAAAGTTGTCCTTTGTACCACTTCTTGGCGGATGGAGGGGGCAGTCCTATCCAAATTTAATAGTCGTCTAGAGAGGGTAAGGATGTCTCATTGGGTGTTCCCCATTATCTTAGACTGGATCGGATATGGGGGAGGCTGTCATTATGGTGCCCTAGGGCCTTTCCTGACCAGACCCCTACATCAGGGCCGGAAATTGCCTATGCAGCGGCTTCCATGTATGTGTGCGCATTGCGGAGTATGCGGAGTCACTATTGACTTGAGATTGCGCAAAGGCCACTTCTGGCAGACGCACCATGGTGGACATAATTGGCTGCCACCGTTGGCGTAAGCAGCGTGGTTGGGTACCACATTGGGGTGGGCCTGCAGTCCCTGCACAGTCCTGGTGGGGTGAGGGAGCTTATAAAAACAGAAGCAATCTTTTGATTTGCTCTCTGTAGCAGCCCTCTCTATCGCCTGGAACACGCTATCTCGCATGGACTCGCTCTCTGGCCTGGATACACTGGCCGCACTTTTCCCGCTCAACCTCACCTGCCTGCTCCCCAATTTTGAGTCACAAAGAACATCTCACAAAGAAGCTCCCAGTGCCGCCACCATGCCAGACTTGGATCCTGTAAACCTGGTCCGGTTCTGTGTGAATGGGAGCAGTGTGCGAATGTGGCACCTAATGTTTTAGTTATTTATCTGCCTATTAAGTGAATTTTCACCAAATTTTTTTAGGTCAATTTTGGTCAATTTTAGGTCATTTTGTCAAGGGGTCAAGAGGTCAGGGTTAAAGGCCAGCGTCACATAAAATCATCAATTTTCATTCAATTGACCTGAAATTTAAATTTACCACTTGAGTTTTGTCATCAAATTTTCAACAAAGCTTTGTTATGATAATATGGAGATGGCAAATTAATAATTTGGTCAAAAGGTCAAAGGTCACTCATGTAATATCAATTTTCATTCAATTGACCTGAAATTTAAATTTACCACTTGAGTTTTGTCATCAAATTTTCAACAAAGCTTTATTATGAGAATATGGAGAAAACCAATTAATAATTTGGTCAAAAGGTCAAGGGTCAGTAGCACATAAAATCATCAATTTTCATCCGATTGACCTGAAATTTTAATAATTTGCATATTGGGTCACTGAATTGATTCACCAATCAAAAGCTACAAGCCGGTTTTTTTTTTTTTAAGATCAAAGGTCAAGGTGGTGTAAAATCACTAATTTTCATCCGATTGACCTGAAATTTTAATAATTTGCATATTGGGTCGCTGAATTGATTCACGAATCAAAAGCTACAAGCCGGTTTTTTTTTTTTTAAGATCAAAGGTCAAGGTGGTGTAAAATCACAAATTTTCACCCGATTGACCTGAAATTTATAGAATTTGCATATCGGGTCACTGAATTGGTTCACTAATCAAAAAGTAGGAGCCAATTGTTTTTTTTTAGATCAAAAGATCAAAGGTCGAGGCTGCATAAAATCATCAATTTTCATTTTTTTTGTTTTTTTAAACTGTTTTCGTTATTTTGAGCGTACGGAAGAACAAGAAGACGGCTGAATACAAACGGACGCGGATGGGCTTTGCATTTTCAGATGCTTTCTAGTTTCATTATTCTTGCTGCTTGTCGTTCTGAGGTTCATTCCATGCGTGTTCTGTCCTGTGATAATAAATTATCCTTTATTTTGACAGACCACATGTCCGTTTTTGCTCTGCATCATGCCGCATTGTTAAAACCATTTCAGTACATTTTGCTTTTCCCTGGAGAGGAATAAGTTGGATAACGGGATATTAATAACCTGATAATTACGGGAGCTTTTAGAGGCTGCCAAAGGTGGACCTCGAGCAACAGACTCGCTAGCTGTTGGTTCATGCTAATTGGACCATTGGCCAGCCATTCACGTGACATGTGCGTCCTGGCATGCCCGAGTCCTTCCCTACGAGGTAGGAATTTTATGCTTATGTCCAACTAACCCTGATATTTTCTATCCCCGTTAATTCATCCCAGATCCACTTTTCTGAAATACCGACTTCTTTCCTGGAAGTCCTCGCTGTGTCCATGTGTTTTTTTTTTTACCTCTCACACTCCCCCAATCCCCTTCCCATGCCTCCTCTCCCAAAGCCCTCTCCCTCCCACAGATCTCCCGATGTCCCTGCTCTCAAATGTTGTATTTGTGTGCTTCCCCCTCTCTCCTCATCTTATCTCCCGCTCCCTTTATTTCGTCTTATGTGTCCGTTTGTTTTTTGTTAATAATGTTAGCTCTTACACGAGCCTCGATGTTGTATCCAAAAAAAAAAAAACCAACTAGTGAAGGGGAAATTATACAAATGGAAAACGATAGCTGTCACACCTTTTGCCTTGATGTACTATGTCAGATGTAAAGGTATCACATATGCTTCACTGATTGGACAATCGTAAAATGTTTACCTTGATGAGGATGCAGAAATGTGCTGTACACCTGTGAAACATATGAAGCTCCCATGAATAATTATTTATGTGTGCCCCCTCCCCCCCCCCCCCCCTCTCGAAAAAAGTACAATAGGCCTATATTAATTATAGAAACGAAAGTTGCCACATGCAATGATAAGAATTGTAATTTGAATATGAGGAATTTTCTAACCTCTAACCCTCTGAGGATTTGTGAGCTGCTGCAAATCGATTTCTTCGGTCCCCAACAAGTCATGGAAATACAACGATCCCTTCCCATCGCCATCTGCATATCATAAGTGTGATCCACCATCGGTGTTGATCGACTCGGCCAGCAGTGAATCATTGTGAACGTTAACGAGTTATCAAATAACAACAAGGAAATTTGACACAGAAGGAGGCAACTCAGCCTGTCATGCCTGCGCAGCAACAACACCAGATGAAATAAATCCGTCAAGCTGGATGAGAAAAGTGTGGCAGGCTCGTGGACATAGTTCTTCAGCAAGTTGACCGGATATTTGCACTATTTATTTCCTGGCTGGAAGTTTATTAGGTGTACCTTGAACTTGTGGTGGCTTACATCGATGTGACTCAAAATCATTCCACGGAAACAGTTCGGGGTTTCCAAAATAGAGTTTTTCCCCACTTCCATCTGTGTCCAGCACAATGAGACGATGGGTGTCCACCCTCGAGTCGTGTGTAGGCCAACACTCATCGGGTGGTCGTACTCCCCTTATCCACTGCGGCCCCTCGTGGTGCTAACGGGAAACGGTAGGAATGCGACATCTCATCCACAGACATTGATCATGTATTCGTGAGTCTAATTTGCATTCAGGAACATAATAATGATGGTTAACTAACAATTTTGAAATTGCCCTCGGTTTGACGCTTTCGAGTTAATGGTACAAATTGTGTTTAAAAGACTATTTGATTTCAGCCGAGCAATGGCAGGTTCAAAGTGCTCCGATTAGTGCCCCGATAAACCAATTGTTGTTGTTATTCTCTATTTTAATTCTCACAATCAAGAGCAAGTGCCTTTTCATCCCAAAGACCGGAGCAACATCTTATTTAGGGGAACTATTTATACTCCTCAATTTTTTGATAGCATTCAATCATGCTATCCTGTTGGTTCACGAGTTATCAAGTGACCACTATATTCGTCATGTGTGTGCGTCTGTCTGTGTGTGCGTCTGTCTGTGTGTGTGTGTCTGTCTGTCCGCAGCATAACTACCCGATGATATCATCCGATCTTGATGAAACTTGGGTGGGAGGTTGATTGATATGATCTAGTTGTGTCCTGCCTAGAGGGCGTATTGCGCCCATTGTGGGTGGAGCGACCCCCGAAAAATATATCTTTTTAGGGGGTAATCGAGTTCAAGCCACATCTTCTCCGAGGGGTTTGGTGGAATCTGACAGGGGTTTCGGTATTTGGTTAGGCCAATGTCGTGTCTAGCCCCACAGAGCTCGATTTTTCATTTTCGCGTCAAGGTCACAAGGTCACGAAATTTAGAAAACTCGATTTTTGATGGTTTTATTACATTGTTCGCTTCCTGATAGGGTAAAATGTCGTACTTGATCTTACATTATCATATACATCATGAAATACAAGTTTTCCAACAAATTTCAGAATCTTTGACCTTTGAAGGTCACAAAGGTCAAATTTTCAAAATTGTCGGAATCAAACCGAATTTTCGGTATTGTGCAGCTAACTAACCTCATAACTGATCATACAATATTTTCTATCTCATTTCAAGGTCAGTAACCTTCGTTTTGACATTTCCGGGCCTGGCCTGTCCGGGCCTGTTTCGGTTATAGTCCGTCCTTTGTCATTGAATACCGCTCGCTCGTGAACCATCGTCGTCTCCTGACTTGTCATCTACTACTTTGTTAATGCCCCAAACTAATCCCACCTTCTTGTGGGGTTGGTAGAACGTTTTTGGCCCAATTCTTTCACAAACAGGATGGCCAGGCAGAAAAAACACCAATTGGTTGCTCTATGGGAAGTTATGAACAGTTGTAGAGACAGGCCTTCTGTACGACTGAAGCCGATTTGGGGAGGAATTTGGAAATGTTGTCAGGATGCTGGCAATTACTTCCTACTCTTCACTCAAGACAACATAGGATATTTAATATCAAGCAATCTATTCTAACTGGTGGGTCCCCAAAGTACCTTTCATCCAAGGGACAGCGTGCTTTGTGATACAATGCCCTACATGGGCAAGTACCGATACGACAGTGAACACATGCTAAACAGCTTAATGGTAAGTATGGTACTTCTGCACCATCCTGTCGGACTCATGTCTGTCACGGTGGTGCAAAACAAGAGGATCCATTCAGCATTTGAAGTTAGGCGTTCATTCTACCACACAATATCCATAACTCATGACATTAGACACAGCTATCACCATAAGAGGATAGTCTGTGATGTGCTGTGGCAATAACAGTGCTGAGTTCATCTCTTCGCCACAAGCACATCCAAACAGTAATGGTGAAGACTTTCCACACATACACACTTTTTAACGTCTTTTATTATATTTTGGGCAAAATCATGGTTGTTGGTTCAAAATTCATATTAAATCACTCAAAGTAGGAATCGAATATGAGAAAGAACCAAATGGCAAGAATGCAAGGCTTTATAAACTCTTATATAGTGAGGTTTTCACAATGAATATGCATTAGTGTTTTCTGACATTTTGGGCAAATATGAGAGAACATAATTATTCCACATTAATTTTCATTTGTTGCAGATTTGATTTCTATTTTATCAAGTTCACCTTCTTCTGAATTTTTATTTCCTGTTTATGATTTGGACTTTTTTTCTCTCTACAATGGCCGATATACAGATTTTCCACCTTTGTTGAATTTCAACTGAAATTCAGGTGAGTGGTTTAGTGCACACGAGAAAGTGAAGCATGGGCTATTTTCCTTAATCAGCACAATAATGAAGAAAATTATTCAGAAACCGTAACTTTTAGCAAAAACTAGAACGGTACTCGGTAGAACGCATACCTCCGCCAGGCTGAACAGTTTATGTTTTATATCCCACTGATAGGCCGGATCTGGATTCGGACCTGAATCAAAATCTAATCGGCTTGTTTTTGTCGCCCAACCAACTCATCCACCAAGTTTAGACATAACCCATCCACAACTTTTTAAAATATCATGTTATATATCGCTTTTCGCCCAATCTCGATGGTGAAGAATCACTTTAAAAAATTTAACAATTCTCGTATCTGCATCCATATTCAGATCTTCATCAAAATCGAATCGATTCGGTCTTGTCAAACACACAACCTGCACACCAGGTTTCGTCCGAATCCGTCCATAACTTTTTGAGATATTGTGCTATATATCGGTTTTAGCCCGATCACTCAATGGTGAAGAATCACTCAAAAATTCTCTGATTCGGATCCGGATTCGAATCTTCACCAAAATTGAATCAATTCTTCCTTGGAACACACCCAACCGGTCCACCAAGTTTTGTCCAAATCCGTCCGCAACTTTTTGAGATATCCTGCTATGTATAGTTTTTGGCCCCATCTGCCAATGGTGAAGAATCACTTTTAAAATTCTCGTAGCCGGATCCGAATCCAGATCTTCACCAAAATCTATCATTTCGTCCTTGTCACATACGCTACATCTCTGCCAAATTTCGGCCGAATCCGTCCACAACTTTTTGAGATATCCTGCTTTGTATCGTTTTTGGCCCTATCTCCCAATGATGAAGAATCGCTTAAAAAATTCTCGTAGCCGGATCCGAATGCAGATCTTCACCAAAATCTAATCATTTCGTCCTTGTCACATACGCTACATCTCTGCCAAATTTCGGCCGAATCCGTCCACAACCTTTTGAGATATCGTGTTTACAGACAGACAGGGGTGAAAACATAACCCTCATCCACCTCCGGTGGTGGAGGTAATAAAACAATACATTTGTAAAGTATGCATGTTCGACAAATGACGAGAAAAATTCAGAGGTTTTATTGATTTTTTTAAATCACAAAATGAGGATGTCTATAATGGCAGTTTCACAACAAAGAAACATGCTGCCTTGAGAATGCGGCTACTGGCAACATCCTGCGATGTTGGGCTCAATAAAGCGAATGATGACATCCAATGATTTGACAACAGAATGAATGTCTCAAAAGGTCAATATTGTGTGTAAGCACCATTAGAACGAATGACTGCTGAAACCCTCCATATCCTCTGAAGAAGTCCCCAGAGAAAATGCAAATGGACTTGTTGCCATTCCTTGTACAATGCAGCCCCAACTGTGCCACAGTCTGCACAGGAGGCTCCATTTTCTTAAACATATGCCAAACAATGTCCCAAATGTGCTCTATTTTAATTGAAATTAGGACTCCTGCTGGCCAAGGCAATGTTATGATGGCATTGTTTCGCAAGACGTCAGCAACTGCACAAGAATGGTGCGGTCTTGCATTGTCATCCATGAATACAGGTCTCGTGAGTAGCGGGTATTTGTCCAAATATGTAACAACATCACAATTGAAAATATGCATACAATACTTTTCGTCTGTCAGGTTGATGGAAATGAATGTAGAAGGAAGTAGAAGACGGGGAAGACCGAGAAAGACTTGGCTAAAGATGGTGGAAGAAGAAATGCGGGCAAGGGGGTTAACAAGGGGAGATGCAGAAAATAGGGCAAAATGGAGAGGATTGTCATGGGGACCGCAAGGCTAACCCCCGCTCTAGCAGGGAAAATGGCCTTAAAACGCATGTTGTTGTTGTTGTTGTCAGGTTATCCTGTACAATGACGAGGTCAAATTTAAAATCCTAATCGGCAGCCCCATATTATAACAGATCCACCAAAACATAGGATGGACTCTACGTTGTTCTTGGGTGAAAAGCCTGCATTGATTTGCCACCAAACGAGTTCTTTCATCAGCCTTGTGTAGAAGAACTTGGCTCCCATCGAACCAATTCATCTTCCTCCAGAATGCCAGATTCCAATATTAGCATGACTGAGACCATGTTAGGCGGGCCGCTCTTTGTTCTGGGGTGAGAAGAGTGCATCATCGGTACCTGGGTTTGTAACCTGCAGCATGGAGCCAGGTGTGGACAGTTCTTGTGGATAATCTCTGAGAAAGATTCCATCCATGCCACAACGTTGTGCTTGTGGCAAAAGCAATGCGTATGCCAAATCTGATCAGAGCTGCATTTGCTCTGTTAGAGGTCACCCTTGGTCATTTAGATTGAGGCCTGTCTTTAACATCAATGGTTTATTGATGTTTATAAACCAATCTGCTGATAAAAGTCTGATGGGATCCAAGTTGGCATCCAATTTCACTGTAAAAGACATCCCAACATTGTTCGTCCCAATAATTTGCCATCTTTGGGCTTCAACAAGACACCTATGGGCCATAATAACACAGTCCGCCAATTGAAGTATACAACGATATTGTTAACTTCTCCAAACCTTGACCAGGTGATAGGGTTTTTTCAAGTTAATACCATTGCTGTGCAAAACATGCTGGATTTGTAAAATTGCCTTGGTCTAGTGATGAATGGAAAATACAGTCTTACGTATGGAACATCCTTTAATGTATGGTTGAAAGAAAATTAGATTTGTTGAAATGTTTTTCCATGAACAGTCGGTATACAATTTTGTAGCTATGCAAATGACTTTCTTTTTGCCTTTTCCTGATGTTTTCAAAGGTACTTTATTAAATAACATGCTGAATACACTGGGTTAACGTGATATATACGAGTACAGTCACGTGAAAAAGTAAGTACACCCCATGTAAAGTTTTAACTTTTTCAACATATTTCAACATACAGCTATTTGATCTTCATTTCAACAATATTGAGAGATAAAGGTGATATAATATAACAAATATCATGAAACATTTACATTTTGTAGTCCATTGTATAATTTAAATAAACATAAATGCAAACTTCGCATGTGGAAAAGTAAGTACACCCTTGGCTCTAATAGGTGGTATTTCCCCCTTTGGCAGAAACAACCTCAAGTAGGTGTTTCTTATAACTGTCTACCAGTCTCTGACATTGACTAGGAGAAATTTTTCCCACTCCTCCATGCAGAATTCTTTCAGCTGTGCAATGTTTGAGGGGTTTCTTGCATGCACAGCTCGTTTCAAATCCCCCCACAACATCTCGATGGGATTTAGATCCGGGCTTTGACTTGGCCATTCCAGAACCCTCCATTTCTTTCTTTTCAGCCATTCCTTGGTGGATTTACTGGTATGTTTAGGGTCATTGTCATGTTGCAAGGTCCACCTTCGGTTGAGCTTCAATTTTCCGACAGATGGCCTCACATTATCCTCAAGCACCCTCTGGTACAATGAAGAATTCATCGTGGATTCTATGATGGTGAGCTGCCCAGGCCCTGATGCAGCAAAGCTGCCCCAAACCATAATATTTCCACCACCATGCTTCGCAGTTGGTATCAGGTTCTTGTGGTCAAATGCTATCTTTGGTTTTCGCCAAACATGTCTTCTGGTACTGTGGCCAAATAGCTCTACCTTTGACTCATCTGTCCAGAGCACATTGTTCCAGAAGTGCTGGTCTTTGCCTAGGTGTTCCTTGGCAAACTTTAGTCTTGCCCTGATGTTCTTTCTGGACAGCAAAGGTTTCCTCCTGGCACACCTCCCATGTAGATCAAATTTGTGCAGCCTCTTTCTAATGGTAGACTCGTGCACTTTGACATCAACAGTGGCAAGAGCTACCTGTAGGTCCCGTGATGACATTCTGGGGTTCTTAGAGACTTCTTTCAGCATCTTGCGGTCTGCGCTCGGGCTGAACTTGCTGGGGCGGCCTGGCCTGAACAAGTTGGCAGTTGTTTGGAATCTTCTCCACTTGTAGATGATCTTCCGGACAGTCGAATGATTGATTTCAAATTGTTTGGAGATCTTTCTAAATCCCTTCCCAGACTCGTAGGCATTTATAACCTTCTTTCTGAAGGCATCAGAGAGCTCTTTTCATCTAGGCATGGTGATGCCACATGCTTCAACAACAAAGAGCAAACCAAACTAAATGTCTGAGGTTTAAATAAGACAGGTTCCTCCAAGATCCTCTCTAACGATGTTATAATCATTTGCACCTGAGCTGGTGCACCTGATTCTAATTTTAGGTATTTGAAGTAGTGATAAATGTAGGGGTGTACTTACTTTTTCCACATGCGAAATTTGCATTTATGTTTATTTAAATTATACAATGGACTACAAAATGTAAATGTTTCATGATATTTGTTATATTATATCACCTTTATCTATCAATATTGTTGAAATGAAGATCAAATAGCTGTATGTTGAAATATGTTGAAATATGTTTAAAAATTCAAAACTTTACATGGGGTGTACTTACTTTTTCACATGACTGTATATACATATTGCTTTTCAACGTTTGTCTGCAGAGCCTGGTGTTGGCTTAGCGGTTAGGGTGCTGGATTGGGATCCTAGGATCCTGAGATTGAATCCCGGTCGATCGCTGAATCAATGCCAGGGGGGTTGACTCAGCCTGTCATCCCTGCGTGTCATAAGACGCGACCAAGATTTGGCGTCAGGAAGGGCATCCGGCCATAAAAACATTGCCTCAAACAGGGAACCATGATTGTCATGAGGCCCGCAAGGCTAACCCCCGCTCTAGCGGGGAAAAATGTCCCTAAAATTATCATTCATACATTTTTCATTCAATGTTTGTCTGGGGTGCCAAAATGTGGACAACAGTTATATGGCTGACTGAAAAATAATAATAAACGAACTGGAGTTCATAGAACACCACACCCTGTGCAGTCTTGAGAAAAATGACATTTTATGGT
Organism: Myxine glutinosa; assembly: GCF_964187855.1. NCBI lineage: Eukaryota > Metazoa > Chordata > Myxini > Myxiniformes > Myxinidae > Myxine > Myxine glutinosa. The sequence continues at coordinate 139,216,910 of NC_136261.1, forward strand.
CTTTACAACTCTTGGTTTGCATTTCCAAGCATGATATTATACAAAGCCGACGGGTCAAATGCTGAAAACCTTCAGCGCTGAACCTTCTGCCAATTTTTCTCGGAGAAACTGACGATTTTGGAACGATCTTTGATTAAAAGATGCACGAAGCAAACATATCTTTTCGATGAAGTTAGCTCTGTGGTGGTATTGCTAGGTGCCAACATTTTTGGCTGAAGCTTGCAGTCACGTATTGCAAATTTGATTGGTCATAACGGCGTAAATTTTTTACCAAGTACTGCTAATCTGGAGGTTTTTGGAAATGTAAACACGGCAATTTGTGTTCTGCAGTGTTCGCATATATAATTCAATGAAATTAAATAAAAGTTTTAAATGCTGAAGAAAAAACCCCCCAAAAAATCGTTGAACAAGAGGGTTACCACCGCTGTTGCTTCCATCTTTTACACCACCTTATTTAACCTATTAAATTAGTTATACATGCCTGTTGTTTGTGTGCTTCATGACATCCCTAAAAACAGTACGTTTCCATCCCTAAAAACAGGTTGGAATGATTTTCAATGTTGTTTTACTGCAAGACCAAGGTATGGGTTTTTCGTTCAACCATTTTTGTACTGCACCCTCGTGAGGTGGATTATGTATTTTATTTTAAAAAATCTTTTTTTTACTACTTTGCATAAAATAAGGTAGGGCAAGCACTCGGGGCAGAAGATTTATTTTCAAAAAAAAATAATAAATGCCTCCCCTCCCCCAAAAGACCACACACACCAAACTGTACCATCCAAGATGAACTGACAGAATGAACTGGTCAATATGAACTGGTCAAAAGAGGAAGCGAATCAGAGCTGCTCTTAAACAAATCAGAGGAAGCCAATCAGAGCTGCTCTTAAACAAATCAGAGGAAGCGAATCAGAGCTGCTATTAAACAAATCAGAGGAAGCCAATCAGAGCTCCACAAAAGCATAAAACCATCAGAAACAAGTCAAGTGAATCAACTTGGATTCCGCCCAGGTTGGCACATGGAAATTATGATGTAGCATAATTATCATCTCGGGTCAAGATTTGAAATTATGCCATGGTTTTTGTAAAATTGCTACTAGTATTCACATTATGTTCACATTCATTCACATTCACAGGGTCCTCTGGGTCCTCTGGGCATTTGGGTCCTCTGGGTCATTTTCTGGTCTGGGTCTGGCAAATTTTCATTGACATTTGCCCAGTTTCAACTTTTATTGACCCAGAGGGTCATTTGGGTCCTCTGGGTCATTTGGGTCCTCTGGGTCATTTGGGTCCTCTGGGTCATTTGGGTCCTCTGGGTCATTTGGGTCCTCTGGGTCATTTGGGTCCTCTGGGTCATTTGGGTCCTCTGGGTCATTTGGGTCCTCTGGGTCATTTGGGTCATTTGGGTCATTTGGGTCATTTGGGTCCTCTGGGTCATTTGGGTCCTCTGGGTCATTTGGGTCCTCTGGGTCATTTGGGTCCTCTGGGTCATTTGGGTCATTTGGGTCCTCTGGGTCATTTGGGTCATTTGGGTCCTCTGGGTCATTTGGGTCCTCTGGGTCATTTGGGTCCTCTGGGTCATTTGGGTCCTCTGGGTCATTTGGGTCCTCTGGGTCATTTGGGTCCTCTGGGTCATTTGGGTCCTCTGGGTCATTTGGGTCCTCTGGGTCATTTGGGTCCTCTGGGTCATTTGGGTCCTCTGGGTCATTTGGGTCCTCTGGGTCATTTGGGTCATTTGGGTCCTCTGGGTCATTTGGGTCCTCTGGGTCATTTGGGTCCTCTGGGTCATTTGGGTCCTATATTCCTATCCTATAACATATATATCCTATAACCTATCCTATATATATCCTATATCATATAACATATATCCTATATATCCTATAACATAACATATAACAAATATATCCTATATTATGTACTAGCGAGCGGCCGCGTACCAGCCAAAGGGGTAGCCCATGGTTAGCCTAAATATAGATTTGATGACGTCATGTTTACACATCTGAGCGACAGAAACGTGCTTCACTTTTGGAGCTTCACTTTTGGAGCGACAGAAATTCCCAGGCAAACGCTATAACGCACCAGGTTTACAACCTGTGCGTTAATAAAGCATCTGTTTGAGCCAAAAATGGACTTGAACAGGGGCAGATTGTGGCAGAGAGAAAGCGCAGGACACAAGCTGAACCAGCACCTCAGCATAAGCAACAACAAAACAGGAATAGACCAGCAAAGTACGACAAATACAAATGTACAACCCTATTCTGCTCAAAGCCCCATAATAATAGTTCCTATACAAGGAACTTCAATGCAGGAGGACATTAGGCCTTCAAAACTGCACAACCTATGATTGTTTGCCCATGCCATGGATTTTTGAAATGCTGAGCATCCAGCAAGGAAGCAGCACAACACTTATAAAGTGGCTGTTATTACTCAGGGGCCCAGGTTTGAACCACTGACCTCCAAGACTCAGTGCAGACACTCTAACCATTATTCCACCACGGCTGGTTGCATTAGGAATAAAAAATAATGTCGCTGTTGTGAATGGAGGATCTCGAACTAAATACAGGGTGCTTCAAAAAAATGTCAACACTTATATCGTCTTATATGCACATGATTTGAATGTTACCGTTTTTTGAAACACCCTGTATATGTGCTTCCTGAAAAGCACTTATGTTCAGGAGAGAGATACATCTTGGTCAATTGGGTGTTGATGCAACATTTACATTTTGCTGTTATTGCGGAACAATTGGTTTGTCACATATAAAATGATGGCTTGATGCTTTGAAAGAGATTTTTGTTAAAGTTGATGCATAAGTCAAACAAAATTCAGAAAACCTGTTCAGCATCACATTCAGGCTTCACGAATAAGAGAACAAAATCCATCAAAGGATATTCATTTGGTGTTGAAATCATGAAGAACAAGAAAGAGCAATCAGAGATTGCAAACCCTCGCCAGGATGTATTTTCAGTGGTTAAGGCTTTTGTGTTAAAACAAATATGGCGGCTGAATCACGTGACCGATGACGTCATCATTATTTTTTTCTCTACTATGTTATTCCTAGATTATGCTCAAGGAATTTCATCTTGATAGGATGAAGTTTTGTACTTGTCGAATTATGACGTCATAATGGAGGCATCTATGACATCATCATTAACAGTTTATTCCACATGCAGAGTTCTTTACAATGAGCCATGTCTCAAGTTTTTCTATTCAGCGCTTTCGGAGATATAGATGTGCAAAGTTTTTCGTTTTTTTCAAGATGGCGGCCGAACACGTGACATATGACGTCATAATTATCATTAGAAAATTATACAGGTTGAGTTGCACCTATTGTGAAAAATTCCTGTCAATAGGACCAACGGTTGCAGAGAAAATCATATTTATTCTGTGCGGACAAACAGACAGACAGATAAACAGACAGACAAACAAACCGACTCAAATGCAATACCCTCTCCTCAGGCGAGGGGAACAACTGATCCCCATCACTATCATTTACCAACGACAAATAATGTAGCAATTGTTGTAGCTGTGCAAACTCAGCAACATTCATTTAGCACCAGGGATGTAATTACCTCTGCCACCAAAGGTGGATGGAGGTTATGTTTGCACCCCTGTCTGTCTGTTTGTCTGTCCGGTTGTCTGCCCCTTTGTGAAGAAGATATCTCAAAAAGTTGTGGACGGATCCAGACGAAATTTGGCAGAGAGGAAGCATGTGTGACAAGGAGGAAATGATTAGATTTTGGTGAAGATCAGGATTCGGATCCGGCTACTAGAATTTTTTAAAGTGATTCTTCACCATTGGGAGATAGGGCCAAAAAACGATACATAGCAGGGTATCTCAAAAAGTTGTGGACAGATTATGACGAAACTGTAGACGAGTTGGGTGTCTGACAATGACAGTTAGATTCGATGTTGGTGAAGATCTGAATATGTTTTCTGATATGAGAATTTTTTTTTTTTAAAGTGATTCTTCACCATTGAGAGATTTGGCTAAAACCAACATATAGCAGGATATCTCAAAAAGTTATGGATGGATTTGAACGAAACTTGGTGGACAGGTTGTGTGTGTGACAAGGAAGAATCGATTCAATTTTGGTGAAGATCCGGATCCAGCTAGTAGAATTTTGTAAGTGATTTCTCATTATTGGGAGATAGGGCAAAAAATGATATATAGCAGGATATCACAAAAAGTTGTGGACGGATTTGGACGAAATTTGGTGGACCGGTTGGGTGTCTGACAAGGACAAATCGATTCGATTTTAGTCACGAATTGAATATGAATTCGGCTACAACAATTATTTAATTTTTAAGTGATTCTTCACCATTGAGAGATCGGGTGAAAAGCGATATATAACATGATATATTAAAAAGTTATGGGCGAGTTATGAATAAACTTGGTGGATGAGTTCCTTTGGTGACAAGAACAAGCCGATTAGATTTTTGTTCAAGTCCGAATCCAGATCCGGCCTATCAGTGGAATGCACAATGTAAATTGTTCACCAGGCGGAGGTATGCTCTCGACTGAGTGCAGTTCTAGTTTTATATGAAGCAGCTGCAGAGCACCCTTATAAACACACAACGGTTCAGATGTCTGAGCTCCATCTCATGTATTACCCAACTGTCTATCCTTTTTGTACACCGCACCTTTCCTATGCCATTCCCAGGTACTGCATAACGTCATTGCCGGGCACCGAAGGGTGCTCGGCAATGACGCATGCTGAAAGGGAGTACTCAGTTTTCACTCTGGTTGTTTGTTTTCTTGCTCTCTTATTGTACACCGCACCTTTCCTATGCCATCTCCAGGCATAGCATAACGTCATTGCCGGGCACCGAAGGGGGCTCGGCAGTGACGCACGCTGAAAGGGAGTACTCAGTTTTCACTCTGGTTGTTTTTTGTACACCGCACCTTTCCTATGCCATCTCCAGGCATTGCAAATCGTCATTGCTGGGCACCGAAGGGGGCTCGGCAGTGACGCACGCTGAAAGGGAGTACTCAGTTTTCACTCTGGTTGTTTGTTGTACACCGCTCCTTTCCTATGCCATCCCCAGGCATTGCAAATCGTCATTGCCGGGCACCGAAGGGGGCCTGGCAGTGACGCACGCTGAAAGAGAGTACTCAGTTTTCACTCTGGTTGTTTCCTTGTTTGTTTTCTTGTTTGTTTTCTTGTTTGTTTGTCCGGACGATATCTCAGCCATCCTTTGAGCTAGGAAGCTGAAATTTCGGCACAATAGTGAGCAAGTCCTTTCTCAAAAACGGTATTTTATTTTTTTGATTAATCAATAAATTGAGGAGTTATTTAATTATTAGCGATTAATTAAGTACTTATTTAATTAATCAAATTTCCTTTCTCTTCTGACCATTAACTCAGGCACCTTTTGAGTTAGGAAGCTGATATTTTGACATGCCAATCAATGACCAGGTGATTTGGCTGCAAAGGCTATTTTTGATTTATTAATTAATCAATTAATCGATTAATTATTTAATAATTCGATTGATGACAAAAAATTTTTTTTTTTAAAGTTACAGATTCTGATGAAATAGTGGTAGTTTATGTGTTCTCTGACCAAATTGATTAATAATTTAATTTTTTATGATTATTATTTATTTATTTTCATTATTAATCATTTATTTATTTTCTTTCCCATTTGGCCAATATCTCAGGCACCTTTTGAGCTGGGAAGCTAATATTTGGACATGAGTGACCAAGTGATGTGGCTATCAAGGATATTTTTGATTTATTGATTAATCATTTCATCTATTAATTATTTATTGATTAATCGATTAATTATTTATTGAGTAATCAATTAATTATTTAATTTTTTATAAATGACTTATTTAATTAAATTTCTAAAAGATACATCTTCGGATGAAGCACTAGTGCTTTAGGTATGCTATTAGCCAATTGATTAAGAAAATATTTTGTGATAATCTTTTATTGATTTTAATTATACAATTAATCAATCAATTAGTGTACACCTCTCCCTCCCAATGCAGCCTCAATGAGCTGCATTGCGGTATTGCCGGGCGCCGGAGGCGCCCCGGCAATGCCGCGCTGCAGCATATTTAATTATTTGGCATGGGGCGGTGTACTTTGAATGTATGTGTACTTGTTTTCTTGCTTTCTTGTTTGTTTGTTTGTTTGTTTGTCCGGGCGATATCTCAGCTATCCTTTGAGATAGGAAGCTGAAATTTCGGGACAACAGTGAGCAAGTCCTTTTTCAAAAACGGTATTTTTTGTTTTTTGATTAATCAATTAATTGAGGAGTTATTTAATTATTAGCGATTAATTAAGTACTTATTTAATTAATCAAATTTCCTTTCTCTTCTGACCATTAACTCAGGCACCTTTTGAGTTAGGAAGCTGATATTTGGACATGCCAATGACCAGGTGATTTGGCTGCAAAGGCTATTTTTGATTTATTAATTAATCAATTAATCGATTAATTATTTAATTATTCGATTAATGACAAAAAAAAAAAAATTTTAAGTTCGATTCTCATGAAATGGTGGTGGTTTATGTGTTCTGTGACCGAATTGATTAATAATTTAATTTTTTTATGATTATTATTTATTTATTTTCATTATTAATCATTTACTTATTTTCTTTCTCATTTGGCCAATATCTCAGGCACCTTTTGAGCTCAGAAGCTAATATTTGGACATGACAGTGACCAAGTGATGTGGCTATCAAGGATATTTTTGATTAATTGATTTATCAATTAATCAATGTATCGATTAATTATTTAATTATTCGATTAATTACTAAAAAAAATTTTTTTCCCCCAGTTACAGATTCTGATGAAATGGTGGTGGTTTATGTGTTCTGTGACCGAATTGATTGATAATTTAATTTTTTATGATTATTATTTATTTATTTTCATTATTAATCATTTATTTATTTTCTTTCTCATTTGGCCAATATCTCAGGCACCTTTTGAGCTGGGAAGCTAATATTTGGACATGACAGTGACCAAGTGATGTGGCTATCAAGGATATTTTTGATTAATTGATTAATCATTTAATCGATTCATTATTTATTGATTAATCGATGAATTACTTATTGATTAATCAATTAATTATTTAATTTTTTATTAATGACTTATTTGATTAAATTTCTAAAAGATACATCTTCGGATGAAGCACGAGTGGTTTTGTTATGGTATTAGCCAATTGATTAAGAAAATATTTTGTGATAATCTTTTATTGATTTTAATTATACAATTAATCAATCAATTAGTGTACACCTCTCCCTCCCAATGCAGCCTCTATGAGCTGCACTGCGGTATTGCCGGGCGCCGGAGGCGGCAATGCCTCGCTGTAGGATATTTAATTATTTGGCATGGGGCGGTGTACTTTGAATGTATGTGTACTTGTTTTCTTGTTGGTTTTCTTTCTTGTTTGTTTGTCCGGGCGATATCTCAGCCATCCTTTGAGCTAGGAAGCTGAAATTTCGGCACAATAGTGAGCAAGTTCTTCATCAAAAACGCTATTTTTTGTTTTTTGATTAATCAATTAATTGAAGAGTTATTTAATTATTAGCGATTAATTCAGTACTTATTTAATTAATCAAATTTCCTTTCTCTTCTGACCATTAACTCAGGCACCTTTTGAGTTAGGAAGCTGATATTTTGACATGCCAATGACCAGGTGATTTGGCTGCAAAGGCTATTTTTGATTTATTAATTAATCAATTAATCGATTAATTATTTAATTATTCGATTAATGACGATTTTTTTTTTTTTTAAGTTACAGATTCTGATGAAATGGTGGTGGTTTATGTGTTCTGTGACTGAATTGATTAATAATTTAATTTTTTAATGATTATTATTTATTTATTTTCATTATTAATCATTTATTTATTTTCTTTCTCATTTGGCCAATATCTCAGGCACCTTTTGAGCTGGGAAGCTAATATTTGGACATGACAGTGACCAAGTGATGTGGCTATCAAGGATATTTTTGATTCATTGATTAATCATTTAATCGATTAATTATTTATTGATTAATCGATTAATTATTTATTGATTAATCAATTAATTATTTAATTTTTTATTAATGACATTTAATTAAATTTCTAAAAGATACATCTTCGGATGAAGCACTGGTGGTTTAGTTATGCTATTAGCCAATTGATTATGAAAATATTTTGTGATAATCTTTTATTGATTTTAATTATACAATTAATCAATCAATTAGTGTTCACCTCTCCCTCCTAATGCAGCCTCTATGAGCTGCAATGCGGTATTGCCGGGCGCCGGAGGCACCCTGGCAATGCCGCGCTGTAGGATATTTAATTATTTGGCATGGGTGGCGGTGTACTTTGAATGTATCTTTACTTGTACACCGCTCCTTTCCTATGCCATCTCCAGGCATTGCAAATCGTCATTGCTGGGCACCGAAGGGGGCTCGGCAGTGACGCACGCTGAAAGAGAGTACTCAGTTTTCACTCTGGTTGTTTGTTGTACACCGCTCCTTTCCTATGCCATCTCCAGGCATTGCAAATCGTCATTGCTGGGCACCGAAGGGGGCTCGGCAGTGACGCATGCTGAAAGAGAGTACTCAGTTTTCACTCTGGTTGTTTGTTTTCTTGCTTTCTTGTTTGTTTGTTTGTTTGTTTGTTTGTCCGGGCGATATCTCAGCCATCCTTTGAGATAGGAAGCTGAAATTTGGGGACAACAGTGAGCAAGTCCTTTGTCAAAAACGGTATTTTTTGTTTTTTGATTAATCAATTAATTGAGGAGTTATTTAATTATTAGCGATTAATTAAGTACTTATTTAATTAATCAAATTTCCTTTCTCTTCTGACCATTAACTCAGGCACCTTTCGAGTTAGGAAGCTGATATTTGGACATGCCAATGACCAGGTGATTTGGCTGCAAAGGCTATTTTTGATTTATTAATTAATCGATTAATTATTTAATTATTCGATTAATGACGATTTTTTTTTTTTTTAAGTTACAGATTCTGATGAAATGGTGGTGGTTTATGTGTTCTCTGACGGAATTGATTAATAATTTAATTTTTTAATGATTATTATTTATTTATTTTCATTATTAATCATATATTTAATTTCTTTCTCATTTGGCCAATAGCTCAGGCATCTTTTGAGCTCAGAAGCTAATATTTGGACATGGGTGACCAAGTGATGTGGCTATCAAGGATATTTTTGATTTATTGATTAATCAAGTAATCAATTAATCGATTAATTATTTAATTATTCGATTAATTACTAAAAAAAACAAAAAAAAAAACAGTTACAGATTCTGATGAAATGGTGGTGGTTTATGTGTTCTGTGACCGAATTGATTAATAATTTAATTTTTTAATGATTATTATTTATTTATTTTCATTTATTAATCATTTATTTATTTTCTTTCTCATTTGGCCAATATCTCAGGCACCTTTTGAGCTCGGAAGCTAATATTTGGACATGACAGTGACCAAGTGTTGTGGCTATCAAGGATATTTTTGATTTATTGATTAATCAATTAATCGATTAATTATTTATTGATTAATCAAATTAATTATTTAATTTTTTTATTAATGATTTATTAAATTAAATTTCTAAAAGTTACATCTTCGGATGAAGCACTAGTCAGAGTGGTTTAGTTATGCTATTAGACAATTGATTAAGAAAATATTTTATGATAATCTTTTATTGATTTTAATTATACAATTAATCAATCAATTATTGTGCACCTCTCCCTCCCAATGCAGTCTCTATGAGCTGCACTGCGGTATTGCCGGGTGCCGGAGGCGCTCCGGCAATGCCGCACTGTAGGATATTTAATTATTTGGCATGGGGGCAGTGTACTTTGAATGTATCTGTACTTGTTTGTCATTCTATCAAAATAAATATTGAAAGGGATATGACTTTTATGGTCATAAAAGACAGGGCATGGCAAAAAGAAAAGGGGCATGCCGATGGCGAAAATAAATTAATGACTACAACATATGGAGGTAAGTTTATGGAGCATTATGATGACTTCATCGTACTTCAAATGTCTAACGGACGCCATAAGCCTGGTGTAGGCTTCACGGTTAAGGTGGCTGACTTGAGATCCCCGGGTCTGGAGTTCGAGCCCCCAGTCAATCCATTGAATTAAACACCGGGTGGGTTGACTCAGCCTGTCATCCTTCTGTGGTCAGCAAAATGAGCACCAGATGACTGGTTATAGAGAGGCATGCCTTCAGCAGCACAGCCACACCCCCAGAAAATGATGCAACCAGCAGCCAGAGGCTGAACAAGAACCACCACCAACAGACGTCATAAGCAAGGTTACCTGTTTCAACAGTATCTGTTTGACATGTGGTGTAAAACGAAGATATAGCCAACACAGATGAGGGCTCAGCTGTATGAATAGCTTCCTAATGCCATTTCCTCTTACCAACAAATGTATCAGATTCAAGTGACCCTAAACAATTCGGTGAAAAGGTTATTTCCTATTCCAGATTTACAGACTCTCTCTGGCAGACAGATGAGCTATATCAGGAAGCTATGGCTTTGGTGAGATGTTTTTGTAAGCCAGGCATATTCATTACCTTTATGTGCAACCCTCGCTGGCCAGGAATTAGAACCAAACAAAGACAAGGTTGGTCCCCAAGTGATTGTAAGGATGTTGTTAATAGCGTATTCTGTCTCGAGCTAAAGAGCTTAATCAAAGATCTTTTCTAAGATTACACACTTGAGAATATTAAAGCATACTACTAGGACGTGAAAGAACATAAATATCACTCAAACATGTGCATTTATTGGCAATTCTTCAGCAGCCCCTTGCTGACAAGACAGGCCTGTTATCGAGCAAGACAGAGCTGGACCATGTAGAATATATAATTGAAATGCTCCAAGAATGGTCATTGCAAAGTTGCCTTTCAAAATGATTTCAAAGAAAATTCAGTCCTCCATGAAGATCGCCTTGTAATTTATGCTCAACTAAATGATGGTAACATCGATGAGAAGAATGGATTTCAATTATAATTTTTTTTAGAGAACATACAGACTTGGCATTTAATATGGAATATTTTTTTTGTGGGGGTGAACTTACTTTTCAAGATGTCTTAGAACCAAAAGTTCATTGGAATTATGTTGAAATTATTCTAGATTTTGTTAGTGACCTTTAAAAGAAACAAAAACCACATTTGACATTTCGAAGCAAATAAATTGATCCTTGAAAGTGATGCACACTGATATCGAACTCAATTCATGGACAGCACTGTGTTAAACTTCTGTACGTTTTCCAGAAGTATCTCTTTATTTTGCACATTAGCCAAATTTTTTTTTAACAAAAACAAAAGTTAAATTACGACTGGGATTACGGACAGTAAAATTACAGTTCAGTACTTCGTGTAACCCCCACGAGCATTCAGGAGAGCATGTACATGTCGAGGCATGCTGTTCACGAGATTTGCCAAGGTTTGGACAGGAATCACTTTCCATGCTGTGACAATAGCCTGCTGCAATTTGTGCACAGAGGTCGGCTGCTGGTCCAAGTGGTCGATTTGACGCGTTAATTCTGCCCACAAGTTCTCTATCGGATTCATATCCGGGGACATGGCAGGCCACTCCATATGCTCTACACCACGGTCAGCAAGAAAGTGTTGAAACATGCGAGCATGATGAGGCCATGCATTGTCATCTTGGAAGACAAAGTTTCCTCGAAAGGCTGCATGAGCAAATGGAAGCAATGTTTCTTCCAGAATGGCCCTGTACTTGAACTGGTTCAGGTTTCCATTCAGAACAACCAGGTCAGTTTTGCCCCCTGTATGAAAAGCAGCCCAAACGGTCACCCCACCACCTCCAGCTTGGACTCTTGGCACTATACAATCTTTGTTGTAGGCTTCATGCACTTGTCTGCGCACTCGGACGCGGCCATCTTGACGATAGACCAGAAATCTAGACTCGTCACTGAAGATCACGTGATTCCAGTGTCCTGGCTGCCATTGACGGTGCTCTCTGGCCCACTGCAATCAGCGCTGGCGGTGTTGTCTGGTCAGGCGTGGCTTTCTCAGGGGACACCTGGCACGATAGCCTGCTTGAACCAGTCGTTGGTTGACTAGCCTTCTGGATACAGGCACATTTGTCAGTTGCTGCCACTCCGCCCTAAGCCGATGAGTCGACTTGGTACGGCCATTGCGGACTAACCGGTGCAGCTGGCGATCATCCCTCCTTGTGGTTCTGCGGGGACGTCCTGGCCTCGGTATTGGAGTAGGGACACCCCTCTGAGCATTTCGTTTCAGGATCTTTGACACCTGACCTTGAGTGATGCCATACTGCCGAGCAATAGCACGCTGTTTCATGCCGTAATTTCGTAAAGCCACCACTCCATGACAAACAGCATTGTTGAGTTGACGGACCATCTCCAGAGGAAGCGGCAATAACTTTTGGAGATGTGCAGCAGTTGTTTTCCACTAATACAGAACGCAACAACCCTTGTATACCCGACTGTGAAGCCAATCATCAAATGCACCTGTCCGTACATTTTGCCACGCCACCTGACATAATCCTGTTGTTGACTTCTTGTTGCGACAGGCAATCAGTGACATGGTTCTTTTAACAAATAAATCACCAAAGTGTAAAAGAAACTCACCAGATTGATATACTGAGTTAAGAAAGTAAACCCAAGTCAAGAAAAAAAATATATTCCATATTAAATGCCAAGTCTGTATTTATTAATTGATAAAATAATTTAAAAAAAAAAAAATATATATATATATATATATATATATAACTGCCAAAATCATGGACTATCTCATAAATCCCTTAACCATTGCTTTGCTACAGGAGACAATTCGCAATTAATAATTTTCACACTATATATGTATGCACTATGGCATGACATAAATTAATAAATAAATTAATAAATACAAATTATGTTTGATGAGTTTCTATTCATGTGTATGGTTGATGAGTTTCTCTTCATGTGTATGGTTGATGAATTTCTATTCATGTGTATGGTTGATAAGTTTCTATTCATGTGTATGGTTGATGAATTTCTATTCATGTGTATGGTTGATGAGTTTCTATTCATGCTGGTGGCCTGGAGGTGAACAGACCACAACATGAAATTACTGAGATATTGCATGAGGAAGATATTTTGGGTGGATTTTAATCCACTGAATTATCAGGTTATCAGGGACTGTCATCTTCATTTCTTGTGTATGAAGGATTTCATGAGCATGGAGGGCAACTCTTACATGTAGCCAGCCTTTTCTCGGTTTTGAAAAATAACCATCTACTTGAAAATATTCAACAAGAATGTCTACCCTTTTTTATTATCTATTTTTACTATTACAGTACAGTGGTTTATTAGTCTCCTACGGGTGTACACCGGAGGGGACTATAGGTTTGCACTCCGTCCCTCCGTCTGTCAATCCGTCAGTCTGTCAGTCTGTCAGTCTGTCAGTCTGTCAGTCTGTCAGTCTGTCAGTCTGTCAGTCTGTCAGTCCGTCACGCAAACAACAGCTTTCCGGACTTTTTTTCTAAACGCTAAATGCTAATGATTTCAAACTTGGTACATGGTTTCCTCATGATAAGTGACAGATCAAGTTCGAACTTCACGACGTTTCGATCATTTTTGACAAAGTTATGGCGCTTTGAACTTTGGGAATTCTGATGATCCTTAACTCAGTGCCATTTTAAGTTTTAATTTCCTTTAAAAAAGATTTTCTCAGCAATACTAGGACCGATTGAGATCAAATTTTCACCGTAGGGGGGACTCGGTCTGTAGAATATTTTAATGGTAATTATGACGTCACATGTCACGTGGTTTGGCCGCCATATTGTTTTTCATGAAAACATAAAAAACCCTTTTTCTCTGCAACGGCTGAACAGATCGAGGCCAAACTTCGCAGGCCGAATCGCATACCCAGGACGAACAAAAAGGTCAGCGAACATGACATCATGCGTCACATGGTTTCAGAGTTATGACGTTTTTAAGCATGAACCTTTAAAACCGAGCTCCTCCCTCATTTTTGATCCAATCGAGGGGAAACTTCACAGATCTGTTCAGCATGTCAGTCTACTAAAATGTCCTTTTGGAATTTGCGATCGGGCACGTGGTTTGGCAGATATCGTTAATTAAACGAATTTTATTTTATGGATATCTCTTGTTTATTCTGGAGTTCTCCTCAAGCCGCACCACGCGCCCTCAGCCTCGTCTCGCAAACGTCAAAAGCGCAACACAGCGCGCGCTTTTGGGAGGGGCGGAGCCAAGCCGAGCAACATATATATACACATCGATCATTGATCGTGAACCGGAAAATATAATAAATTACTGATATTTAGCGACTCGAAAGGTTCTTTATCAACAACGTATTTTGTCGTGCTTCTGCTGACCTGTCTGCAAGGTGTATAAATCGAAGTCCCGAGTGCGAATCACAGGTGAGCCCGTCCTGAGGTAATTAGCGATTGGGAACTATTCAGAACCTGTGGGTAAATAACCCTTGGTAATTTCCCCAACAGTTTTCCGGACAACAGCCTGCCGGTAGGGGACATGTATTGCAGCACAATACTCACAATGCTTGTTTCAATAGTGATGGCCTTCCTCTGTTTTTTTTGCTTGTACTACACACCTTGCTACTCCACGGACATTTTCCAGTCATGACTGCAAGGGTTATGCTTATCACAGCGGCACAATTCACATGCAAAATGGGAAACAGATCACAACATGCACGGCGCTAAGATGGAGGGTTTCCCGAAATGAAGGGAGGGGAAAGCGAGGGCGAGGGAAGGCAATCTAGCTGGAATCCGGGTGTTATCCCAAACACGTTTTCATGTTGTTCAGTGAAAAAAAATTAATCACATAATTCGAAAAAATGGTATAACTGACAGGCGCACACTACTCCAAAAATGCACAAACAGAAAACGCATGAAACGTGACCTCACCTTACTGGAACTGCAATGTACGCCAGTAACAGTGTGATGACGTCACACACCACAAAATGGTAGTGCTTTTTTCAATTAAATTGTATGTTGTTTTTTAAAATTAACATTACATTGACATTAAATTTGATACATATTGTTTAGTTAAACATATCTGAATGTGTATAATTTAAAAAAAATCTATCTTTATCGTTATGGGCCCCTTTTAATTGTGGTCCTGGCACCGGGGGGCTATTTGAGACATCGTCAACCCGGCCCTGAAGACCAGGTGCGTATTCCCGTCAATCATTCCTCACTCCTGTTTGTCAATCAATCAGAATTTAGAGAGACACGATGGCATGTGAGAGTTACCGTGCATGACTCAACAGGTAAAAATGTGCAACCGAGATCAATTGTATTTGCATAGTTTTACATATTATGAAAGTTCTAAACGTTCCCAGGTATGTAAAATATAGATATACTGGTACACACACACACACACACACACACACATATATATATATATACTAGCTTGGCTCGGCTCGCTGTACTCACCTCACCAAGCGTCGTTACTGAGGAACGGGCTTATTTTAGCTGAGGATAATGACTGTACCTGAGTTGCTGTGTTGTCATGATTTACACCAATCATAACACAAACAATTATTTTGCACAAATGCATTTGTTGTGTTTGTGATATTACATTTTTATAGGCAATTTAGGTTGAAGATTTAGGTTGAATGTTTTTTTTTCAAGAAAGAACCCCTCAGCACATACATAGGGGAGGGGTAGGTGCAGACTGGAAGTTTTGGATGATTACACCTCACCACCACGTAATTCAAAACACCTCACCACCACGTAACTCAAGACACCTCACCACCAAGTAAATTAAAACAACTCACAGCCATAAAACACGTAATAAAAACACCTCACAGCCATAAAACACGTAATAAAAACACCTCACAGCCATAAAACACGTAATAAAAACACCTCACAGCCATAAAACACGTAATAAAAACACCTCACAGCCATAAAACACGTAATAAAAACACCTCACAGCCATAAAACACGTAATAAAAACACCTCACCACCACGAAATTGAAAACACCTCACAGCCATAAAACACGAAATAAAAACACCTCACCACCACGAAATTAAAAACACCTTACCACCACGAAGTTGAAAACACCTCACAGCCATAAAACACGTAATAAAAACACCTCACAGCCATAAAACACGTAATAAAAACACCTCACAGCCATAAAACACGTAATAAAAACACCTCTCAGCCACGAAATTAAAAACACCTCACCTCCAAGTAATTCAAAACACCTCACCACCACGTAATTCCAAACACCTCATCACCAAATAATTAAAAACACCTCACTCGCACGTAATTATAAATACATCACCACCACGTAATTGAAAACACCTCACCACCATGTAATTCAAAACACCTCACCACCATGTGATTTAAAAACACCTCACCACCACATCATTTAAAAACACCTCACCACCACATAATTCAAAACACCTCACCACCACGTGATTCAAAACCACCACAACGTTATTAAAAACACTTCACAACCACGGAAACAAAAGTTTGAGGGAGTCGTTAAGTGACAACACAGACACTGCCCAGATGTGTAGATATATAGATAAATGACTGTACCCGAGTTGCCGTTTTGTCATGGTTTAAACCAATCATAATTCAAACAATTATTTTGCACAAATGTATTTGTAATATACGTGATATCACATTTTATAAACAATTGAAGTTGAAAACTTAAGTTTAAAAAAAGGATTTTTTCCCGAAAAAATTCCCCCCCAAATTTTTTTTTTACATTTTTTCTAAAAAATAACCTTAGGACATACCGACGGGAGGGATATGTGCATACCAGAAGTTTGGTACGATTTCACAAAAGTTTGAGAAAGGAGTTCAGTGACAAGACAACACAACACAACACAGACATTGGAATTTAATTGAAATTCAGCAATGATTGTTTTTAAGACTGACTTTTTTTTCTATATCTGTGTGTTAACCGCACCCCCAACTTTTCACTTTTTTGCCGATAAAAAAGCACGGTTAACACACCGAAAAATATGGTATTCAAACATGCCTTGGCTTGGAAACACGATCTACACCCATGGACTAATTAAGTTATATAATCAAAATTTGTATTCAGATTTGAGCATCCGATCCGATACACTAAATACCGGTAAGTATTGAAATCTGGAATGAAAGCTGAAAATTTTAAGACATTAGCTATTCTTATAACTAAGTGCACATCTTTTACTAAGCGTTAAGCATGGCTGTCCTTCCTCCTTCTTCATATTGCCAAAAAATTTAACTTTACTTTTTCTACTGTTCCAACAATTATATTGAGTGAAGAAAAGTTAAGGAATGTCCCCAAAAGTGTGACTTTATTGAGTGCAATGAAAATAATTAACCAGCAGGTACAACGTCAAGGCTTCCACAGTCGTGCCTGTGTACTCCATGGGGAAATCTCCAGAGTTAGGAAGGCAAAATAAATCAAATTAAAGTTTGAATTAAAATAACATGGCCTATTTAAAATATATTTCAAAAAATTAAAATAAGGAGTCTTGCTGTAGTCTATTTAATTTATTTTCCTCCTTTAAAAAGTAGAAAGTACATTGATCAATGAACGAAGGCATTTTTCAAGATAAGATAAACTTTTGGCTTTTGGGGATGTTATTTTGATGTACTTTATGCGTGCTTATGCTTTACCACAATGGAACTTCAAAAAGGCTGCGGTGCCTCAGTCCACTCACAAGCGTTCATATGGGAGATTGTGTGTGTGTGTGTGTGTGTGTGTGTGTGTGTGTGTGTGTGTGTGTGTGTGTGTGTGTGTGTGTGTGTGGTCATTGAATGAATGAATGAATGATCGTTTTAAGGCCATTTTTCCCCGCTAGAGCGGGGGTTAGCCTTGCGGGCCCCATGACAATCATGGTTCCCTGTTTGAGGCAATGTTTTTATGGCCGGATGCCCTTCCTGACGCCAACCCTTGGTCATGCTCTTACGATGCGCAGGAATACAGTGTGCCTATTCTGAATCGGTGTACACACCGTGATCATGGATATCTTGTCATTACACATTGTCATTACATGATCATGGTCATTACACATGACATATCATTATCTTTGCTAACCCCCCCCCCCCCCCCCCCCCCCGCCCTGCCTGCAACTCACCTTTCTCTCTTTTCTTTCTCCACCACCCCCCTCTCTCTCTCTCTCTCTCTCTCTCGCTCCTCCACCCCTCTGTCTCTCCCCCACCTCTCTATCTATCTCCCCCACCTCTCTCTCTCCCCCACCTCTCTCTCTCCCCCACCTCTCTATCTATCTCCCCCACCTCTCTCTCTCCCCCACGTCTCTCTCCCCCCACCTCTCTATCTATCTCCCCCACCTCTCTACCTATCTCCCCCACCTCTCTCTCCCCCGCCTCTCTCTCTCCCCCACCTCTCTCTCTCTCCCCCACGTCTCTCTCCTCCCACCTCTCTATCTATCTCCCCCACCTCTCTATCTATCTCCCCCACCTCTCTCTCCCCCGCCTCTCTCTCTCCCCCGCCTCTCTCTCTCCCCCGCCTCTCTCTCTCTCTCCCCCACCTCTCTATCTATCTCCCCCACCTCTCTATCTATCTCCCCCACCTCTCTCTCCCCACACGTCTCTATCTATCTCCCCCACCTCTCTCTCTCCCCCACGTCTCTCTCCCCCACCTCTCTCTCTCCCCCACCTCTCTCTCTCCCCCACCTCTCTCTCTCCCCCACCTCTCTCTCTCCCCCACCTCTCCCTCTCTCTCTCCCCCACCTCTCTCTCCCCCACCTCTCTCTCTCTCCCCCACCTCTCTCTCTCCCCCACCTCCTCAGTTGAATGCAGGTGTATAAAAAAAAAAGGATCCAACTTGGCTTGTGTCGGAAGACATTTCAAAGAACCCAAGATGAAAACGAAGGTAATGAAGATGAAATTGTAAATTATATCACCTCAAAATGAATCACTGTTTCCGCAGCTACTTGGTCTATGTTTGAGTTTCCATCACAGGGAAGACATCCTCCATTTGGCTATCCACGAATCAAAGCAACAAAAGAAAATCTTTGCTGTCCACTTTGTATGAGTGCCTGCTAAAGCGAAGTGACACCACTCTAATTGTGGAGGACCTTAAAGGAATCTTTGAGGATGGTTAAGAAGCAAATGCTATATCAAGAAACAATGACACACAATTGAAATACAGTACTCGTATAATTGTAACCACACAGAAGCTAGAAAATACAGATATCATTCATTTTCTATTCATTTCTGTTTGGATTAATCACAGATAAAACGGGTTATCTGCAAAACTCGAGGTGACAGTATTGCAAGATTGTACCCCTGCCCAGGGCGAGGGTCATTATCTCCGATTACTGCTTCAGTACATTATGGAAGCCATTTATTTTCCAAGATGTGAAAAGCATTCCATGATAATATACCGTTTTCCACCTACAAAGAAAAAGCAGTTGGTCCGAGCCTACTTGAAGATGATGCAAAATCAAAGCAGTGTCTTCATGAAAGTACATCCTATGACGGGCCTGAACCAAACATAAAAATTGTCATTGTTTTGCTATCGTTTTGTTGTATTGTTCTTCTGCAAATCGTGCTAATCTGTGGATAACTGTTACAGAATAAATGAGCTAAGGCATCATCTAATTTGAGGTCCAACTGAAGAAGTCATCAGTATCTTAACTACTCAGCAAATAGATAATGAAGTTCTCCTTTCATTACAGTCTTTATTACGTAGAAAGTATGAAGTTATTTTGAATTTTCCTGGCAAGCCTTCTCTAAATCATAGCAGTACACCCCTTCGAAGAAGCTCAAGATATCCTCCAAGAGGAACTGTAAAATTCCACACATCAAGCTGAGAAACCTGCACAAGAAATTTCGTTATTAGTGAGGAAACGTCCATTTCTGGTGTTGTTATGGCTGCATCTGATTATCCAGAATGCAACAAAAGATTGTTCGTGATCAATTCAGCAGGCAGTTGTTTCAACACTTTCTCTTTGCTACTTTCCTTTCCACAATCAGAGCCAAGTGCTACTTATCTTTAGCAGTTGCTCCTACCGAGCTTACAGCAGAGAATGCGGATGGAGGAAGGACCTTTGACAGCCATTTTAAAATCCCCATTCCCATGTCCTATACATCCGTGTGCAGAATCAAATCCCATAATGCTTTAGCAGATCTCATTTGGCGTGCGAGTGTCATCGTGTGGGATTAATTATGGCAAGTAACCATCTGGGTATTGAATACGTTGATAGAACCAGACAGAACTTGCGGCAGAGCACAATTACATTCTGGTGGCTGTGTTATTCTCTCTGGGGGAGAGACACTTCAAATCCTTCCTATTCTGCCGCACAGGAGTGAGGGAGCTATCATGGAAGGTTACATTAAATGAAGCTCTTCATGGAGCCATTTTACAGAGATATACCTATACATAGAAATATGAGAGCAGTCCCTGAAGATGTTAAATTCTCTCGATCCTTGAAATAGGTATTGGAATATGCATGAAACGGTTCATTCAGCCCATCCGCATGTTATGCACATCGCTTCTTGAAACGACCATTCTGTAAAAGAAAGAAATTGTCCTTGGCTTGTTGATCAGTATTTCATGAAATTCATTCTGCCACTTTCTGATAAATTGTTAAGTGTTATGACTTTCATGAGTACTATGTTGTAAAAGCAACTATATTACCATGTTATAAATGCATTTTCGAATAAACTTAACCAAACACATAAACACGGGCCAAGACTAAACTTTGAATTTATACACACAAAAGGTAATTCATATAATATTATTATTGTACATAATATTATTATTATTCATATAATATTTATATTCATATAATATTATTGTCTTTGCCTCATTACTATGAGATCTTTCAAAGTTGATTGGCACAGCACGAGTTCCACCAAATACACAAATGAAGTGTTCCATTGCATAAGAAGATGTACCTAATTTAATACTTAATTTAATATGTACTCCGAGTGTTTATACACAGTGCCTACAGAAAGTCTACACCCCCTTTCAAAATGTTCACCTTTTGTTGCCTTATAGCCCGAATTAAATTGCAGTAAATCAGACTTTTTACACCTTTATTTACACATCGTAACCCACAACTTCCAAGTGAAAAACAAATTCTACAAATTTCAGAAAATTAATTAAAAATACAAAACTAGATTATCATAGATGGATAAGTGTCCATCCCCTCATAAAATATCAGTTGTAAATTAGCTCAGGTGTAACCAATCACCTTCAAAATCACACACCAAGTTAACTGGCCTCCACCTGTGTTAAATTGTAGTGATTCTGATAATTTCAGAATAAAATCAGCTGTTCTTGTAGGTTTCCTCTGCTGGGTAGTGAATTTCACAGCAAAGACACAACCATGAGCACCAAGGAGCTTTTAAAAGACCTCCAGGATAAAGTGGTGGAAAGGCCAGATCAGGGGATGGGTATAAAAATATTTTAAAGGCCATGAATATCCCTTGGAGCACAGTCAAGACAATCATTAAGAAGTGTAAGGCGTATGGTACCAGCAAGACCCTGCCTAGATCAGGCCGTCCCTCCAAATTGGATGACCAAGCAAGAAGGAAACTGATCAGAGAGGCCACCAAGAGGCCAATAGCAACTTTGAAAGAACTACAGGCCTTTGTGGCAAACACTGGTCACTCTGTGCATGTGACCACAATATCCCAAACACTCCACAAACCTAAACCTACACATAAAACATGATATATAAAAAAGTAATGGATGAATTCGGATGAAACTTCGTGTATGAGTTGGGCAGGTGATAAAAACAAGCCAATTCTATTTTGGTTGAGCTTCGGATCCATATCCGGCCTATCATTGGGAAACAAAATGCAAACTGTTCAGCCTAGCGGAGCCATATATGCTCTGCCGAGTGCCGTTTTTTTTTGTTTTTTTTTGTATACAAGATCGAGGCTCATGTAAGAGCTAACATTAATCACAAAAAAAACAAACGGACACATAAAACATAATAAAGGGAGTGGGACACAAGATGGTGAGAGAGAGAGAGAGAAGCACACAAGTACAACATTTGAGAGCAGGGACATCGGGAGATCTGTGTGAGGGAGAGGGTTTGGGGGGAGGAGGCATGGGAAGGGGGGGAGGGGTGGGTGAGGTATAAAACACATGGACACTGCTCTAGGACTTCCAGGAAAATGAGTTGGTATTTCAAAAAAGTGTATCTGGTGTGAATTAACAGGTGTAGAAAAGATCAAGGTTTTGGATAGGGGAAGATAAGAGATGGTGGTGAACAGCTGTTTTAAAGACCTGGAGGGTGGAGTGGGATTGAAGAGAGTGAGGGAGTTTGTTCCAGAGGTGGGAGAAAAGAGGAATGAAAGAGTGAAGGTGAGCAGAGAGCCGAGATTTCGGCAGTTTAACCATAAGAGGGTTGCAGGCAGATCTTGTGCGACCTGTAGGAATATTTGGGGGACAGAGCACAGAGAGAGCTGGGGGAGCAAGGCCAGAGAGGAGTCGGTGGAAGACAGAAAGACCACCAACCTGCCTACGGTGAGCGAGTGAAAGGCCCTCAAAGTTAGCTTCATCATGGGAGATTCCATCGCGGTTTTAGTTACCTCCGCCACTGAACGTGGACTGATATGTTTTCACCCCTGTCTGTTTGTGTGCAGGATATCTCAAAAAGTTGTGGACAGATTCGGAGGAAATTTGGTGGACAAGTTGGGGGTGTGGCAACGAATTGATTAGATTTTGGTGAATATCCAGATCTGAATACTATAATTTTTGAAGTAATTCTTCACCATTGAGAAATCATTCACATCTCTCTTCAGCCTTTCACACTTCTTTCTACTTTTCACAATTCTCTTTATTTGTGGTAATTCTTGTTTTTTCTTTTATTGTTGATCATTTTCCTCTTCTTTTTTTTCCCTCTCTTCCACTATTCATTTCTCTCCTTCTTTTTTATCTGTCTCAGGAGAAACGAATTCTTACAAAAATATTTTTTGCCTAACTTGGCTGCACCTGTATAGGTTTGAGGGTAGAGGAACAGCAGCTGAAACTGGAATCCTTTACAGGTTCCTTCTGATGACCATCTTTGCTCTTTGCTTATTTTGGGTTCCTTATGATGACTCAAAATGCAGTATTTGGTCTTTCCCTTGATCTTCCTTCCAGGACTACAAATTGGCAGAGCCCGACCACCTCAGATCAATGTCTATCCCGACCTATGACCTTTATACAATCATAAACCATCCCCCACCCCCTTCTCTTCATATAGACGAGTGTTGATCAAGCGTCTATATCAAAGAAAAAGTAATGAACACACGTGTTATAACATCCAACTGTTCTACATCCAAGAGGCCAACAACTCAGAGATCTCAATTTAGAAGAAAATATATTCGTTCACTTTTTCTTTTTTTATGATTACCAAAGTCTACCTGTGGTTTTGGTGCAAGGCCCAAATTGTACTCATACTCTCTTGGCAGAAAGTTGACTTAATATGTTCATCAAAATAAAGTGCTGCAGGTGGCTGCTTTCTCCAACAGTAGCACTTCGGAACTGAAATTTGAGTTTGATTTTAAACACGAGGAATGGAACCCAGAACAAAACAACAAAGTAAGAATTGAATTACAGTGATATCATAATTCACAAACAGCACACTATTCCGATATTTTAAAGACCTTTACTTCGCAGAACACATGTACCACCTCCCTGCCTCATTCATACATTCACAAATTTCAATTTCAATGGGCAGTGCAGTGGTTCTGATGATGCATTGATAGGCAAATTTCACAAAGGTCTTTTATCCTCTTTTATGAGCATTTTATGTGAAAATAACATCTGCCCTCCACCCTTTACAGCAATTAAATCAGAAAGCCACTCTGCATCAATCTATTACAAAATTAGGAGCCTAAAAATGAGTCATTCCTTTCTCATTTTAATGCAGATGTTGGAGCATGGCTTCACTACTTTGAACCTAAAATCATTATCATTGTCATATACAGTGCATTTAGAAAGTATTCAGACCCCTTCACTTTTTCACATTTTGTTATGTTGCAGCCTTATGCTGAAATAGTTTAAATGCATTTTTTCCCTCATCAATCTGCACTCAATACCCCATAACGACAAAGAGAAAACAGGATTTTAGAAAGTTTTGCAAATTTATTTTTAAAAAAAAACTGAAATATCACATTTACATAAGTATTCATACCCTTTGCTATGACACTTGAAATTTAGCTCAGGTGCCTCCCATTTCTCTTGATCTTTGAGATGTTTTTGCACCTTTTGCACCTGTGGTAAATTCAATTGATTGGACATGATTTGGAAAGGCACACACCTGTCTATATAAGGTCTCACAACTGACAATGCATATCAGAGCAAAAACCAAGCCATGAGGTCGAAGGAACTGCCTGCAGAGCTCAGAGACAGGATTGTGTCGAGGCACAGATCTGGGGAAACCTACAAAAAACTTTCTGCTGCATTGAAGGTTCCCAAGAGCATTGGCCTCCATAATTCTTAAATGGAAGAAGTTTGGAACAACCAGGACTCTTCCTAGAGCTGGCCGCCCGGCCAAACTGAGCAATCGGGGGAGAAGGGCCTTGGTAATAGAGGTGACCAAGAACCCGATGGTCACTCTGGCTGAGCTCCAGAGATCCTGTGTGGAGATGGGAGAAACTTGCAGAAGGACAACCATCACTGTAACACTCCACCGATCTGGGCTTTATGGCAGAGTGGCCAAACGGAAGCCTCTCCTCAGTGAAAGACAAATGAAAGCCCGCTTGGAGTTTGCAAAAAAAAGCACCTCAAGGACTCTGACTGTGAGAAACAAGATTCTGTGGTCTGATGAAACCAATATTGAACTGTTGGGCTTCCGACCTCATGGCTTGGTTTTTGCTCTGATATGCATTGTCAGCTGTGAGACCTTATATAGACAGGTGTGTGCCTTTCCAAAACATGTCCAATCAATTGAATTTACCACAGGTGCAAAAGGTGCAAAAACATCTCAAAGATCAAGAGAAATGGGAGGCACCTGAGCTAAATTTCAAGTGTCATATCAAAGGGTATGAATACTTATGTCAATGTGATATTTCCGTTTTTCCTTTTTAATAAATTTGCAAAACTTTCTAAAATCCTGTTTTCTCTTTGTCATTATGGGGTATTGAGTGTAGATTGATGAGGGAAAAAATGAATTTAAACGATTTCAGCATAAGGCTGCAACATAACAAAATGTGAAAAAAGTGAAGGGGTCTGAATACTTTCTAAATGCACTGTATGTGCCAACTGACATTGGTCCTTTGATGACACGTGCCCACTTTACTCTATTCTGAGCTATCTGAGTTATCTGATGCAGCCAGTTAGACTTGTGCATCCTGTCATTGTGCTTGGGGTTTGTCGTGTCTGCTTTCTATTAGAAACCAGGTGACAACGCTTAAGAAATCGACCACCATACATTCGAGCTACTGTATGTGTCCCAGCAGTTGTGCTGGTGGATGGTGTCTAAAATGTGTCCATCGTGGAATGTATCGTTGGTAAAATGATCCTGCTAAATATTGCCAATAATCTTCCTGTGGCGTTTTATCTCTCATGCTCTCAACATTCATTCATCCACTTTCTTCAATATTCAGGCTTGTCTCCCATAAAGGGCTATTGAAATATGATTAGTTTGTTGAAACTAAAATTCCTAAACTGAGACGTCTCCACGCGGACTCGTGAAACAGACACGGGGAGAAATAAACGAAAGTAAAAAAATGTGTGTGTGGTGCGTTTGTTTAGTACTCAGCTCTGAGTGGTCCTCAAACCCTGTCGGCCCTCGAACAGGTCACCGAGTCCTTGTCCTTCACCCGCCAGCCACCGAACATGAAGCCAACAGGCCCCCGCTCCTTCCTCACCGTCCGCTCCACAAAGCACCGAGGTGAGACAAGAGAAGGATGTGTCTGCCATGAGTGTGCACGAACTGCGACTGCCCGCGATGCCAGCCATGAACCAAGAGAGTCAGAGTGCATGAGCTTCGACATTCCGTTATGAAACCCAGCATGAAGAGCAGGACGTGCGACTGCACGCTATAAAATCCAGAGCCAAGAGAGGGGAATGCACCTGCTAGTTATGCAAGCCACAAACCGAGAGAGAAACGTGCGCCTGCATGCCATTCAGACCCAAAGCCAAGAGAGGAAAATGCGACTGCTTGTATGAACACCAGGAACCGAGAGGGAGAAAATGCCGGGACTTGTTCTTTTTACTCCTCGGTCTCGAACATTCTCTGATGCCGTCCGCGCGCGCTCCAATCAGTAGGCGCCACCGCACTGCTCCACGGCTACGACCAATCATCTCCTCTCGGGGCGGGGCCTCACGGCCCTTGTGGTGACTCGGCTGGTGGCGTCAGTGGTAGTGTTCGAAAGTCCGCATCCGGTAACTTTATATGGTTTACTTAGTGTAGGTGCGGAGTGCATGGCTGGTGTTGCATATGCCATAAGGAACAAAGAGAAAACCACAGAGGAAATTTACAGACAGGGAATTACTTCTTATACCCAAACTAATTAGCATAGCTCCACCTCTCGCATGGTGAAAAATATACAATATTACCGGACATGCGGGCCTACTTAGTTACAGGGAGGTTTCTCCACGGTATACGGAGCACACTACCCTATATAATCCTATCTTGCCTAAGGTATTCCATTGCCTACCCCCCATAAACTTAACTAAAATGTAGAGTCAAATTCTAAGAGAATAAGAAGGTTTTTCAAAGCATCACATAGGTTATAGATCTACATGAGGAATAGGAATTGGTGCTAGGCCCTGACTTTTAGCACTCTGGTCTCTATTAGGAGAGAAATGAACAGAGTCCGTTGACAGCTATGTGCTGAGTGCATGGCTCGAGGATGTGAGCAAGACATGAAAGAAGCTGGCCTCGTTTTTCCACAGGTAGGAGGATTTGCAAGTAGAGCAGGGCCCCAGACTATGCTGAATGCTGAAGATATATTCCAGGGATACATCCCTGACCTCTTGATTTAGATTAATGGCCGCTGTGCATTGTTGAGAGATAAGCAGCAGTATATTTAAGGTTGAGTGGCAGCAAACATTTAGAAGACAACGATACAGGAAAACATGTTGCTTTCAAATGATTGTATTTCCCATTCATATTTTTTCATGACAGCATGAATACAACTAGTTCATGGTGGTATATGCCTATCAGGAAGGTTGTCGACTTTTGCATAGATTTTTCATTCAATTGTAATGGTTTTTCTTTTTGATTGCAATTATAAAGGTGTCATCATTTTGTGGGTCACACCGTAGAAAATCAAATGACTGCATTTTCCTCAAAACATACGCTTGTGTAACCATAAAGTGTTTTTAGAAACAGTGACATATCTCTATATTATAAAAGAAAGTTTTTGTTTGTTTGTCTGCGCAAGCTAATCTCCTGAACGGTGAAAGATAGGAGGAAACCTCTAATACAAAAAATGTCGGGACGGGCCCCGGGAAGGTTTTAGGCTAGGTGGCGAGGCCGGTGGAGGCCGCTTCGGCTGGGCCGGGCCCATTTCGCAATTAAAAGCTGAGCTGAATTATAGTTGTCGATCTTCTACGGCCACGAGTAAAAGCTGAATTATGGTAGTAAATTCATTCAAAAAGAACCAAAAATGTCGGGACAGGCCCCGGGAAGGTTATAGGCTAGGTGGCGAGGCCGGTCGAGGCCTACCTCAGCCGAGCTGGGCCCATTTCACAATTAAAAGCTGAGCTGAATTATAGTAGTCAATCGTCTACAGCCACGAGTAAAAGCTGAATTATAGTAGTAAATTCATTCAAAAATAACCCGGGCAATGCCGGGTGCTTTCAGCTAGTTCTCTATAAATAAATTAAGAGGCCTAAACTTTGGGATAAGTCAAGTATGAAGAGAAATTTCAACATAAATGTTTCAAGGTAAATTTGGTCAAATTTTTTCTAATATTAAATAGTCTTTGCAAAATGTGAAGAGCAGAAGAATGCTTTCAACATTAAGGGCTAGAAAAGAAAACAAACTTGTTGAGGATAAATTGTTATGCAATGAAGCAGTCAGGAAAGTATTTTGGACTGCCACTGATAACATGCAACGCAGTGCTACCTACCGCATGGTTGGGTTGTCGGTGACTAAACCAACACCCCTCACTGGCATTGCTTGTAGGGAGGGAGAGGGAGACTTGTCAGAATCAAAAACAACACCTGACAAAGAGCAGATGAGTTCCCATAGGGAGCAAACAGCCACCCAGTAAGGAGATTGTGTATCCTAAAAAACACCCATCCGGATTGGTCCGCTTCGCGTCAAACCAAAGACTTAAAAATGGTACGTGCTGCTTCCTTACTTGACGTTCAGCATTTAAAACGATAGAGCACGGACAATCCCTGTCGGTTGGCATCCATGGGGAGAATAAAAATCCTCCTGAAGGAATGCCCCGTTGAGTACAGTGAGAAAAGCGGTGCCATTATTATGATGTCGCTGGTACTCAGAGCATCCCAGGAAGTAACGGCAGTGGTGGTACTTCCCCCAAGCTCAGTGGTTGTGTTAAGTGTTTATCTCTGGTGTGTGTGTGCTCCATTATGAGCCTTGGACAATGTATAAAAAATAAAAATTAAAAAGATTTGTACCTATAAATACAAATCAAGATGTATTCACACATCAAAATCATACGGATCTCAAATTATGAAATATATACATTCTGTCGACCTTTTACCGAGTCTATTTGCATTTTCTGTTCCAAATTAGGTAACGTCAAAAATATCAGTTAAGCTGTTCTGAAACGTGGATCACAACATTTAATCAGGAAAAATGTCACATCCTCAGGCCTCGGTTATTGTCCTGTACTACACTATGCTGGTTTTCACTCCCGAATACTGTAGAGGACAGAGCTCTGAACAAATCCTTATTTTAAGTAAGCTATTTTTAAAGCCTTTTTAAAGGTCAAATGAAAACTTCGTGGCAAATTGGGCACCTGAATGTTATTTAGAAAGTGAACAAAAATGCCAAAGACATATTCTGGCAAAATGTACCATTTCACAAAGCATTCTCCAATGCTGAATGCTTACAGGGCCGACACGCTGCGTACAATGGTTTTGATAAATTGTCTGTGTCGTCATGTAGGTCTTTCAAAAATACTGCCATTAGTTAAGGAACAATAACACAAAAAGCAATTAAAGAACATAGAACACTGGTGGCACCCAGAAATACAGAACGTCAAAAACAATCTGATATGGTGCCATAGCTGATACAATGAGTACCATGAGTGAAATCTGTGAACTCCTGAGCTGTACATTAGCACTACCACCGACAGCTCATCGGGTTCATGACTAAAGCCCATGGAGGTGGAAATGCGCACTGAACCAAATGTAAAGCAATGCAGAGCAACACATTAACTTCAGCAAGCAAAGTGTATTTTATCACATGTCTCACTTTCATGAAATGCATAATGCACATCATGCCTAAAAAATGCACGAAGAGTTTGGCACGAATAATATCTGAACCTCTATATTTTATACATAATCAAATATAGTGAAAGTTTTCATTCACCCTGCGTGTAAGTAATAAACAGAAACAGAATAATGCTTTCCAAATTAAAATTTGTATGTTGTCATATGAAGAAGCAAAACCTCAGGTTTTGGCAAGTGATTCAAAAGAGGACTTGACCAGCCAGTTTAATTAAATCTATCAGTCTATCAGTCCCATCTATCAGTGAGGTCCGAATATTTTTTGTTGTATACAGAGTCGAGGCTCGTGCAGG
This sequence comes from Myxine glutinosa, assembly GCF_964187855.1. Taxonomy (NCBI): domain Eukaryota; kingdom Metazoa; phylum Chordata; class Myxini; order Myxiniformes; family Myxinidae; genus Myxine; species Myxine glutinosa. The sequence goes on from NC_136261.1 coordinate 139,246,533, forward strand.
AGCTGGAACACAAAAAGTACTAGGACATAACAAAGAAAGGAACAGTGGATATAGAGGGGGAGGGGTGTGAAACAGAACAGGAGGGAGGTGAGGACAACACGGCCTGGAGACTTGGAAAGCTGTGGGCTTGGGGAGGGTTAATATGGGTAGAAGAGATCATGGGTATAGACAGGGGGTGACCTGACATGGTGGTGAGTAGCTGTCTTGAAGCCCTGGTGGGAAGGATGAGATTGAACAGATTGAAGAAGATGGTTCTATGTGTGGGGAAAAAAAGAGGAACGGATGAGTATTGATGAGGAGTGATGAGGATTGCTTGCAGACTGCGTGCACCCTGCAGAGACCTGACAGAGCGGGGTGGGGGGGGGGGGGGGGAATGGGGAGAACGAATGCAGATACTAATGATTTAGGAAGCCTTGGTTTTCTGGGTGTCAAGCTTAGCAAGGTGTGAGGTGGGTTAGGGTTAGGGCTTTGAGTCCCATCAAGGCCAGATGGGATTAACTGGAAGCATATAAGAACAAGAGGACCCCAAATAACATTCCACAACTGTGGAATGTACTGCAGAATATCTGGCACAATATTCCTGAAACAGAACTTCAGTCATATGCAGGATATATGGGTAAAAAGAGTGATGACACTCAATAAGGTATAAGGCGAACACACAAAGTATTGACTAATAATATAAAACTAGCCGAAACCCGTGGAACATCCACGGAAGGGAGGATGTGGTGTATGGATAGAGTGTACCATTATGGATGGCATAGGGGATTTGCTTGTCCGAGTAAGAGTTAGGAAGAAAGATGAGAATGAAGAGTGCGTATATGAACAACGTATTTATTGCAATCTACTTAAATGACAACGCTACGATATACTTTTGAAAAATGAATGGATTCGTAATAGGAATCGGCATAGCACCACTCTGGGATTGTCCACTCAGTGGACGGCTTGCTGTCGCCTTCGACTGTCCAATCAGCGGACGGCTTGCTTCGCCTTCGCCCAACAGACGCCAATACGATGGCGTCATAAGATGGCATCGTATCGGCAGTTAATCGGATGCTTTTGGGCCCCAACGTCGGCTAATTCAGATTTTTCGAGTATGGCTGTACGTGATAAACAAAGAGCGCGGTTCGTAGATCGTAAATCCATTAGTGCCGTGGGCATCGGGTCACTGGGTGCGGCATAAAAGGGATAACAACGTCGAGTTCTTACGCTATTATTATATAGATGCCGCTGTTGTTGTTATTTACTTAAGTGGTTTGTTTCACGCACATCTATAAAGGCTGTCGGTGAACAATAATAAATACATATGAATGTTATCATTGACTAGCAGGGGGATCCGGTGTTGCCCGGTGCTGTACCAATCCTGTTGGCATTTTCAAGAAATCAATTTTTTAATGGGGGCCTAAAACACTTCCCGACACCCACAAAAAATGGGGTCAGGGATCATTTAATATCACCTTTCACATCGCTACAAATTCTTAGACACTGTAGAGCAATTAAAAAATATATATAGTATATCCAAAAACATGGGGGCAATACCCCTGGCGCTCACCTGGTAGAATAAACAGTATACTGCACTGACTGAAGATATTTTAAACCAATTTCAATGCTTGCTAGAAGACAGGGCAGTATGTAGAATCATACCTACATAATCATAAGACTTTCAATAAACAAACAAAAAAATACCTGTTTTGGGGGCAACCTTAACCCCATGTACCTCCTCAGACCCCAATTTTTCCAATGCCTTGAAAAAACATTGGTACATCATGGGTGATTAAAATTGTGGTGAAGTTTCATCGAAATTGCGTGTGTAGTTTCTGAGAAGAAAGCAAATATCTATTTTTGGGGGGAAATCCCCCCCAACCCCCGTAGACCCCTAAAGGGGCAGATTTTTTTTAATGCTGTGAACAAACTTTGGTACAGTACGGGTGGTGAAGGTTGTGGTCAAGTTTAATCGAAAGTGTGTGTTGTTTCAGAGGAAAAAGCAAATTCCTATTTTGGGGGGTCAAACCTGGATCCACTTTGACCCCGGTAAACCCCCTTAGACCTCGATTGTTTTAATGCCGTGAACAAACTTTAGTCACCACACAACAAATATCATTTGTGCCAAATTTGGTTGCAATCACATCAGCGGTTTCGGAGAAGAAGTTTCAGGTGTTTACGGACTGACGTACTGTCGGACGACGGATAAACACGCCATTGCATAAGCTCCCCTGACCTTCGTTCCAGGTGAGCTAAAAATTGAACTTTTTTTTTTCAAACCTTCCAAAAAGTTTTTTTGTTGTTGCATAAAACACTTCCTGATACTGAATCAAAAGGTTTGACAAAGATCCATTTGGCCATCTCTGAGAAATATGGTGACACACAGACACAGACAAACATCTCTCTTATGATACAGATCATTTGATAATTCTCCCTAAAGTATGGATATCATTGGAATAACCCAAACTTTTGCACAGTACTGTAAACTGGATATTTATTTTTGAGAAGATTTGAGAAGAAGAGGGAGAAGTATAATCATACGAAAGCATGCGATTTGGTGTTTGTCTGTCTGTCTGATGATTTTTGACCGTGATACATTCAATGGTTACTTATCCGATCAAACCCAAACTTCACAGGGAGACTAAGGGTCACACAATGGAGGTTGTAGCGATTTAACTCCCTCCCACTCCCCAATGGGGTTTTCACTGCCAATGGGGTTGCATGTTGAGGTGTATATCTGTATTAAGATAGCTTTATTGTGGCATTTTTCAAAAGCCGCATCTAAAAACAAAAGCAACAACAATTCTAATGATAATAGAATAATATTTATGTTATTACAAAACAATATTAATACTAATAATATCCCCCTTCCCTCAGGGGTGTTTCCTCCTTGAACAAACGCCGTGTTAATGGTGTACAAATAGCTTATCATGGTTTTGCATGGGAGAAACGGGCTCGGCCAGAAGTAAAAATATTATAAACCACAAACAAGTATGATTATCTTTTTAAACAGTCGCTAATGATGTTTAACCCTTTGAGTACGCGATTTTTTTAAATAAAAATACCCCCGGTACGGGATTAATTTGGCATTTTGGTACGGGAATGCAACCACGTACTGACGATCTATTTATAGGTACAGTCGATGACGTGTAGTAACGTCACCCGTACACAAAACTTTTTCGTGGGTTGCGGCACTGGACGTCATCCGTACTCAAAGGGTGAACACTAAACTGAAAGAAATTTGGAAGAATCCCGACATTCGGGAGGCAATCTACGCTTATCACGTCGACAATCACACCTGATCATAGATCTACTGAAGTCAACATACCCCACAATGGTTAATAACATGACCTGAGTTGTTTTGCTGTTTCCGTGGTGTTTTTCCAAGGCTGCTTCCAACAACAAAAGTAACTAGAACGCCACTCGGTAGAGCGCAATACTCCCGCCGTGGGTGGCCACTGCTGAGCCCTATCTTCCAATGGTAAAAAAAATCCTTCAAAAAATTCCTGGATCCGGAATAATATCCTGAGCTTCACCAAAAACTAATCAATTCTTCCTTATCCCAAGGGCAATCATCCCACCAACTTTCATCCAAAATCCGTTCAGAACTTTTCCAGATATCTTGTTCACCAACACAGGAACACACATATGCACACACACACACACACACGGACGGACACGATCGAATGCATTACTCCCCGGCGGAAGTAATAACAAAAAGTATTGATAATAGCATAATATTAATGTTATTACACAACAACATCCCCCCTCCCCAAGGAGTTTTGTGACTTGTTTTATATATATATATATATATATATATATATATATATATATATATATATATATATATATATATATATATATATATATATATATATATATATGTGGGGGGAGCCCCCACCCCCGGAACTCAAAAAGAGGCACCTTTGAAGCAGCAAGTGAGGTTTAATAATCGAGCAAACACAATTGTGGAACACGTCTTGAAATCGCAGGGCCTTGTCACACAAGACCGTGCAAGTCCAAGCCGCGCAGAAAAACTCAGTAAAAGACAAGTTATTATATAGATGAAATAACAGAAAAAAACGCTGCGCTGAAGTATGACCTCAGACAAGAGAGGGCCTTTGAAGACACAGATGTGTGTGAAAGCAAGATATTTCTCAGGCTCTAATTCCAAACAAGTTGGGCTTTACAAGGCCCAGGGATGCGTTCCCATAAACAAGATCCCTTGTGTTACATTTGGCAGTAAAAACATATTGAGCCAGGCATACAAATCAAAGGAAACATATTAACTCATACTCTGCTCGAGGTTAACTGAAAGCCAAACAAGAATTAAATGACAACTATTCCAATAACCTTTCTCCCTTTGGAAGATGCTGAAAAACGTCTCCAATGTTGGATCTGACCGAGCCGTGGGGCAACAACATGTTTTGCATTGAATCTAGCTTTTTTGAAGCAAGCAAAAAGAAAGACAATTATATATATATTTCTCAGGTGCCCTGTGTCACGTGGTGTGCCCCTCATGCCCCCCATGCCCTGCCCGACATATATATATATATATATATATATATATATATATAGTTTTACGGATCTCTCCGTTGGCCTTTTTCCCCTTATCAAGGGGGGATCAACCCCCTTGTCTTGACTGACCGACGTGAGTCCTGAAGTTGCACAGCTACCCCCGAAGAGGCAGGTGCACAACCTCGTTCGTAACCACGGACAGATGTTAATTGCCGAGCGGTTAGCAACCGCGGCACGAACCATTAGCAGAGACTAACCCGATCCTGAACGCTGGCCAAAATCGCGCCACAGGTTTTCAATGAGGGAAATCACAAAGACGACGGATGTGAAGAAGAGGAAGACAGAAGTAGGAAATACAAATATAATTTATTACTACCTATTTACAATTCAAAAGAAACCAAGAAGGAGAAAGAAACGAAAATAATTTACAGAAGGATGGAAGGACCAGAAGACACAGTGCAATTTCTAGCTTATACAGACTTACTTATACCCCAGGACAAGACAAAAGACAGACTACAAGCACACTTACACGGGGGATGAAGCAGGAACGAAGGACTGGAAGGAGAGGAAGGTTCAGCTGGAACAGAGGAATGCTGAACGGACGAGGCGGGATCACAAGGCGGGGAGGATGCGGGGTGGTTGGTATGATCGCGGCCCGAGTTGAGCAGCCACCGACTCTCCTCAACCGTCTCTCGTACGGCGACGTTGCTTTGTGGCTGCAGCTGCCGTCACCGCTCAAGCTGCCGTGGTCAAAACGGCGATGGTCTCCAAGCTCGTTGGTTCGTGGGGGCTCCCTTGGTCATCCACTTCCTCAATCGTCTCAGGTGGGGGGTGCGTCGCGTGCTTCCCAAAGACTCATCTGCCACATCCCTCTCAAAAGGCTTGCGCGGGCGCTTTTATATCGCGCCTCGCGATCAGCCCGTGCCACGCCCGTGCTGGTATCTCACCAGTCCTGATTGGCGGGTGTGGGGGCTCGCTGGCTCCACCTTCCGATGATGATGGCGGAGACATGCCTTTCTTCTCCGAAATTACCTCGTGGCTAATGGTGGAGTGCAGTTGGCAATTGCTGACAAATGGGGGAATTGGAAGGGAATCTACCTTATTTCAATTTGTGCAATGCAGTGTCCATTAATGGAAGACAGAGCCTTAAACTAATACACATAATAAGGAGATAACTACTGAAAAGGGAAATCTATGATTTGCTACGTGATTGTATATGGACTAACTAAGGGACGACCTTTTGACCTTTACACTACGGAGGTGATATTTACACACAAAAAAAAACCACAACAATTCTCAAATCCACAACAATATATATACTGCATCTATAGTTGTGTTGTGTTGTGTTGTCGCTGAACTACTCCCTCAAATTTTAGTGAAATCGTACCAAACTTCTGGTATGCACCGACCCCTCCCGTATGTATGTGCTGAGGGGTTCTTTTTTGAAATTATATATATTTTTTCAACTTAAATCTTCAACCTAAATTGCTTATAAAAATGTAGTATCACAAACACTACAAATAAATTTGTGCAAAATAATTGTTTGTATTATGATTGGTGTAAATCATGACAACACAGCAACTCAGGTACAGTCATTAACCTCAGCTAAAATAAGCCCCTTCCTCATTAACGACGTGTGGTGAAGGGAGCGCAGCGAGCCGAGCCAAGCTAATATATATGTATATATACATATATATTCTTTTTGTGTACAAGATCGAGGCTCGTAGAAAAGCTAACATTAATCACAAAAAACAAACGGACACAGAAAACATAATAAAGGGAGCGGGAGACAATATGGGGGGGAGAGAGAGGGAAGCACACAAGTACAACAGCAGAGAACAGAGACATCGGAAGACCTGTGGGAGGGAGAGGGCTTGGAGGGAGTAGGCATGGGAAGGTGGCGGGGGTGGGGGAGGGTGGGAGAAGTATAAAAACACATGGACCCTGCTAGAATTTCCAGGTAAAAAGTCGGTATTTCAAAAAATGGATCTGGGGGTGAATTAACGGGGGTAGAAGAGATCAAGGTTTTGGATGGGGGAAGCTAAGAGATGGTGGTGAACAGCTGTTTTTAAAGACCTGGAGGGAGGAGTCGGATTGAAGAGAGTGAGGGAGTTTGTGTTCCAGAGGCAGGAGTAAAGAGGAATGAAGGAGTGAAGGTGAGCAGAGAGTCTTGATTTTGGCAATTTCACCAGAAGAGGGTTGCTGGCAGATCTTGTGCGACCTGTAGGAATATTTGGGGGACAGAGCACAGATAGAGCTGGGGGGGGGGGGGGGGGGGGGCACAAGGCCAGAGAGGAGTCGGTAGAAGACAGTAAGACCACCTACCTGCCTGTGGTGAGTGAGTGAGTGAAAGGCCCTCGGAGTTAGCTTCATCGTGGGAGATTCCAATGATTCTGAAAGCTTTGGTTTTAACAGCGTGAAGCCGAGCTGGGTGTGAGGCAGGAGCACCAGCCCATAGGGGAGAACAGTATTCCATTGAGCTGCAGATGAAAGCCTTGTATGTGGTGAGGAGCTCAGGTGTGCCAAGGAAGGACTTCGCACTACGGAGGATGGCCAGTCGGCGACTGGCTTTGTAAGCGAGCTTGGAAATGTGGTTTTCCCAGGAAAGATCATGGTAGATAGTGAGACCCAAAAGCTTGAGTGACAGATTTACCCCTTCCCCTCCCCGATCCGACAACTTCCTGCAAGTGCCGATACCTGAAGAACGTTCAGAGCAGCGAAATTGATGTACGGCAATACTTTGACCTTCACCGCCCCAGCACCCTCAAGTGCCCCACAACCCCATCCCTTCCCATCCTCACCCCTGAACTCAGATTCACCTGTGCGACCAGGTATCTCCCCCACTCCACTTTTTACCACCACGTCCGCTTCTCCTGCCCTCACTAACCTCCCCCCCCCCCCCCCCCCCCCTCACACCCAGATCCCCAGATCACACCCAGATCCCTTCCCCAGATCACACCCACACCCCACATTCCACATTCCCTCCCCTACATATTCATATACTGTGTGTGTATATATATATATATATATATATATATATATATATATATATATATATATATATATATATTGAAACGCAAAAGAAACTTACCACCTTTGAAACCTTTAAATATCAACAATAACACTGCGTGTAGTAAATGTGTGAACTTATTTGTGGACAATAGTGTCCTCACTGTCAGACAAAACGGTCACGGATGATCACTTGAACCTTCAATGGTCACTTCATAGCACAGCTGTTGAACAGCCGTTTTGACTGTCAGTGATTAGCCAAGGGGTACGGGATGATTTTAATGAGCTGCACGTGATGTCTTGATATTGACTTTAAAAAGGCCAGTGCAAAATAGGCATTTTGACCGAAAAATTTGACCATTTTGACCAACTTCAAAAAGACCGAAAACGCAAAAGAAACTTACCACCTTTGAAACCTTTAAATATCAACAATAACACTGCGTGTAGTAAATGTGTGAACTTATTTGTGGACAATAGTGTCCTCACTGTCAGACAAAACGGTCACGGATGGTCACTTGAACCTTCAATGGTCACTTCATAGCACAGCTGTTGAACACCCGTTTTGACTGTCAGTGATTAGCCAAGGGGTACGGGATGATTTTAATGAGCTGCACATGATGTCTTGATATTGGCTTTAAAAAGGCCAGTGCAAAATGGGCATTTTGCCCGAACAATTTGACCATTTTGACCAACTTCAAAAAGACCGAAAACACAAAAGAAACTTACCACCTTTGAAACCTTTAAATATCAACAATAACACTGCGTGTAGTAAATGTGTGAACTTATTTGTGGACAATAGTGTCCTCACTGTCAGACAAAACGGTCACGGATGATCACTTGAACCTTCAATGGTCACTTCATAGCACAGCTGTTGAACAGCCGTTTTGACTGTCAGTGATTAGCCAAGGGGTACGGGATGATTTTAATGAGCTGCACGTGATGTCTTGATATTGGCTTTAAAAAGGCCAGTGCAAAATAGGCATTTTGACCGAAAAATTTGACCATTTTGACCAACTTCAAAAAGACCGAAAACGCAAAAGAAACTTACCACCTTTGAAACCTTTAAATATCAACAATAACACCGTGTAGTAAATGTGTGAACTTATTTGTGGACAATAGTGTCCTCACTGTCAGACAAAACGGTCACGGATGGTCACTTGAACCTTCAATGGTCACTTCATAGCACAGCTGTTGAACAGCCGTTTTGACTGTCAGTGATTAGCCAAGGGGTACGGGATGATTTTAATGAGCTGCACATGATGTCTTGATATTGGCTTTAAAAAGGCCAGTGCAAAATGGGCATTTTGACCGAACAATTTGACCATTTTGACCAACTTCAAAAAGACCGAAAACGCAAAAGAAACTTACCACCTTTGAAACCTTTAAATATCAACAATAACACTGCGTGTAGTAAATGTGTGAACTTATTTGTGGACAATAGTGTCCTCACTGTCAGACAAAACGGTCACGGATGGTCACTTCATAGCACAGCTGTTGAACAGCCGTTTTGACTGTCAGTGATTAGCCATGGGGTACGGGATGATTTTAATGAGCTGCACGTGATGTCTTGATATTGGCTTTAAAAAGGCCAGTGCAAAATGGGCATTTCAATCAACATGCCACGATTGTCAAGGGATCAACGGCAGCGTGCCCTGGGCATGCTGCAAGGCGGACTGAGCTACCGTGAGGTGGCACGTCGCCTTGGCTGTTCACACCAGACGATATCCGCCCTGGTGGTCAGAGACACCCTCCACAACTCTGCAGATGACAGACCTCGATCAGGGAGGCCAAGAGTCACCACTGCAAGGCAGGACAGGCAGATGGTCCGACGTCACCTGCGGGATCGATTCCGTCCAGCATCCCGCACTGCGGCAGAAACTCCGGGGCGTGCAAACCCACGGATCTCCAATGATACTGCACGAAGACGACTGCATGACTATGGTCTGACTGCCAGAAGACCATACAGAGGCCCCGTGATGACGGCTGCCCATTGCCGCAATCGACAGAGATGGTGCCAGCAGCATCAGCGGTGGACCATGGCGCAGTGGAACGAGGTCGCTTTCAGCAATGAGTCAAGGTTCTGTGTGGACAGTCCTGATGGGCGTGAGCATGTCTGGAGAAGAACTGGCGAGCGATATGACGATTGTTGCGTGCGTCAAGCCAACAGGTGGGGTGGCCCAAGTGTGATGGTGTGGGCCGCCATATCAGGCCGGTACAGGACGCCACTGGTGATTGTGGATGGGAATCTTAACGCTCAGCGGTATGTGGATAACATCCTGCGACCTCATCTGCTGCCATTCCTGCTAGACCACCCAGAACTGAGAACCTTTCAGCATGACAACGCTCGTCCCCATGCTGCTCGCTTTACCACTGCATTTCTCCAAGGCGAGAACATCAACACCATGCAGTGGCCTGCGCTCTCCCCTGACCTGAATCCCATAGAGCACCTGTGGGATGAGCTTGGGAGATGCGTAGTTGGCAGGGCCAGGACACGGGCAGAGCTGCTTCAGACATTGAGGACTGAGTGGGACAGAATCCAGCAGCAATCCATCCAAAGACTGGTAGGCAGTATACGCCGACGATGCACTGCCTGTATCCAAAACAATGGTGGCCACACACGCTATTGAAAGGGGACTGACATTGCACCCTGTGCTGTTCTGTACTGTAGAACAAACTGATGAGATGGTGTATCTTGGTCAAAAACTTGACATGTCATCAATAAAATGCCAATGTTTCAATCAGCAATTGTTGGTTTATTTTATTTTGAACTGTTACAATTTTATTACATTTCAAACAAGTGATAAGTTTCTTTTGCGTTTTCGGTCTTTTTGAAGTTGGTCAAAATGGTCAAATTTTTCGGTCAAAATGCCCATTTTGCACTGGCCTTTTTAAAGCCAATATCAAGACATCACGAGCAGCTCATTAAAATCATCCTGTACCCCTTGGCTAATCACTGACTGTCAAAACGGCTGTTCAACAGCTGTGCTATGAAGTGACCATTGAAGGTTCAAGTGACCATCCGTGACCATTTTGTCTGACGGTGAGGACACTATTGTCCACAAATAAGTTCACACATTTACTACACGCAGTGTTATTGTTGATATTTAAAGGTTTCAAAGGTGGTAAGTTTCTTTTGCGTTTCAGTATATATATATATATATATATATATATATATATATATATATATATATATATATATATATATATATATATATATATATATATATATAGTTGTGGATATGAGGATTGTGTTTTTTTTTTATTGTTTTACTGTGAACCCTCCTTCCTCCAGTTGTGTATAAAGGTCAAAGTTCGTTCCGTAGTTATTTCATAAGCACCCACGTAGCCAATAATAGATTTCCTCCTTGTTGACAGTTATTTCCTTATTCTGTGTATTAGGCTAAGGATTTGTCTTCCATTAATTGACACTCCATTGCACTGAATTCAAATAGATAGATCCCAATTCATTCCCAAAGCCCCATTCACAAAGCCTCAATTGCCAACTGCATTCGCCGCCATTGCCATGTGCTCCGTGCTCTGTGTGAACAGGAGGGGCAGGGTCGCCGGGAAGAGGCATGCCCAGGGCGCGCCACGAGGGGCGGGGCTGTTCAGCCCCATGCCCAAATAAGGGAACAAGCCCGTAGCTCGCCACGAGGGGCGCGCCGTTCGGCGCCATGTCCAAATAAGGAGGCAAGCCCGTGGCATTGCCATATAAGGTCACAGAGCACGGGGGGAGGGCGGTACCGAAACTGAGGAGGGCGTGTCACACCGGCGCTTGAGGATGAGATATGCGTGCGAAGATCGCAAAACGGCAGATGAGTCCTGAAAAAGCACACGACGTCCCCACGGCAGCACGAACAGCGAACCATTGAGCAAGACTGAGAGAGAGAAACGTGAGGGAGTGCCTGTATTGCGGCAACAGGCCGATACCCTCTAGGCCCTATTGCCGGTCGGTGAGACGCGAGGCTGTGTTTGCCGGGTTTTCGCCTCGACCCCAAAGCGTGGATCGGAGCGCGCGCTTGGAGCCGGACCTCGACGCCTACCATCTGCCTGGACCCTTCTCTGCCATCCCAAAACCATTCCAGTCCTTCCATTCCTGCCTGCAAATTCCCCATTCGTGTGAGTCCGTCTTTGTTTGTTCTGTCCAGGGTATTAATTAAGACTGTAATAGGTAAGCTAAGTTTTCACTGTGTCCTTCTGGTCCGTCCCTCTTTCTGTCTTTATTTTGTTATCCTTCCTTCTTCCTTGGTTTCTTTCAATCCTGTAAATAGTAATAAATAATAATCGTATTTAAAACCTTTTTTTTTGTCCTTCTTCTTCTTCACATCCGCGTCGTCGTTGTCTCTTCCCAATTGAATATCTGTGGCACGATTTGGCCAACGTTCAGAATCGGGCCTAGTCATTGTTAACGGTTCGGGCCGCGGCGCCACCCGCTCGGCAAATTAACATCTTATCCGCGGTCCGTAACAATATATATATATATATATATATATATATATATATATATATATACATATATATATATATATACATATATATATATATATATATATATACACACATGCAGTCCAGATTTACATTGTCTTGTAATCATATTTAAGTTGGTCCAAAGTTGATCTCTATTCACATTGAAGTTGCCGTGTAATCACGGGTCACCTTGATCGTTGCGTGCACACATCTTGTTCAGTACCGTACATCTCAAATTTATCACAAATTATTACCTACGCCACCGAAGGTGGATGGAGGTTATGTTTTCACTTGTCTGTCTGTTTGTTTGTCTGTTTGTGAACAGGATATCTCAATATATGAGTTCCCGGAGGGAGTAAACTCACGTTTTTCATGTTGTTGCCTCATAACTCCTGGGTTTGCCCAACCTCCAAATCCAAATCCATCCAAAAAACTAATGTTGCTTCACCAACTCACGTCTGACGGATTCAGACGAACAAAATGATTAGATTTTGGTAAACATCCAAATGTGGATCCAATAATTTTTAAGTGATTCTTCTCCATTGAGAGATGGGGGGGGGGTGGGGGGAGGCGGTATACAGCATGATATCTCATATAAGCTGTGGACAGATTTAGACGAAACTTGGTAGACACGTTGGCTGTGTTACAATGTTACATTGTTACATGGAAGTCTTTATTCAGTTTTGGTGAAGATTTCAATCCGGATCCGGATCAAATCATTTTAAAGTGATTCTTCACCATTGAGAGATGGGGGGGGGGGGGACGGGGGGGGGGACGGGGGACGGTATACAGCATGATATCTCATATAAGCTGTGGACAGATTTAGACGAAACTTGGTAGACACGTTGGCTGTGTTACAATGTTACATTGTTACATGGAAGTCTTTATTCAGTTTTGGTGAAGATTTCAATCCGGATCCGGATCAAATCATTTTTAAGTGATTCTTCACTATTGAGTATGAATGAATGAATGAATGATCGTTTTAAGGCCATTTCCCCCCGCTGGAGTGGGGGTTAGCCTTGCGGGCCCCATGACAATCATGGTTCCCTGTTTGAGGCAATGTTTTTATGGCCGGATGCCCTTCCTGACGCCAACCCTTGGTCGCCTCTTACGATGCGCAGGGATACGGTGTACCTATTCTAAATCGGGGTACACACCGGGATCATTCATCCCAGCAAGCTAGTACTCAATTTGCCGACCTCGGAAGGATGACAGGCTGAGTCAACCCCCCTGGCGTTAATTTAGCGATCGACCGGGATTCGAACCTCAGGATCCTAGGATCCCAAGCCGGCACCCTAACCACGAAGCCAACACCAGGCTATTGAGTGATAGGGCTAAAATCAATATACAAGTATAGCACGATATTTCAAAAAGTTATGGACGTCTTATGACAAAACTAGGTAAATGAGTTGGTTAGGCAACAAGAACAAACTGATCAGATTTTGTTTCAGGTCCGAATCCAAATCTATCCTATCAGTGGGACACAAAACGTAAACTGTTATGTCTGGTGGAGGTACAGTATGCTCTCTGCCGAGTGCCGTTGCAGTCATAATTGGTATTGGTGATGGAGGTTCCATTGCAAAATCACCTCCACTGTATTTGCACTTCACACACGTTTTCCAATGTCCAACACCACTCCCGTGATTGCCTTGTCCCATTCCTCAGTGTGGCAGGGTCACAATATGTAATAGGGCAATTGTAGGCATTACAGATGAACTGGTGAAGGAGAGACAGAAGTCTGTTGAGGAAGGATTTCCAGGAAAAGGTTGTCAGGATATGATGAGATAATGGATCATTCTGTGAGGAAGATACAGGAACTGATTTCAGGCCAGACTAATCAGCCTTGCCTGCAGTAACCGTCACACACCTCGGCATATTTGGAGGTCTCTGAAGTCCACCAAGAAGACAAACACTTTCACAAGAGTGACATCATAAGAGCCAAGATTCATTTGCTTTTGTCCTTAAAGTGATTAACGAATGTACATTTGTACATTCGAAAGATTATTGTAGATGATGAATGTGTTCTTGAGTCCTTTCAAATAAGTATGCTATTCTTGTAAGAAATAAAATGTTTTCGTAACATTTGATCACAGAACACACAAGTTGCATCATTGCAAATGCAATGGATGTAAAGTAAGTCATAAGATCTCCAATATCACCACCCAGTTGATGAACATGCAAATACATATTAATTTATTTTTTAAATACTGCACGTGAAGATAGCTTGGGGTTGTTCCAGTAAAATAATGTCATAAAACTAAGTAATATGAGGGATTGGGATAATGAGCCTGAGGTAACCCTGAGAACAAAAAAAAAGAGGAGGAAAGAGGATGCAGGAGACAGAAGGCAAAGGAAAGGGGGAAACATTTTGCTGCAGAGCTTGGCCTTATCATCTATAATCTCCCAGCATGGAGCTCATGGGATATGTCGGTTAGTTCATGACAATAAAGCACACAAAACAGCCATTCGGTCAAAGAGTGCAAATTCAACATAACACAGCAAAGGCAGCCAGTGAGGAAAGGAAAGCCGTGAGCACCTTCAAATTGCAAATCACGCCCGACAGATGTGGCACGATTACAAACTGCCTGGGTGTCGCTGCCAGGGAGAAGGGGGAAGGTTGCCAACACCGAGGGATTCCACAGCTACAAATATCAAAAAATCAATATCATGCACCAAATATGGCTGCCAACATCAGCAAGAGATTGTATATCCCAAAACAAGATCCGTTGCACGAGATACAAACACCGAGCTTTCAGGCACTGTGCGAGAAAATTGAAGAACCAGTGAAGTTAATGCCACTAATTTGTGCAAAGAGTTTTTCATGACAAAGTCCTTTAAACGAGTGCGAGTCGGCAATGTGTGGAGCCTTTTAATGTGGAAGCTATATAGTCCGTTTGCCACGTGTATATGTTATACTGACTCCAGATATTGATTCCTGAGGTCAAAAATATATGGAAAACACATATCATATGCGATTGTAAGTTAGTTGGTTAAAAAGTCATAATCCACCGCCATCCGAGGCGGCCATTTTGGATTTACGCAATTTGCGGGATTTCCCCAAGGTTGCCGATCTGGCAAACGAACTACATTTTCTCTAAAGATCCATATTAATAAGAAACCATCAAAAAACAATACGCTTCTCACAACAACAAGGTCATCAATCTGGCAACGAGACTAATATGCAGAAGCGGAGGGAAGAGAAGAATAAAAATGATGTGGACGAAGACGGCAAGAAAGGTTGAAAGCTGAATCCCAGTGTGCAAGGGAAGGGGAATTACAGTGAAGAATGGAAACTTGCAGAGGAACATGGTAGAAGAACCATCGATCGAAGGCACTGCAGATTAATTTCCAGACCGTGATTCTATGGAGATTAATGCAATCCGCGCCCGGCAGTGTAAGCCAATAAAATAGAAGGAGATATAGTACCATTTCTACTCACATGATCAATACCCAGAGACATCAATTGTAAAATTAGACCGTACCAGCCAGCCTTATATATACCTTATCGGAGTATATAATTTTCTTTTCCAATTTGTTACATTAAGCAGCACAAATGTAAACAACCTCTCCACCAAATTTTGTCTGAATCCATCCACAACCTTTTGAGATATCTTGTTCACAAACAGACAGACAGGGGTGCAAACATAACCTTCACCGACCTTCGGTGGCAGAGGTAATAAATGAAACACATTTTTGGCACCACAAAGGGTTTCAACAAAAAACAATAAGGTATGTTTGTTTAGATTTTGGCAGAGAATCAAACTACTGGTATGGAAATAAATATTGATAACTTTACAGCTGATGTGTAGTAATGTTCATGTTGGAAACAAGTCATTACCAGTGCAAGGCAGATCTTTGTGGAGAAACAAAGGCATCGTTGATTTGGAAACTTCATAAAAAACAACATTACAGCAGGAACGCCCCCTTTGGATTTCTCCACATATCATAGAGCAGGTGGAAAGTGGATGTTGCATCGTGGTATTCGTTTCATATACGTTGTGCTGATGACAATATGGAGAAAGGAGAGGATATCTGGGTTGTAAAGCTGAGTGTCCAGTATGAAAGCGTTTGCCACTGGATTTTAAACGTTTCCTCAAAAATCACAATGTCACCCGATCACTCCAGAATGATGGTCAAACAGACCACCTTATATATTTCCTTGCTCACCTGCTGGAAGAGGGTCAGTCTGTGGCATTTCTAGGCCTCACTGTCAGCCATGACCTTTCCTGAGCTAGGACATCGCTACACTAGCCTCCAAAGCCGGCTGCAAACTGGGAATCCTACATCAATCAAAGACTTTCCTTGGAAAATCAGAGATACTCAGTCTACAAAGTATGGAGAGCCAAAAAAAGCCTAGCTCAAGGGAGTACTACTCTCAGCTATGGGATGGTGCACCAGCATCATATCTGTCTCTCCCACCTTCTATGGAATCGAAAGCTCGCAAAATTATTGGAATCTTTCATTATGAGGCCAAATCCAAGGTATTTTGCTCTCCTATTACAGGCACAGGTTGGTGGTTTCTCTGTTTTCTACCGTCTGTTATCCAACATTGTTTAATTTTCTCTCAATGTCCTCCTACCCTCCTCCACAGTAACTTACAGTAATCCCCTCCTGGTTAAACTTACAAAATCAAGGCTGACTGCACACCTCAACTCCTTTAGTCCTTGTTTCTCCTATCTAACGAACCACCTTACAGGGGCTCTTCTGTCTCATTATTCCATCCAGGAACTCAAGCAAGCAGTGTACCACCATCTACTGCCATCCCCAATTCTGACCCATGATCATTATTAGACCCCCATTTTCCTTTTCTAACTCAAACATTTTACTTGCTAGTTTCAGTTTCCTCCCCTCCATTCTCTCCTCTTTTCCTTTTTGTTCGATTCCTTGATGTTTGCCCCATTGTCAGTTATCCTTGCACTTCCTTGAACGTTGCTCCTGCAATAGAAAACCAACAACAAAAGGTTCCAATCCCACAATGCCTTTTGAAATATAGGTCATCATGTGTCAATACATTATCAAAATTCCAAATGCCTGCTCTAATCTGCAGGACCCCATAATGGAGTGGTGACCTTTCCAGGAGTTTTCGCAGAACCAATGCTGAGAAACAAAGGATGGTCATGGATGATGTGGACAATGACAATGATGATAACGACAATCCCTGCTGCTCTGCCTTCTCTTTTGTCTGCTCTCTTCAGCCTGTCTATCTCTGTAGGCTGACTCACATCATCCTAGAAGTCCACGTACAGTCACGTGAAAAAGTAAGTACACCCCATGTAAAGTTTTGACTTTTTCAACATATTCCAACATACAGCTATTTGATCTTCATTTTAACAATATTGAAAGATAAAGGTGATATAATATAACAAATATCATGAAACATTTACATTTTGTAGTCCATTGTATAATTTAAATAAACGTAAATGCAAATTTTGCGTGTGGAAAAAGTAAGTTCACCCTTGGCTCTAATAGGTGGTATTGCCCCCTTTGGCAGAAACAACCTCAAGTAGGCGTTTCTTATAACTGTCTACCAGTCTCTGACATCGACTGGGAGAAATTTTTGCCCACTCCTCCATGCAGAATTCTTTCAGCTGTGCGATGTTTGAGGGGTTTCTTGCATGCACAGCTCGTTTCAAATCCCCCCACAACATCTCGATGGGATTTAGATCCGGGCTTTGACCTGGCCATTCCAGAACCCTCCATTTCTTTCTTTTCAGCCATTCCTTGGTGGATTTACTGGTATGTTTAGGGTCATTATCATGTTGCAAGGTCCACCTTCGGTTGAGCTTCAACTTTCCGACAGATGGCCTCACATTATCCTCAAGCACCCTCTGGTACAATTAAGAATTCATAGTGGATTCTATGATGGTGAGCTGCCCAGGCCCTGATGCAGCAAAGCTGCCCCAAACCATAATATTTCCATCACCATGCTTTACAGTTGGTATCAGGTTCTTGTGGTCAAATGCTGTCTTTGGTTTTCACCAAACATGTCTTCTGGTACTGTGGCCAAATAGTTCTACCTTTGACTCATCTGTCCAGAGTACATTGTTCCAGAAGTGCTGGTCTTTGCCTCGGCGTTCATTGGCAAACTTTAGTCTTGCCGTGATGTTCTTTCTGGAGGGCAAAGGTTTCCTCCTGGCACACCTCCCATGGAGATCAAATTTGTGCAGCCTCTTTCTCATGGAAGACTCGTGCACTTTGACATCAACAGTGGCAAGAGCTACCTGTAGGTCCCGTGATGACATTCTGGGGTTCTTAGAGACTTCTTTCAGCATCTTGCGGTCTGCTCTCGGGCTGAACTTGCTGGGGCGGTCTGGCCTGAACAAGTTGGCAGTTGTTTGGAATCTTCTCCACTTGTAGATGATCTTCCGGACAGTCGAATGATTGATTTCAAATTGTTTGAAGATCTTTTTAAATCCCTTCCCAGACTCGTAGGCATCTATAACCTTCTTTCAGAAGGCCTCAGAGAGCTCTTTTGATCTAGGCATGGTGAGGCCGCACACTTCAACAACAAAGAGCAAACCAAACTAAATGTCTGAGGTTTAAACAAGACAGGTTCCTCCAAGATCCTCTCTAACGATGTTCTAATCATTTGCTCCTGAGCTGGTGCACCTGATTCTAATTTAAGTCTTTGAAGTAGTGATAAATGTAGGGGTGTACTTACTTTTTCCACATGTGAAATTTGCATTTATGTTTATTTAAATTATACAATGGACTACAAAATGTCAATGTTTCATGATATTTGTTATATTATATCACCTTTATCTATCAATATTGTTGAAATGAAGATCAAATAGCTGTATGTTGAAATATGTTGAAAAAGTCAAAACTTTACATGGGGTGTACTTACTTTTTCATGTGACTGTACATCACTCGCATTTAAAGAATGGTGCATAAACAGAACCTCTCAACCATAAGCCAGAAACCTTGCTTCAAATTCCAAGAAAAGTGATGAACCCATTATCGCTGCTGATGTCACCTTTCCTCTTTGTCAACTGCCAGATCACTGACTATCAATATGGATTGCACCCCAGTCCCTCAGCTGTTGACATGCTTCTGCTTCTCTCGTAGGAATACACAGATGTCGAAACTCAAGTCAGGACCATCGCTCTGGACATATCTCTCTGACATTCTGCTCTGCTCGTCCAGCTCACTGGCCACCTTTGTACCTGGCCAACCTCCCCCACTCATGCAGTCAACACATTGCTATCAATGGAAACACTTCCACTCCTCTCCCAGTGGAAGCTGTTGCACTGGTGTATTTCGGCCCAGTCTTTTTCCTCATCTACATAAATGGCCTCTCTGATGCTCTGGAAAATCCTCTCTTCTTTTCAGAAGATGATTCTAGCTGATTCATACAGTACCCACGTCTCACCGTAAGGCGTTAGTAGGGTTTCTTAAGGGCAGCTGCTGCAACATTCTGCTGATCGTAACTTGATTATATACTCTTTTAATAAAAGGAACATATTTTAATCCTGCTAAATCTCACTGTCTCCCCCTGTGAGATTTGGCAGGATTGAAAGATGTTCCCCTGTCACTCTAGAACAATGGTTCCCAACCTGTGGTACGCGTACCACTAGTGGTACGCGAGGGCCTTCCAGGTGGTTCGCGACTCAACCTTTAAAAAAAATGATTTGGCCTGATAATTTTTTTATTTCTGATTTCTGATATATTTCATGATTTCCGATGTGCTGTGAGCAAAGTTATGCCCCGCATCGACCAGCTAGTGGAGAAGAAACAGATGCAGCCCTCGCATTAAATTGAAATAAGCCTGATATCTTATCGAATTGAGTTTTTCTGGAACCAGGTGGTACGCGGATTGAGTTTTTCTGGAACCAGGTGGTACGCGGCGACGGTACGGGACCTCCAAGTGGTACTCGACCAGAAAACGGTTGGGAATCGATGCTCTAGAAGGATAGTGAAACGAATCCAACTATGTTGATGGCAAGAGGTTCAGCTTCTTAAAGCTCTAGGCCTCACCATCAGCCACAACATTTGCTAGGCTGAATATATTGCAAAGTTGGCCTCCAGAGCCAGTCAGTGAGTGGGCATTCTCCATCGTTCGAAGTGATTCCTTGAAAAAAAATCGGATTTACTCAAAGCCTACATTCGACATGTTTCTGCAACTCTATGAAGAAACAAGAAGACGTCATGCAGAGCACGATATTTGCAAAATTTATGACAGTTATACACAAGTACACATTCGCATAAATAAATATAAAACAATTACCAGACATTTGAATACAAATAAATCAAACAATTCCAGAAGTGTACGAATTTGGTAGTACGGCTTCTTCTTCTTCCTGATCGGCATCACACTTAACTCAGAAACGTGAGCCACATTCACTCAGAAACGTGAGCCACTCCCCTTCCTCTCCTGCTTCCCCCCCCCCCCCCCCTGAAAAAGAGGTTGCAATTGATCCAGCAATTTTTTCATTTTATCAAGATCAAAACTTGGGTCAAAAGGATGAAAAGTGACGATTTTTAGATGAAAATTGATGATTTTAGAATTTTGACCTAGACTTGACCTTTTGACCTCAAAAATAGTTCGTTTCCCAATCCAATGAGGCACTATGCAAATGCTGTTCTATTTGCAAGTCAATCGGATGAAAATCGATGGTTTTTCAGATGAAAATTGATTTTGGAAGTTTGACGTCGAGTTGACCTTTGACCTTTTGACCTCAAAAATAGTTGGTTTCCCAATTTATTGAATGTGCAAATGCTGTTCAATTTTCAAGTCAATCGGGTTAAAAATGGCGATTTTGGAAATTTGAGCAAGATGAACTTTGACCTCAAAATCAATAGGCTTCTCATTTGTGACGACCTCTACACCTTGAAGTTTGATGACGATCGGTTTAGAATTGTGACCTGTCGGCCGGTGACAAACAGACAAACAAACAAACAGACAAACAGACAGAATGAAAAATCACTCAGAGTGACACTTGGCAAAACAGAACAAAGTAGAATGGCACTCAGTAGAGCATCATTTTGACCTCAAAAATGGTTGAATTCAGTGACCTGATGTGCTTCAGGTTGTCCTCAAAGTTTAAGTTAATTTGATGAAAATTGACAATTTTAGAAATTTGGCCTATGTTGACCTTTTGACCTATGTTGACCTCAAAAATAGTTGGTGGTTGGTTTCAGTAAGCTGATATGCAAATGCTATTCAGATTTCAAGTCAATCGGATGAAAATTGTCAATTTTAGAAATTTGGCCTATGTTGACCTTTTGACCTCAAAAATAGTTGGTGGTTGGTTTCAGTAAGCTGATATGCAAATGCTATTCAGATTTCAAGTCAATCGGATGAAAATTGAGGATTTTAGAAATTTGAAAAAAGCTGTTGACCTTTAGCCTATGTTGACTTTATTACCGATGTTGATCTCAAAAAATAGTTGGTGGTTGAATTCAGTAAGCTGATATGAAAATCCTATTCTAATTTCAAGTCAATCGGATGAAAATTTAGAATTTTAGAAATTTGAAATGCTTGTTGACCTTTGGCCTATGTTCACCTTTTGGCCTATGCTGATCTCAAAAATAGTTGGTGGTTGAATTCAGTTAGCTGATATGTAAATCCCATTCAATTTTCAAGTCAATCGGATGAAAATTTAGGATTTTAGAAATTTGAAATTCTTGTTGACCTTTGGCCTACCTTTTGGCCTATGCTGATCTCAAAATAGTTGGTGGTTGAATTCAGTTAGCTGATGTGAAAATCTTATTCAATTTTCAAGTCAATTCGATAACAATTGATTTTAGGAATTTGAAAAAAAGTGGTTGACCTTTGGCCTATGTTGACCTACTTTTTGACCTTTTGACCTCAAAAGATGTAGCATTTTGTCGGACCACAAACTCTACGATTCGGTGAAGTTTCGTGAAGATCGATTTAAAATTATGACCTGCAGGCAAGTATAGGTGAGCGGACAGACAAACACACAAACACAAACCGGAGTGACCAACATACTTGCAAATTTTTTTTTTTTTTTTTGCCAAGTAATAAACGCAACCGACCAATATACTTGAAAAATCTTCGATTTTGCAAGTAATAAAATCCACCCCGCAGGCTGGCCCCTCTATATTACATCTGCCTCACCCATATAATCTTTGGAATCCAAACCTCTATTTAGGCACACAGTGATGTCACCAAAACACAAGGTCTGTTGCTCTCATATTGCAGACAGGTTTGTGTCATTTTCATTTTTTAACCCCAGGGTTGTCCGATCTCACTCCATCTGATCTCTCAGCTCTCTGACACTTCACAAATCTCCCAGGACATAAGCATTCCCCCAATAACCCTCTCCTGGGCACACTCCAAAAATCCCGGGTTTCCATCAACCTCCAATCCTTTGTTCCCATTTTCTCTCGTTTGTGGGCCCACTCTCCTGAAACAGTTCAATCACATTCTTCCCTCCTGGGCTTCAAGCAAGTGGCATACCACAGCTCATGGCATCCCCTATTCCTAGCCTTGATCATTTCTAGTCCCATTAACCCTACTTAACCCAACCCTCTTACGTGTAGGTCGCTTTGTTTCTTTCCCTCTTCTCTCTCCTCTTTTCCTCTATTATATCCCTTGCTTGTTGTGTCAAACTGTTGCCCCATTGTCTCACTGTCGGTTCATTTCCTTTTTACCCTTTGTCAGCAGGCTCTTACATTTTGTACGATACCAATTAATTAATAAAAGCAACATCAACACTGATCAAACATTCTGGGTGAAACCAAGACAGTGGCCAATATCGACAGATGGGCTAAAGATAGACACGTATCATTAAGTTCCCTGTGAAGGAGAACATCAAACCCGTTGAAATTCTTGCGCATGTACTACAGCATTGTATTGAAAAAAAAAATACATCATCAGCGTGTTCTATAAATTGGAGTAGCAGGGTTATGAATATATATATATATCTGTGCAGCGTCTGTCCTGTCCTGTCCTGTGTTGTGTTGTGTTGTCCTGTGTTGTCACTGAACTACTTTCTCAAACTTTTGTGAAATCGTACCAAACTTCTGGTATGCACATATCTCTCCCGTCGGTATGTCCTAAGGGTATTGTTTTTGAAAGCTTTTCCAATTTTTTTTTTTGGGGAATTTTTTTTTTTTCAACTTCAATTTTTTATAAAATGTGATATCACGTATATTACAAATACATTTGTGCAAAATAATTGTTTGAATTATGATTGGTTTAAACCATGACAAAACGGCAACTCGGGTACAGTCATTTATCTATATATCTACACATCTGGGCAGTGTCTGTGTTGTCACTTAACGACTCCCTCAAACTTTTGTTTCCGTGGTTGTGGAGTGTTTTTAATAACGTTGTGGTGGTTTTGAATCACGTGGTGGTGAGGTGTTTTGAATTATGTGGTGGTGAGGTGTTTTAAATGACGTGGTGGTGAGGTGTTTTTATTACGTGTTTTATGGCTGTGAGGTGTTTTTAATTTTGTGGTGGTGAGGTGTTTTTATTACGTGTTTTATGGCTGTGAGGTGTTTTTAATTTTGTGGTGGTGAGGTGTTTTTATTACGTGTTTTATGGCTGTGAGGTGTTTTTAATTTTGTGGTGGTGAGGTGTTTTTATTACGTGTTTTATGGCTGTGAAGGGTTTTTATTACGTGTTTTATGGCTGTCAGGTGTTTTTATTTTTGTGGTGGTGAGGTGTTTTTATTACGTGTTTTATGGCTGTGAGGTGTTTTTATGTGTTTTATGGCTGTGAGGTGTTTTTATTGCGTGTTTTATGGCTGTGAGGTGTTTTTATTACGTGTTTTATGGATGTGAGGTGTTTTTATTACGTGTTTTATGGCTGTGAGGTGTTTTTAATTTCGTGGTGGTGAGGTGTTTTTATTACGTGTTTTATGGATGTGAGGTGTTTTTATTACGTGTTTTATGGCTGTGAGGTGTTTTTATTACGTGTTTTATGGCTATGAAGTGTTTTTAATTTCGTGGTGGTGAGGTGTTTTTATTACGTGTTTTATGGCTGTGAGGTGTTTTTAATTTCGTGGTGGTGAGGTGTTTTTATTACGTGTTTTATGACTGAGGTGTTTTTAATTTCGTGGTGGTGAGGTGTTTTTATTACGTGTTTTATGGCTGTGAGGTGTTTTTAATTTCGTGGTGGTGAGGTGTTTTTATTACGTGTTTTATGGCTGTGAGGTGTTTTTAATTTTGTGGTGTTGAGGTGTTTTTATTACGTGTTTTATGGCTGTGAGGTGTTTTTAATTTCGTGGTGGTGAGGTGTTTTTATTACGCGTTTTATGACAGGTGTTTTTAATTTCGTGGTGGTGGTGTTTTTTTTACGTGTTTTATGGCTGTGAGGTGTTTTTAATTTCGTGGTGGTGAGGTGTTTTTATTACGTGTTTTATGGCTGTGAGGTGTTTTTATTACGTGTTTTATGGGTGTCAGGTGTTTTTATTTTTGTGGTGGTGACGTGTTTTTATTACGTGTTTTATGGCTGTGAGGTGTTTTTATTATGTGTTTTATGGCTGTAAGGTGTTTTTATTATGTGTTTTATGGCTGTGAGGTGTTTTTAATTTCGTGGTGGTGAGGTGTTTGTATTACGTGTTTGATGGCTGTGAGGTGTTTTTATTACGTGTTTTATGGCTGTGAGGTGTTTTCAATTTCGTGGTGGTGAGGTGTTTTTATTATGTGTTTTATGGCTGTAAGGTGTTTTTATTACGTGTTTTATGGCTGTGAGGTGTTTTCAATTTCGTGGTGGTGAGGTGTTTTTAATTTCGTGGTGGTGAGGTGTTTTTAATTTCGTGGTGGTGAGGTGTTTTTAATACGTGTTTTATGGCTGTGAGGTGTTTTTAATTTCGTGGTGGTGAGGTGTTTTTATTACGTGTTTTATGGCTGTGAGGTGTTTTTAATTTCGTGGTGGTGAGGTGTTTTTATTACGTGTTTTATGGCTGTGAGGTGTTTTTATTACGTGTTTTATGGCTGAGGTATTTTTAATTTCGTGGTGGTGAGGTGTTTTTAATTTCGTGGTGGTGAGGTGTTTTTATTACGTGTTTTATGACTGAGGTGTTTTTAATTTCGTGGTGGTGAGGTGTTTTTATTACGTGTTTTATGGCTGTGAGGTGTTTTTATTACGTGTTTTATGGCTGTGAGGTGTTTTTATTATGTGTTTTATGGCTGTGAGGTGTTTTTAATTTTGTGGTGGTGAGGTGTTTTTATTACGTGTTTTATGGCTGTGAGGTGTTTTTTTTACGTGTTTTATGGCTGTGAGGTGTTTTTAATTTCGTGGTGGTGAGGTGTTTTTATTACGTGTTTTATGGCTGTGAGGTGTTTTTATTACGTGTTTTATGGCTGTGAGGTGTTTTTATTATGTGTTTTATGGCTGTGAGGTGTTTTTAATTTCGTGGTGGTGAGGTGTTTTTATTACGTGTTTTATGGCTGTGAGGTGTTTTTTTTACGTGTTTTATGGCTGTGAGGTGTTTTTATTATGTGTTTTATGGCTGTGAGGTGTTTTTAATTTCGTGGTGGTGAGGTGTTTTTATTACGTGTTTTATGGCTGTGAGGTGTTTTTTTTACGTGTTTTATGGCTGTGAGGTGTTTTTAATTTCGTGGTGGTGAGGTGTTTTTATTACGTGTTTTATGGCTGTGAGGTGTTTTTATTACGTGTTTTATGGCTGTGAGGTGTTTTTATTATGTGTTTTATGGCTGTAAGGTGTTTTTATTCCGTGTTTTATGGCTGTGAGGTGTTTTTAATTTCGTGGTGGTGAGGTGTTTGTATTACGTGTTTGATGGCTGTGAGGTGTTTTCAATTTCGTGGTGCTGAGGTGTTTTTAATTTCGTGGTTGAATTACGTGGTGGTGAGGTGTTTTGAATTACTTGGTGGTGAGGTGTTTTGAATTACGTGGTGGTGAGGTGTTTTGAATTACTTGGTGGTGAGGTATTTTGAATTACGTGGTGGTGAGGTATTTTGAATTACGTGGTGGTGAGGTGTTTTGAATTACGTGGTGGTGAGGTGTTTTGAATTACTTGGCGGTGAGGTATTTTGAATTACGTGGTGGTGAGGTGTTTTGAATTACGTGGTGGTGAGGTTTTGAATTACGTGGTGGTGAGGTGTTTTGAATTACGTGGTGGTGAGGTGTAATCGTCCCAAACTTCCCCACGTACCCCTCCCCCATGTATGTGCTGAGGGGTTCTTTCTTGAAAAAAAAAAACATTCAACCTAAATCTTCAACCTAAATTGCCTATAAAAATGTAATATCACAAACACAACAAATACATTTGTGCAAAGTAATTGTTTGTATTATGATTGGTGAAAATCATGACAACACATCAACTCAGGTACAGTCATTAGCCTCAGCTAAAATAAGCCCGTTCCTCAGTAACGACGCTTGGTGAGGCGAGCGCAGCGAGTATATATATATATATATATCTATATCTATCTATCTATAATTCCAGTAATCTCTGTATGTCTGTGTGTATGTCTGTGTGTATGTCTGTGTGTATGTCTGTGTGTATGTCTGTGTGTATGTCTGTGTGTTTGTCTGTGACCGCTGTTTCTCGACAACCACGGGTCCGATATACTTGAAACTTGCCAGGTATATTGCTGGGGACCTGAGGATGTGCCTTTTCAAGGTTTCATATTAATCGGAGAAGTAGTTACCGAGCTATGTCCAAAAAACGATTCAACCAATCAGAGAGCAGCGAGCTATCACGTGTGCCGAACGTGGCGAACAGACTCTGCCTCGGACGGCACATTTGAGAGCGTATTCATTTATTTCACGTTGGCAAACTATGTTGGCGCTAAACTATGTTTTAAAACTAATTAAAACTAATTTGCGATTCATCGTAACTGCGATATGCGACCTTCCGGACAGTCAAATGAGGACGTCACTTCCGGACTTACGGATAGTCATAGTGACGACGTACTGATGCTGAACGTGGCGAGCAGACGCTGCCTCGGACGGCACATTTGAGAGCGTATTCATTTATTTGACGTTGCAATCTGTGTTGATTGTTGTAAGGTACGATTGATTGTAGTACACGTTTATAATAACTCTGCCGATACAGGCCCGATTAACTGCAGCGCCATCCGAGCTGCGGCGTCGGGACGATACATTCATTGTACGGTCACATCACGCACTTACGGGCACGCCCATGGGCCCATGGGCCCATGGGCACGCCCAGACATTTTTTTTTTTTTTTTTGGCAAGGAACGGGCACCCACGTACGGGCACGTCCTAGTATATATAAAACACAGTGTGTGTGTGTGTGTGTGTGTGTGTGTGTGTGTGTAATGTTACCGATAGACTCCGAAACGGAGAGGCTCACGTGCTTGATATTTGGCATAGACATGGCCATTGAGCCTGGCACGAACATGGCCGCGACAATATTTGACGATCCAAATTTTTTATTGATATTTACCTCAGCGCATTTCAGCGAAGTACCCGCTAATCTCAGCCGGTGTCAGAACAGCTCGCTGATTCGCTCAGAGCGATCACGTGATGTTCCATCCCCGCCGCTAGACTGATT
This sequence comes from Myxine glutinosa, assembly GCF_964187855.1. Lineage (NCBI taxonomy): Eukaryota > Metazoa > Chordata > Myxini > Myxiniformes > Myxinidae > Myxine > Myxine glutinosa. Next base: position 139,273,965 of record NC_136261.1, read on the forward strand.
CGCTCAGAGGGATCACGTGATGTGACCATTGCCATTCACTCCACATAGGTGGAGATGCAGTTACCGGGCGCCATCTTGGTTGGCATTCGATGCTGGGCGATGGTGATTTCCGTCACACGTTTGCACGTAATTCAGAGCGAAAAGCGATTGCGTTTTGTGTCGATTTTGTGCGATATGAATTAAATGTCTTTGATAGGGACCGGTAATTCCGCCAGGGGCGCTGCGCGCACTACTTACGTCACGCTGTGCATGGCACTCTGTGACCGCCGTTGCGGTGCAATGCTTTGCGGGCAAATCGTTTTTATGCCATGGTATGTCATATTTTGGACTTAACCACTCTTCATGACTGATCATGTGACATCTACACACTCATGGCTACCACCGAGACGGATCCTGGTTTCACGTGAGTAATATTTACCATATTTGCTCGATTTTTGAAACCGATGCATGCAAATATCGTGTCTATACCACACCTAAAATATTTTTTAGAAAGAATAAGCACATCTCCCCTTTGAAAGTGCCCCCTGAAGTGTGTCCAGGTGGAATTTCTAAGTCGTAGGTCTTAGCAACTCTCAGCAATCTTTTACCGCATGGATTTATCTTGAGTATTTACTAAACTGTGCTAAGTTGAAGTTGCGTACATATTTCAGCAGTTTTCAATGTAAATCGGTGTAATGTAACCTCCCCCCTCCCCTCCCCTCCTACCCCTCCCCTTCCCCTCTCCCCCTCCCACTCCTCCTCCCCCCATCCCCCCTCCCCTCCCCCCTCCCATCCCTCACCCTCCACCCCCTCCCCCTCCCCCTCCCCCTCCTACCCCTTCCCCCTCGCACCCCTCACCCTCCCACCCCTCCCCCCTCCCTCCCATCCCTCACCCTCCACCCCTCCCCCTTCCCCTCCTACCCCTCCCCCCTCTCACCCTCCCCCCTCCCTCCTACCCCCCCTCCCACTCCTCACCCTCCCCCCTCCTCCCCTCCCCCCCTCCCCCCCTGCCCTGGCCTCTTCGTTTGGCAGACCTCACCCCTGCGTTGTTATTGTGGGGTTTACTAAGGGCAAAGTTCATGTAACTCAACCCAGGGAACGTTTGAGACCTGAAAGAGTGGATTCAAGCAGCTTTTGGAGAGATTACGGTCGGAATCCGATAGAAAATAGTCTTAAAGTATCGCTAAAGGATGCACACAATGCTTGAAAATGATGGAAATCATGTCAAAATTCATAACAAATTTTGTACAATTCTGAATTCAATAATTTTTATCACCACAAATACGTGAAATATGTACCGATGTCCTGAAAGTATTTTGTTCAATTTCGTGTCTTAGCAACAGAATTATTACAAGGGTTCAAAACAGGGAATAAATAAATGTCCCACCCGTACAATGAAAAATCAGGAAAAAGACTGAACAGATAAGTTTCGTGTGGTTGTCTTCAAAATGCCAGTTCATCTTCACTCTCCTTCCCTTAGAACCAATACTTAACAGAACAACTTGTTTCCCACACATTAACCATACAGTACCCTGTAACATGAATAAAATACAAAAGGGATTGCTAAAAGGGTGGATCAGGACGAGCCTACACTTTTTGTTACAAAAATTCAAAAGGCAAGAGAAGTTGTTGAGAAGTTGACACTTTACTTTTCAAAGTATTTCTCAGACTACATTTACACATTTGCCCCATTGTTATAGCAATGCTTTAATGCCAGAAGTGCAGAAATCCTCACAGCAGGCCGACATCTATTTCAGTACATTTGCTTTCACATCTTCATGACCGAAATTTTATGCCGTCCAGATGCCACTTGCGTCCCAAGAGTTTAAATAGCACTGGCTCATGCCTGGAAGATAAGCACTTCCTATCCCAACCACCTTTTGATCAAAGGTCTTTCGGAAGACACGAGCACCTAAATTCCCTCTTGAATCTCAGGGAAATGAATTATGCTTTCCATAACTCTAATACTGACACAGATAAGCTGCACATCCATGCAATGACAACTGCTAAAAAACCACCTATTCAACACAGGCAATCTTTATAGGAGTTTCAAATTTTAGTTAGATGTGAAATACTGAGCATGTTCTTCATCCATTTTTGATTCACATATGTTCTTAAAACTGTTGCTGTACAGTGTATTCAGGAAGTATTCAGACCCCTTCACTTTTTCACATTTTGTTATGTTGCAGCCTTATGCTGAAATCGTTTAAATTCATTTTTTCCCTCATTAATCTCCACTCAATACCCCATAATGACAAAGAGAAAACAGGGTTTTAGAAAGTTTTCCAGATTTATTAAAAATAAAAAACTGAAATATCACATTGACATAAATATTCATACCCTTTGCTATGACACTTGAAAAATAGCTCAGGTGCCTCACATTTCTCTTGATGATCTTTGAGATGTTTCTACACCTTGATTGGAGTCCACCCGTGGTAAATTCAATTGACTGGACATGATTTGGAAAGGCACACACCTGTCTATATAAGGTCTTACAGCTGACAATGCATATCAGAGCAAAAACCAAGCCATGAGGTCGAAGGAACTGCCCGCAGAGCTCAGAGACAGGATTGTGTCGAGGCACAGATCTGGGGATGCCCACAAAAAAATTTCTGCTGCATTGAAGGTTCCCAAGAGCACAGTGGCCTCCATAATTCTTAAATGGAAGAAGTTTGGAACAACCAGGACTCTCCCTTGAGCTGGCCGCCCGGCCAAACTGAGCAATGAGGGGAGGGGGGCCTTGGTAAGAGGTGACCAAGAACCGGATGGTCACTCTGGCTGAACTTCAGAGATCCTGTGTGGAGATGGGAGAAACTTCCAGAAGGGCAACCATCACCCACACTGCACCGATCTGGGCTTCATGGCAGAGTGGCCAGACGGAAGCCTCTCCTCAGTGAAAGACACATGAAAGCCCACAGAATCTTGTTTCTCACAGTCTGAGAGTCCTTTAGGTTTGCTTTTTTGCAAACTCCAAGCGGACTTTCATGCATCTTTGGAAAAACCCCACGATAAATCTTCTTTGGAAATACGCCACGATAAAGCTAATTAAACATTTCTATACACCTCAACGTGCAACCCCATTGACGGCAATGGTGGGGAAAACTCGCTCAGGGGAGAAAACCCACTTGGGGAGGGGGGCAAATGAATGCGCTACAACCTTCATTGTGTAACCCTTCGTCATCCTGTCAAGTTTGGTTGAGATTGGATAAGTAATGACAGAATGTATTGGCCTCAAAAATTCATCAGACAGACACAAATGGCGTATTTTAGTATGATGGAGGATTAGTGCATCATTGGTGGATGTTGAATGTGAGGCTGATTTTTACATCAACCACCAAAGGTGGATGGCGGTTATGTTTTCACCCCTGTCTGTCTGTTTGTTTGTCTGTCTGTGAGCAGGATATCTCAAAACGTTATGGACGGATTCGGACGAAATTTGGTGGACAAGTTAGGTGTGTGACAACAACAACAACAACAACAACATGCATTTTAAGGCCATGTTCCCTGCTAGAGCGGGGGTTAGCCAGGTGTGTGACAAGGATAAATTTATTCGATCCTGGTAAAGATCCGGATCTGGATCCGATAATTTTTTAAGTGATTCTTCACCATTGAGAGATGGGGGCAAAAACGATGTATTGTATGATATTTCAAAAAGTTATCGATAGATTCGGATGAAACTTGTGTGCACAGCTTGGGTGTTTTATTACAAGGATAATTTGCTTAGAATTTGGTGAAGATCCGCATATGAGAAATTTTAAAGTAATTCTTCACCATTGAGCTATAGGGCCAACATCTATATATAGCATTATATTTCAAAAAGTTGTGGACGAATTATGACAAAACTTTGTGGATGGGTTGGGTAGGTGACACCAATAAGCGATTAGATGTTGGTTCAGCTCCGAATCCAGATTCGGCCTATCAATGGGATATAAAACGTAAACTGTTCAGCCTGGCAGAGAGAGGTATGCGTTCTACCGAGTGCCATTCTAGTTACTCATGCCATTGTTAGATTTAAGCAACCAATCTTTGAAAATACACCCAGGCTGGATGAAGGCCTCCAATGGAGCCAGAAGGGATAACACTTGAGACGTCAGCGTTTCTTTGCTTCACATAACAGTTAGCACACCTGTGTTAGCACAACTTTCAGTTGAAAACATAGGGGCAATACCCCCTGGTGCTCACCTGGTAGAATAAACAGTATACTGCACTGACTAAGGGTATTTTAAACCAATTTCAATGGTTGCTAGAAGACAGGGCAGCATGTAGATTCATACTAACATAATCATAAGACTTTAAACAAACAAAGGAAAAAATACCTATTTTAGGGGGGGCAACCCCCCCCCCCCCTCCCCCAACCCCATATACCTCCTAACACCCCAATTTTTATAATGCCTTGAACAAACATTGGTATATCAAGTGGTGAAGTTTCATCGAAATTGCATGTGTAGTTTCTGAGAAGAAAGCAAATACCTATTTTGGGGGGCAACCCCTTCCCCTGTGGACCCCTAAAGGGGCAGATTTTTTTTAATGCCATGAACATACTTTGGTACATCACGGGTGGTGAAGGTTGTGGTCAAGTTTCATCAAAATGGTGTGTGTAATTTCCGAAAAGAAAGCAAATACCAATTTTGGGGGGTCAAACCTGGACCAACTTTGACCCCGGTAAACCCCCTTAGACCTCGATTTTCTTAGTGCCGTGAACAAACTTTAGTCAGAACACAACAACTATCATTTCCACCAAATTTGGTCGCAATCCCATCAGTGGTTTCGGAGAAGAAGTTTCAAGTGTATACGGACTGACGGACGGACGGACAACGCACCATCGCATAAGCTCCCCTGAACTTCATTCTAGGTGAGCTAAAACCCTATCTTTTGATTTGTCCGCTGTTTCAGACTGAAACTGGCCTTGACAAAGTCAAGTCTTCCTTTGACTAGAACCATTCTCCGACAATTTTTTTAACTTCTCTATTAGTGCACAACAAAAGTAAATGTTTTGAAAAATGAGCAGTTTTGAGCAGGTAGTTTACTTTGCTTCCAATATAAATTAATACGTGTGTTTACAAATAAACTTCCCAGGATGTTCTATTTTTAATTTCAACCACACATTTATTTGTACCATGGCCAAAATGCAAATCCCTACGTCATTGAGCATTCCAAGTACAAAATTTTAATCAGCTGAAACAAAGAACACTGTGGCCGAATGTTTTTCAACAATTTCATCTTCATCTCTCATCTATATGAATAAAATGTTCTGCTGTTAAAGGGAAAAAAACCCACTAAAGTGTTAAATTTCCAAACTAAAAACTAAACTCGAGCTTCCAGGGAAGCAGAACTCAACTGAACTGACTGGACAACTTTAAAGTAGGTCAGTTGTCTGTTCTAGATTTGACTTAAGATAGCAACCTACCCTGTGTGGTAAGAGTCTCACACACCAATTTTGATCAAAACCCATAAATATTTGTGGACGTTAAAGTCTTAACGTCGTTTCGGAGCTGAAAACAATATGGCGGCCTATGGCGGCCATTTTGTGACGGATCGGGTTGGAATGCAATAGCAACCTACCTTGTGTGGTAAGGGTTAAACAATCTAAGTTTGATCAAAATCTGTTAATATTTGTGGAAGCTGGAGTGTTAACGTCGTTTTCATGACCAAAAACAAAATGGTCGCCTAAGTCCGCCATTTTTCAACGGATCGGGCTGAAATGTAATACCAACCTGGTCCTTGGGGTAAGGATGCTGCATGTAAAGTTTGATCAGAATCGGTTGATATTTGTGGACGCTGGAGTGTTAACGTCGAAAAGTTAACGGACGACAGACGACGACGACGACAGACGACGGACGCCGGAGGGTTCAGCATGTGATGACCTCAACTGGACGGTAGTCCAGTTGAGTTTAAAACGTTACATTTCTACCCCCGTTAATTCACCCCAGATCCACTTTACTGAAATACCGACTTCTTTTCTGGAAGTCCTAGCTGTGTCCATGTGTTTTATTTTTACCTCTCCCACCCCCACCCCCCTTCCCACACCTCCTCCCCCCAAGCCCCCTCCCTCCCACAGATCTCCCGATGTCCCTGCTCTCAAATGTTGTACTTATGTGCTTCCCCCTCTCTCCCCATCTTGTCTCCCGCTCCCTTTATTTTGTCTAATGTGTCCGTTTTTTTTTTTTGTCATTAATGTTAGCTCTTACACGAGCCACGATCTTGAATGCAGGAAAAAGAAAAATAAAAATAAAAAGTGAACAGTGACATCATAGGTGGTCAAGATCAAAAAGAATGGCTACATGTTTTTATAATCATCATTGGCCCAAAAACGCTCACAAAATCCACCCATAACTTTGCCCTCAACATCGACGGTATCCCAGTATCCACCTCCCCTCTCATCCGGAATCTTGGCGTCATCTTTGACCAAACCCTCTCCTTCGACAAATACACTAAACAGATCACAAAGACAGCCTTCTTTCACCTGAAAAACATCGCCCGTCTCCGCTCATCCCTCTCCTCCACGGCTGCAGAAACCCTCATCCACGCCTTCATCACCTCCCGCCTGGACTACTGCAATAGCCTCCTCTATGGTTCACCCTCAACAATCACCAATAAACTCCAATACATTCAGAACTCCGCTGCCCGTCGACTCACCCATTCCCGGACCCGTGACCACATCACCCCCGTCCTTTACAAGCTTCACTGGCTCCTCATCTCCCAGAGAATCCAGTACAAAATCCTCCTCTTGACCTACAAAGCCCTCCATAACCTGGCCCCATCCTACCTGGCTGACCTCCTCTCCAGACACACTCCCACCTGCAACCTCCGCTCTGCTGGTACCAACCTCCTGACCCCCCCCCCCCCCCCCATCCGGACCAAATTCAGATCCTGGGGGGACAGGGCCTTCTCCATCGCTGCTCCCACCCTCTGGAACTCACTACCTCACACCATCAGAGACTCCTCCTCACTCACCACATTCAAAACATCACTCAAGACCCACCTGTTCAGCACTGCATTCAACATTCAACCCACAGCATTTAACCCCTGACTATCACTTCTCCTTCTCCCTCCTTTTGCTTTAAATATTTCCCTATTGATTCTTGTCTTTTTGCAATTGTTGTTTTCATGTTTTGTTATGCATTATGTTTTGCACTCTGTCAAAGCGCCTTTGGGCTTCATGAAAAGCGCTATATAAAATAAATGAATTATTACACACAAAGCTAAAGAAAATCGTTAAATATTGCAGTTGAAGAAATTTTTGCAACGAGTAAACAAAAATGATTTAGTTTTCAGCATTAATGAAACTTTCATTTTTCTCATTAGGAACAACTGAGGCACTGATGATGTCACAAATTGTGATTATAGCACAAGACAACAAAAGCAATTTTAAGATCAAGTTTTAGTAAGCAATTGTATTCTAAACTTTTTGCTTGCAAAATAACAAATTCTAAGACACTGCAGCACATGACAAGTCACAGATTATTTCCTGTGCTCCACCCTTCGCCCCACTTAAAATGACTCATATTTTACATGAGCTCAGCAAAACCAGCATTGAGAACAGTCTGGAAAGCTACAGCTTGAACAATGTGGACAGCAGCAATTGCATGTGCTAGCTTACATGAGCCTACCAAATAAACGTCATGTCGTCACGAGTCCAAGTATGTGTGGCATTGGTGACATGTTAGATGTATTGGAATGAATACAAATGAGCAGATCCTGCACACAGGAGAGCAAAGGCCGATCACTTGCTTTATGGAGCAGGCATGGTTATATATACTCAGACCTTATGCGATGCAGTCTATTTGTGGCAGAAGATGTCAACACAAATCTTCATACATTTAACTCCATCACCTTCTGAGGCATTATAAAATAATAAGTTTCTTGCTATGTTATACAAAAGGAATCAAAACCACAGTTTTCTCCAACTTCCCTGGCAAGCAAATAAATTACATGTCAATATGCAAGATCGTGAAACTATATATACGTAGTACAGTATATAAATATATTCAGTGCCTTCAGAAAGTATTCACACCCCTTGAATTTTTCACATTTTGTTGTGTTACAGCCTGAATTTAAAATGGTTTAAATTTAGATTTTTTTGTCACTGATCTAAACATAATACCCCATAATGTTAAAGTGGAATTTTTTTTTAGAAACTTTTACAAATTCATTAAAAATCAAAACCTGAAATGTCTTAAGTCAAAAAGTATTCCACCACTTTCACTCTCCAAATTGAGCTCAAGTGCATCCAATTTCCTTTGAGCATCCTTTCTATACAAGAACCCACAGTTGACAGTGAATGTCAGAGCAGAAATTCTACCATGAAGTCCAAGGAACTGTCCGTAGAACTCCGAGATAGAATTGTAGAGGCATATATCTGGAGAAGGGTGTAAAATTTCTAGAGTGTTGAAAGTTCACAAGAGCACAGTGAGCTCCATCATTAGGAAATGGAAAGCATAGGAACTACCCAGACTCTTCCTAGAGCTGGCCGTCCTAAAAAACTGAGCAACCAGGTAAAAAGGACCTTGGTCAGGGTGGTGACCAAGAACCCAATGACCACTCTGACAGAACGACAGAGTTCCTTGGCTGAGGTGGGAAAACCTGCCGGAAGGAGAACAGCTTCAGCAGCACATCACATATCTAGGCTTTATGGTGAAGTGGCCAGATGGAAGCCACTCATGAGAAAAAGGCACATGACAGCATGCTTGGAGTTTGCAAAAAACTCTTTAGCCTAAATGCAAAGCACTACATCTGGCGGGAACTGAGCACAGCTCACCACCCATCTAGCACCATCCCTACCATGAAGCATGGTGGTGGCAGCATCATGCTATGGGGATGCTTTTCAGCGGCAGGGACTGAGACTTGGAAGGATAGAGGGAACAATGAATGGAGCGAGATACCGGCAAATCCTTGAGGAGAACCAGCTTCAGAGTGCAAAAGACCTTAGACTGCAGAAGACATTTATATTCCTACAGGACAATGACCCCAAACATACAACCAAAGCAACACTGGAATGGCTTCAGAACAAGAACGTGAAAGTCCTTGAGTGGCACAGCCAAAGCCCAGACTTGAATCCCATTGAGAATCTGTGGAAAGATTTGAAGATTGCTGTTCACTGACGCCCCCATCCAACTTAATAGAGCTTGATTAAATCTGCATGGAAGAATGGGAGAAACTCCCAAAATCCAGATGTGCAAAGCTGATGCAGACATACCAAAGAAGACACAAATCTGTAATCACTGCCAAAGGCGCTTCTACGAAGTATTGACTCAGGGAATTGAATAATTATGTAAATTAGATATTTCTTTATTTCATTTTAAATTATTTTGTAAAAATTTCTATAAAATCAATTCCACTTTGTCATTATGGGTTATTTTCTGTACATCTTATTAGGCTAACCCCTGCTCTAGCAGAGAAAATGGCCTTAAAATGCCTGTTGTTGTTGTTGTTGTTGTTGCATGTGCAGATCAGTGACAAAAAAATCTAATTTTAATCTATTTTAAATTCAGGCTGTAACACAACAAAATGTGAAAAAAGTAAAGTGGTGTGAATACTTTCTGAAGGCACGTGCAATTATGTTAACACCACCCAAACCTGGCACCCTTTCCTCTAAAGAATAACCAAAGAAAATATTATGTTAATAATTGTGACTACCAAAGCAGGTCCGGACCACGTGTTCAGTTTTTTGTTTTTTTACAATGCAGTGGCTGAAAAGTAGGCCTCTGGCCAAAGATTGTTATTAATGTAAAACAAGATGTCAGAAAGGCAGAGGAAAGAGAGTTTACAAGACACAGGACCTGTATGGACTTTGCGCAAAAGAGAATTGAGAGACCCATCAAAATTGGCAGTTGGGAAAGAGATATGCAGACTCACTATGGATGTAAAAGAAAGGTGGTCAAGGATGGAATACCCTCATCCATTTTCAACTTGTTTATTGTGTATATTCAAAAGGAAAACGATTTGTCTTAGACTTTACACTCCCCACCAGGCAATAATCACTGCATGGTCTCGCATGGCATTCTGTACTGGGTTGTGGAAATCCATCAGGCCCACGGCATTTTTGTTATGCAAATATCACTCAAAATGCGATTCCTTGGGTCATTGTGACATGGGGCACAATAAATGGTCTCAAATTGATGTAGAAATGAAGCCTATAGACCACACAAATACAATACACCAATGCTCACATCCAACCTGGCCATCCTTCGAGGATATCGAGAAATAGTAGCTTGGAGTTCCACAAAATGGGAATTTTGAGTGGAAACCTATCACTCACTAGTCCATGGCATGGTATGGTTATGAGAGAAGATTTGTAAAAATAAAACTGCAGTGACAATAGCATAGATTATTCTTCTGCTCACGTGCTGCATTATCAAACCCTACATAATAAAAACAGGATGCTTGTACTGTTGATGTTGATGCTGTTGAAAGCAAAGCTTTCAGAATCATTGGAATCTCCAGCGATGAAACCGATTGTGAGGGAATTTCCTGCAGGCAGGTAGGTGATCTTTCTGTCTTCTACTGACTCCTATCCGGCCTAGCTCCCCCAGCTCTATCTGTGCTCTGTCCTCCAAATATTCCTTCAGGTCGCACAATATCTGCCAGCAACTCTCTTCTGATGAAATTGCCAAAATCAAGACTCTCTGCTCACCTTCATTCTTTCATCCCTCTTTACTCCGACCTCTGGAACAAACTCCCTCACTCTCTTCAATCCCACTCTTCCCTCCATGTCTTTAAAACAGCTGTTCACCACCATCTCTTATCTTCCCCCATCCAAAATCTTGATCTTTTCTACCCCCGTTAATTCACCCCAAATCCACTTTTATGAAATACCAACTTCTTTTCCTGGAAGTCCGAGAGCAGTGTCCATGTGTGTTTATACCTCACCCACCCCAACCCCCTTCCCATGCCTCCTCCCCCCAAGCTCTCTCCCTCCCACAGATCTCCCGATGTCACTGTTCTCTGCTGTTGTACTTGTATGCTTCCCTCTCTCTCCCCATCTTGTCTCTCGCTCCCTTTATTGTATGTTTTGTGTGTCCGTTTTTTTTTTTTTGTAATTAACGTTAGCTCTTACATGAGCTTACACGAGCCTCATGTAAGCTTTATTATGAAGAGAAGCAGCTGTGAGTGCAGAAGGATCACACACGAGCTTACATCTTGTCTACAAAAAACAACAACTGTAGAGACACAAAAACCCTTTCACAAGTGGAACAAGAAAAAGAGCAATCAGAGATTGCAAACCCTCGCCTGGATGTATTTTCAGTGGTTTTTAAGGCTTTTGTGTTAAAACAAATATGGCGGCCGAACCACGTGACCGATGACGTCATCATTTTTTTTTCTAAACTAATTTATTCCAAGATTATGCTCAAGAAATTTCATCTTGATCGGATGAAGTTTTGTACTTGTCGAATTACGTCATAATTGAGGCACCTATGACATCATCATTAACATATTTTATTCCCCATGGAGAGTTCTTTACAAGGAGTCATGTCTCAGTTTTTTATATTCAGCACTTTCGGAGATATAGAGGTGCAAAGTTTTTCGGTTTTTCCAAGATGGCGGCCGAACCACGTGACCGATGACATCATTTTTTTTTCTCCACCAGTTTATGCCGACATGACCCTCAAGAAATTTCATCTTGATTGGATGAAGTGCAAGATTGGAGGTCAGGTCTCCAATCGCATGTGCAAGATTGGAGGTCACGTCTTTTCGAAGCTGTCCATGCACTCACGCTTTCGAAGTTAAGTAATTTTTCACAATTGTTTTTTTTGTCGAAACTGTATCTATCTTTCGGTGTGTGTACATATAGTGTGTCTTTAGTAAGATTCTCGGTGTTAATTTTTCATACATGTATACAAAATCGTCGGTTAATTTGTGTCGCGTATTCTGAGGCCTAGTAGGCTACCGTGTCCGACCTTGAGGCTTTGTTTCTCTCAGCGGTTCGTCGATTGCGCTGCAATTACTTTCATTCTCTGTTTTTGTCCCAGTCTTTCACCCCATACTTCCTTGTTTAAAATCTCAACTCAAAAAAAAATAATAATAATCCCTCTCTGTTCTTATTCGTTTATTCGTTGTTCTTATTTGTTCGTTCGTTCTTCGATCACGTTGTTCATGATCACATGATCACATTGTTAAAAATGTTTAAACTTTCCCCTGAAGAACTGTATTCTGTCGTATATTATAAAACCTTTTTCTTCTTCTTCTATAAAGGATGCTTTCGACTTGCTCACCAAATCTATTCATTCCAAAAAAAAAAATTCCATCTCTTACAGTTCCTTTTTTCTCCATTCCCGAAACTCTTCGGCACTCCACCCCTCCTTCAGCATCCTCAAACGTATTTTTGACTCGAAGGTCTCAAGAAACTCATTTTGCAATAAATGTTCGTTTCCCATTAATCATACACTTTTCAAAATCCAATCTCACCCCTCCCCTCCAAATCTTCCCCATCACCCCTTCCCTCCAAAACTTCCCCATCACCCCTCCCCTCCAAAACTTGCCCATCACCCCTCCCCTCCAAATCTACTCCCTTGCCCCTCCCCTCCAAATCTTCCCCATCACCCATCTCTTTCAAATCTACTCCCTTGCCCCTCCCCTCCAAATCTTCCCCATCACCCATCCCTTTCAAATCTCCCCCCTTGCCCCTTCCCTCCTAAACTCCCCCCACACCCCTCCCCTCAGAGACTCTCCCTCGCTCCTCCCCTCCTAGACTCCCCTCTCACCCCTCCTCCTCAAAGTGTCCTCCCCGCTTCTTCCCCCTTCCAACTTTCACCTTCATCTCCCACAACCTTCTGCCTCGCTCTTCCCCCTCTTCAAATAACACCTCACTGTGCCTCACCCAATCACCATCAAACCTTTTGTCCGCCCCATTCTTCCCTTTCTCCAAGCTATTCTGAAATCTCTGACACACCTTCAACAGCTCTCCCAACCTCTTCCTCCTCTTCCACATCTTACCCTACCCCTCCCCCCCCCGTTCTGTATCTGATGCTCCCCCTTCCTCTTCATTAACGGTATGGACCTGAAACATCCGGGGCCTTCGCTCAAACTTGACTGATCTCTCCATACAGGTTGCTTCTGACAAACCAGACGTGATCTGCTTAACAGAAACTTTCCTCCTTCATGATGTCTCTGATTCCTTGGTATCTCTCCCAGGTTACTCCCTCCTCCGGTATGATAGACCTGAGGGTTGCTATCTTTATAAAAAAACTCTTCCTCACTCGCCCTGCACTGCCGTCTCTCCACCTCACCCCCAGGAATACCTTTGGCTTCGGCTTCCCCTTTGCTCCCACCTTTTGTTCATATGTGTGTTGTACCATCCACCAAACAGTGATGACTCCATCTACATCTCGCTGTCTGATAATATGGACTAACTTCTATCTACCCATCCCAACTCTCTCTTCCTCATATGTGGTGATTTCAATTGTCACCATGCCAGTTGGCTGGGTGTGGGTACCTCTCTCACCAGCCATGGCTTTTCAGCAAAGGACTTCTGCGACTCACTGGGACAGACACAATCTGTCAATTTCCCGACCCGGCTCTCAGTCAACGGAGCATCTTCTCTTCTGGCCTTGGTTATGACTAACTTCCCTGAAAATGTCTGCTGCTCTTCTTCTGCTCCAATCGGCTCATCTGATCATGTGCTTGTTAAAGTGGACATCTCTCTGACCATTCTCAGAGAGCCTCCTTAGCGTCGACGAGTCTGGCATTTCACTCAGGCCAACTGGCACGGTCTTCAAGCAGCCATCAATCATCTGGACTGGTCTCCCATCTCTACCGCCTCTGACATCAACTCATCCTGGGAATTCTTCCAAAGTAAATTGCTCTCTCTCATGCACAGATTTATCCCATCTCGTCTTCAGTTGTCATACCCTTCCTCCCATCCATGGTACACAGAATCCTGTGGTGAGGCTGTTGCCAAGAAACAACGTGCTTTCGTCTCCTGGAAAGCAAATCCAACGGAAGGAAATCTCATTTCCTTTCACAAAGCCCGAAACAAGTGTGTGTCCGCCCTCAGGAGAGCCAGGAAACAATATCTCTCCATTCTCAAGACCGAACTCTCTTATCTGTCTCCCTCTTCCAAATCCTGGTGGCGTCTAGTCAAATCTGTTTCTGGTGTTTGTTCCCCCTCCATCCCCTCCCTCACCTCAAACGGCTACATGGCTGACTCCGCACATGAAAAAGCTGAATGCCTTAACTCTGTGTTTGCCTCTAAATCTTGTGTCCCAAACCCATCCCTCTCTGTACCCACCGTACCCAGTCGTACCCAGCTGCTCCTGGACTCTGTGTCCTTTCCTCCTGACAAGGTGGAAAGGTTTCTGTCAACCCTCGACTCTGATTCTGCAACTGGACCTGACGGCATCAGCCCACGGGTCCTAAAATCCTGTTCTTCCGCTCTTTCACTCCCTCTCTCTGTTCTCTTCACCCTCTCTTTTGCTCAAGGTCATCTGCCATCTGCTTGGAAATCAGCCAACATCACCGCTTTGCACAAAAAAAGATCCTAGCAACTACAGACCAATCAGCCTTCTCCCAATTATCAGCAAAGTCATGGAATCCATCATTGCTTCAGATATGAAATCTTTCCTCTTCTCCAATAGCTTGATCTCTGATCATCAATTTGGTTTCAGACCTGGTCACTCTACTCTGGACATGCTGCTTCTGCTGTCTCAACAATGGATGGAGGTCCTCAATGCCAAACAGGAAATTAGAGCTGGCTCCCTTGACATATCACGTGCCTTCGATACGGTCTGGCACCCCGCTCTGCTCACCAAACTCTCCTCCTTTGGTATCCATGGAAATCTCCACGCATGGCTGGCGGACTTCCTCTCTAGTCGTAGTCAACGTGTGGCCCTGAATGGGTTTCTCTCATCTCCTCTTCCTGTTCAGGCTGGAGTTCCCCAAGGCAGTGTTCTGGGCCCTGTGCTTTTTCTGGTCTTCATCAATGATCTCTCTGACTCTCTTGAAAATGCTCTCTATCTCTTTGCTGATGACTCTACTCTCTGTCGCTCCATTCCTCATCCCTCAGATCGGCAGTCTGCAGCCTCCTCACTCTCTGCAGACCTGGACAAAATCAGACTGGGCAAACAAGTGGAACATGTCTTTCAATCCTGACAAATCTCACACTCTTACGATGTCTCTCCAAAAAGACCGACTGGACAACCCTCCCATCCAATTTCTGAATAATCCTCTCCAAGAAGTTCTGTCACTCAAGCTTTTTGGTCTCACTATCTGCCATGATATTTCCTGGGAAAACCACATTTCAAATCTGGCCTCCAAAGCCAGTCGCCGACTGGGCATCCTCCGTCGTGCGAAGTCCTTCCTTGGCACACCTGCGCTCCTCACCACATACAAGGCTTTCATCCGCAGCTCAATGCAATACTGCTCTTTCCTCTCTGGGCTGGTGCTCCTGCCTCACACCTAGCTCGTCTTCACGCTGCTGAAACCAAAGCGTTCAGAATCATTGGAATCTCCCGTGATGAAGCTAACTCCAGGGGCCTTTCACTCACTCACCGCAGGCAAGTTGGTGGTCTTTCCCACCTCTACCGACTCCTCTCTGGCCTGCCCCCCAGCTCTCTCTGGGCTCTGTCCCCCAAATATTCCTACAGGTCACACAAGATCTGCCTGCAACCCTCTTATGGTGAAACTGCCAAAATTAAGACTCTCTGCTCACCCTCACTCCTTCATTCCTCTTTTCTCCCGCCTCTGGAACAAACTCCCTCACTCTCTTCAATCCCACTCCACCCTCCAGGTCTTTAAAACAGCTGTTCACCACCATCTCTTATCTTCCCCCATCCAAAGCCTTGATCTTTTCTACCCCTGCTAATTTCACCCCAAATCCACTTTTTTGAAATTCCAACTTCTGTCCTGGAAGTCCTTCGTGTTCGTGTCCTTGTGTTTTATACTTCTCCCACCCCCCCCCCCCCTTCCCACGCCTCCTCCCCCCAAGCCCTCTCCCTCCCACACATCTCCCTGCTCTCAAATGTTGTGTTTGTGTGCTTCCCCTTCTCTCCCCATCTTGTCTTCCGCTCCCTCTTTTTATATATTTTGTTTGTCTGGTTGATTTGTTTGTGAAATAAATGTTAGCTCTTTCACGAGCCTCGATTCAGTATACAAAAAAAAAAAGAAAAAAAAAGTTTTGTACTTGTCCAATTATGACGTCATAATGGAGGCACCTATGACATCATCATTAACATATTTTATTCCCCATGGAGAGTTCTTTACAATGACCCATGTCTCAATTTTTTCTATTCAGCACTTTCCGAGATATAGAGGTGCAAACTTTTTCGATTTTTCCAAGATGGCGGCCGAAACACGTGACCTATGACGTCATAATTATCCTTAGCAAAATTCTGCAGGTGGAGTTGCACCTATGGTGAAAATTTCCTGTCAATCGGACCAACGGTTGCAGAGAAAATCATATTGATTCTGTGCAGACAAACAAACAGACAAACAAACAGACTCAAATGCAATACCCACTCCTCTGGCGAGCGTAAAAATTAGCCCATACAAATGAATTTCATTCTGTGCACAATGCTGTGCCCATGACACCATTAACCTCACCAAAGATCTGTCACAATCTGAGCACTCTTTTTCCTGTCTCGCATAAAATGATCCACTGCTTGTTCCAACTGGCCTTGCTTTGCATCATTACCAACAAAGTGCTTTCTCGTATTGCACTATAATGCACATGGACAATATATTTAAATGAAAACAAAGATTTGTTGAATGTTTAACTATTTAATTTATGAAAAATAGTTTAGAGTACATTTTATTTCTTTTGTGTGAGAAAAAGTCAATTTTCCGCAAGAACTCAGTAGGATTCTGTTGAAGGATGCCCCGGAAGTTAAAAAAAACAATGGAAAATGAAAATTTCAGAAATACTCTTGAAATTATGCTATTTCATCTTCTCATGAAAACATAGGAACTTACAAGACAATGTATCTGCACAAAGTAGATTACAAGGACTATAAAAACAACTGACAGCCTTATTGATGGGATGAAAAACTTCAGGTTTAAAATAAAAAGTCATGGGCCACAAGACAGATGAAGAGGCCCAGTCTATATATTGTTGCGGTTTTGAGTCTGTCAAGTGAGTTTAATAAAGGTTAAAGTCTGTCCCCCATAGTTAGTCACACAAGCAACATGTAGCCTTGCAATAGTATAGTTATGTCTTAGTATTTGTGAGCTTAGTTCCTTTCCAGTGTTAATTCTGCGTTGAGTAGGAGCCATGAAAATAGGCCCTACTACTGCCACCGATCATCCTACGTCCGTAGCCTCAATCCCTTTTGCGTTAACGTTGGTTCATATTGGGTGAGTTAACATGAGGCAGGCAGAGGAGGATCTGGGTGGAGTCGAGGCGGAGCGGCAGAAGCAATGACGGTAAGCACGAGCCGCCAATCAGAGCTCCAGGGTGGTGGCGGCGGCGTGGCGTCAGAGGGCGTGGCGAGAAGAGTCGGGTGAGTTCCAGAAGGTTCGGGGGGCGTAGCTATAAGAACCGCTGCGCAAAAGCCCTCGACAGGACTAGCGAGAGGACTTGCTGCGGGAGAGAAAGATAAGAGGACTTACATCGGAGGACTTGTATGAAAGAACTTGATAAGCGGTGAAAGCTGATGAACTTGACGAACTTGCACGAGAACGCGCACACTAACCAGCGCGGAGTGTATTGAAGAAGAGGAGTTGGCCGCTACATATATGCGGGCGCAGTCAGACGCGCTTATAACGAATATAGCGCATCTGAGACGCACGAGTGAACAAGGCTGAGTAACCGCCAGCCGCGCTAAAGTCCGCCCTCTGCCGTTCCACCCGATCATCTGCTGGTACGAGAGACGCGCTACGAGTCCCTGCCTTCGCCTGCCACCATCTTCGCGGGACGTGCCCGGGACCGTAGAGAGCCGGACGGCGACCATCTCTCGACGCGTTGGGGAACACCTGCCCATCTGCAATCCCCTGTGTGAGTGTGAGGCGGGCCCGTTGTCCCAGGGATAAGTTAAGACTGCTTAAGGATTGCTCTGTGTCTCTTCGTCCTTGAACCTGTATATACGTGTGGGAATAATTAAACCATCTGTTCTTCCTTTCTTCCCTGATTCGATCGTTCCTGTGGTTTCTCCATTTGACTAAGCGTGGCACGAATAAGATCACTCCAATCGGGTTCCAACATCTAAGACTGCGCGGACCACGTGTACGCAATCCGCTCGGTGTACTCAAACCACACGTGGTCCGTGCGAGGCTTGTTTCCTCGCTCCTAGGGCAGCACGGGGACTTAGGTATGAGCGAAAAGTAGTCCCGAAACCCTACGCCGCGTGTGTCCGGGAGGGATGTAATAAGTCTCGGTCCCGCCAGGCCCAGTAAAGACAAGGGGATTAATCCCCCCTTGATAAGGGGAAGAAGGCCGGCGTAGAGAACCGCAACAATGTTAACAAAAACAGACTTCTTGGCCTACAACCTGAACCAGGATGTTCAAAAGCCGCATCACAGAAGCAGCTTCCATAAGCCTAGACTCTGTATGCAATAAATCCTGTGGCACAACCCAAATAAATTGATCTGTGCAAAAAACAGCAAATATCAGATTGTATGGATGTGACTAAGCCACTAATTTTTTTTATTTTTTTATTTTTTTTATGGATGTGACTAAGCCACAGTTATCAACCAGCAGAAATTGTATTAGGTGGATGCTATCCAGAATTGGTCTTCATGGAGGAAGAAGAAGAACAAGTTTGGTGAACAACATCCAACACCAGGAGGGAAAAAAAAAAAAAAAAACATTTGAAAGTTTGACAGTTTTGCGGAATTATAAGGAAAAAAATTACGACCATAGCTGACTGCATTGGAGCATTCAAATCACACAAGCCGTGCCTACCCCTCGCTTCGCTGACAGGTTTAATCAGGAGACAGCATGCTATAATTCAAACTGATTGCATGTCTTCTATCTGTGGGACTTAGTGAGGATGTAAAATGAAGAAAACATGAAAAAAGAATATTTTATAACACTTAGTTGTTGTTTTTGTTGCTGCTGCTGCTGCTGCTGCTATTTGTGTGCCCCTTCAGTGTACTAGGATATATTTGTCTGTTGCATCGAGAAGTATTACTTTGTATAATTTTGTGTGCTCCTTCCGTGTTTATGTAGTCACACTATATTATAAAGGGTTCCTGCTGTCGTACTGTTTGAACCATGACATTAAAGGGCCAGGTCCTGCCTCTTTGGCTATCTGGAAAGGATGCCTTGTAAAACAGGCATTTAATTATGATTCAACGGCCAGATTTCACACACACACACACACACACACACACACACACACACACACACACACACACACACACACACACACACACACACACACACACACACACACACACACACACACACACCTCCTTTTAGTCATAAATTCAGGTTCATTCAGAAGACCTTGAATAATTACGTTGATGGTCATTCCTGAATTTTCATGCCACTACTTTACCTCCACTTAATTTGAATAAAGGTTATGGAGCAGAAAGCCATAAAAAAAAGGTGATGGATCTGTTATTTTGCTTCAAGTTGAGCTTAACTAAAAAAATAATAATAACATGACAATGTATTGACAACAGTCATGTGTAAAAGTACAGCCATAAAAATAATGAGCAACGGTAAATCAATCTACTTTTGGCAACATTGGCCAGAGTTGTGGAATACCACTTGAGGGCAACCCGTTACAACAGGACAGAAATCAAAATTTCACAGCATAGATCAGAAAAAGGAAGTAAAATGATTATTGGGTTCTGCGGAAAAGCATTTCTGAGACACTTTCACCAGTAATTATCAGTTTCTAAGACACTTCCACCAATAATAATTACCAGTTTGATGAGACAAAATCCCAGAAAGCAACAAGTATAAACGTAAACACTGCGTGGGGTATAGTGTTCCATGAACTCTCTAGTTATTAGAGTTGTGAGTGCAGAAGGATTCTGGTAATGCAGCTAAAGTCTTACCCTAAACATGTACTAATGTCCCAGGCGAAGGTAAGTGTCTGTCTATTTTCCCCTTAGCGAATGCAAGAGAAAATACCAAATAATTGTATGAAGTTTATTAACGTGATAAAAAAGAAAGCATACGAACTGGCGAAGAAAAACAGACAAAGAAGGCCATAAGAAAAGAACAGGCAAATAAAAACAGGTGAAGACGACCTTAAGAAAAGAGTACAATGATGTCTGTGAGAATGACCTCAGCAATAAAATTGAAGGAGAGAAAACACACATTAACTGCAAGCCAAGCATGAAATGAGTTGGTGCCTCAAAGGACATCAGCAGAGGGAAAGCTTCTCAAAAAGGCCGTATTAAAGGAAGTAATCCCCTTTCCCCTTCCGGTTCAGGATTGCTCCACGTGTCGGTTGAATCTGCAACTGCAACTCTGAATCAAGTTGAATTGCAAGTTTAATCCAACTCTGAACTCGATCCGTTGTGTTTTTCTGTTAAATGTTTGTCACTTTGTTGCTACCTCCACCACCGAAGGTGGACGGAGGTTGTGTTTTCACTCCTGTCTGTCTGTTTGTTACTTGCAAAAATCATTTCAAGTATACCTCTTATTTCTCCCCACATGCCTCATGTGTCCACGCTGTGCATCCTCCCATACCTCTCATTTCTCCCCACATGCCTCATGTGTCCACGCTTTGCGTCCTCCAATACCTCTCATTCCTCCCCACATGCCTCATGTGTCCACGCTTTGCGTCCTCCCATACCTCTCATTCCTCCCCACATGCCTCATGTGTCCACGCATGTGCCCACGCTCCTAAAGCAGTTTC